>NW_022196904.1:26394598-26412229 GCF_008632895.1 Mastomys coucha
TGCCTAGAATCCCCCAAGGAGGGGATGGGGTGTGGCTCAGTAGTAGAGCCCCTGCCTAGAATACCCCAGTGAGAGGTGGAGGTGTGCTCAGTAGTTGAACCCCTGCCAAGAATCCCACAGTGAGGGGCTGGGGGTGTGTCTCAGTGATAGAGCTCCTGCCTAGAATCCCTCAGTGAGGGACTTGAAGGTGCTCCCTCAGATCCCTTTCAAGAGACTGAACCTAGCTGTCCCCTTATTAAATGTGGTCAGACCCAGAACTCACTTCTGATGGCTAGAGTATGGCAGAAGGGACAGTGTGGCACATTAGGAAAGCAGTCACTAAAGCTGGAGAAAGAGATCATTTTGAACTCTTCATCCTTTTGCCTCCACCATCCATGTGTTACAATTCCTGGCATGCAGTAGCCCATGGGGCTCATGATGTGGCCCTGACCCTGACAAGTCTCACCATATAAACCAATCAGAGGTCCCTATTGATTAAGTGGCCAGGCATTGCTGCCATCTGTGGGGAACCTGGCAGCCTCACCTTTCATATGGATCACGGTGGTGATGCTTTCTGGATCCATTAGGTAGATCCCACGATCAACATCCAAGGCTGACAGCACGTACTTCCCGTTAGGAGAGAATTTACAGCACACTACGAAGGTATCGTGCCTGATTTTCCACTGGAACGAGGCAAGGCCCAAAGAGGACAGTGCACCTGCTCAGCAGACTCCAGCTTTAAGGTGTTCCCTCAGACCCCTTCCAACAGACTGAGCCTAGCTGTTCCCTTATTAAATGTGGCCAGACCCAGAACTTGCTTCTGACAGCTAGAGTATGGCAGAAGGGATGGTATGGCATCACATTAGGAAAGCAGTCACTGAAGCTGGGGGTGGCAGACCACATTATACTCCCAGCACTTGGGAGACTGAGGCAGGAGGGTGGCAAGTTCAAAGCCAACCTGGGCTACAAGTGAGAGCTTATCTCAAAAGAAACCAGGAGGGAGGGAACTTGAGGGGAAGAAAAGGGAAGGGCAGGGAGGAAGGGAGGGAGGAAGGAAGGGAAAAAGGGAGGGAAGGAGAGAGAGAGGGAGGGAGGAAGGGAAGGAGGGAAAAAGGGATGGAGGGGACAGGGAGGGAGGAAAGGAAAGAGGGAAGGAGGAAGGGAAAAAGGGGAAGAGAGGGAGGAAGGGAAAGAGGGGAGGAGAAAGGGAGGGAGGGAACAAGGGAGGGGAGAGGAAAGAAGGGGGAGAAGAGAGGGAAGAGAGAGAACAGAGAACTATAATATGAAGTACTTTGGTGGTATAGTGTATTTTAGCATCTTGGTGCACTGGGTTAAATACCCAGCATCCAAGAGAGAGGGGGGGGGGAGAATAAAATAAAAGAAGAAGTTAGGCATGGTGCTGTATGCCTGTGATCCTAGCACATGGCAGCCCCGAGGCAGGAGGATTCTGAGTTCAAGGTCAACTGGAAACTCAGAGAGATCCTGAATCTTAAGGAGAGAGAGGGGGGGGGGGTAACTGTAGCTTGTTCTTTGTCCTTTCTTGGAATTCATGCTCCACAAGAGTTAACTGTCATGTTTTAAAGACACACACACACACACACACAGCTCCGTGTGACCCTAGGGACCCACAAGGATATGAACAGAGGCCTCCTGCCAACAACTGCGGGAGTGAGCCATCTTGGAAGGAGATCCTTCTGGCCCAGTGGGGGGCCCCAGCATAACTGTAGCTCCAAATGACATTGTCACTGTGACTTAAGAAAGAAACTGGAGCCAGAACCACCCGAAATAAAAACGTTGGCTGTTTAAGGCAACCAGGGTTTGGAGCCATTTGTCAAGCAGCCCTCAATAACTAAGCCATCCTCGATGCTGGCCATGGTCACTGGTGACTTGTGCAACAGAAGTAAATAAAAGGACTTTTAAAAAGCGGGGGGTGGGGGTGGGGGGGCGGTGTGGGGACCTTGAAATAGAAATTCTAGCCAGAGACAACAGCAGGGAAATTACAACAGGAAAAAAAAATTTGGAAAAAGATGTTCCAAATCAGGAATTATCCATAGAAGTGTCATCTATTACCTAACACACTGGCTGATTCTTTTAAGTTTATGATACCTGGCATGTGAGGATGGGCGACATGGCCTCCTGCTTGAATGCCAAGGCTATGAGTTGGCACAGCTTTCTGGGAAGAGTTAAGCTGTATGTTAAGAGTATTTTTATACTGCTTACCTTAGCAGTGAAATCTAGCTATATACCCTGAAGAGATATCAAAACCCAGCCAACACATAAAGGTGCGTGTGTATGTGTGACTGTGGAAATGGTTCCTCGGTTAGGCATGCCCACTGCTCTTACAGAGGACTGGGGTTCAGTTTCCAGCACCCATGTCGGCAGCTCACAACTTCCTATAGCTCCAGCTTCAGGGAATGTGACAATGTGACATCCTCCCCTGGCCTTTAGGGGTACCTGCACTCATGCGGTGCACATGTATACATTAAGGTATACATGCCTACACATAAAGCCAATCATGTGTGTGTGTGTGTGTGTGTGTGTGTGTGTGCAGAGCTAGGGAGGTGGCTCAGTAGATAAGACACATGCCATGAAACATGAGGATCAGAGTCTGAATGGCCTAGAATCCATGCAAAAGTCAGAAGGGGAAGCATCTATCTGCAATCCTAGCACTCCAGTGGGGAGATGGGAGGCAGGGACAGGGCATTCCCAGAAGCTTGAGAGCAGCTAGCCTGGTATATGCAGAGAGAGAAAGAGAGAGAGAGAGGGAGAGAGGGAGGGAGAGAGAGAGAAAGAGAGATACCAACTCTGTGTCAAACATGATGGAATATAAAGACAAACATCCAAGGTTTTCCTGACTGCAGGAGAGTAGCTTGGTGCACGCACGCGCACGTGCGCACGCGCACACACACACACACAAAGAGAGAGAGAGAGAGAGAGAGAGAGAGAGAGAGAGAGAGGCAGAGGTGAGACAGACACAGAGAGACAAAGACAGAGAGAAAGAAACAGACAGAAAGACAGAGACAGAAGTTTAAAATAACAACAGCAGTCACAAATATATGTGAATTTCACTTAGCATCCACTCTATCGGCCAGGCAGGTGCGATGGCTTGGCGGGTAAAGCTTTACAAGCTGTAAAACCTGAATTTATTTCTCAAAACCTACTGTAGTGGAGGGAGAGAACTGACTTCCACGAGCTCTCCTCTGATTTCCATATTCATATCATGGCATGTGCTGCTGTAATCTCAGCCCCTGGAAGGCTGAGGCAGAAAGACCAAGGGTTCCAGGCTAGCCTGGGCTGCAGAGAAAGGCAAGACAAAACAAAACAAACAAGAAAACCCCCAAAACCTCCTGTATTCAGAAGCAAACTACACAGGACAGACACACCAACACATTAATCTAAGAATTGTCCTTAAAATGTTTATGATGAGTGTGGTGACCTTTACACTAAGGAGGAAAGTTGAATATTTGAGTTTTTTTTGTTCTCCTCTTCCTTCTTAGGATTTATTTATTTTATGTGTATGAGTGTTTTGTCTGTTTCTATGTATATGCACTATGTGCATGCAGTACCTGTGCATGCCAGAAGAGGGAGTCAGATCTCCTAGAAATGGAGTTATAGGAGCTTGTGAGGCACTGTGTGGGTTCTGGGGACCAACTCTGGATCCTCTGCAAAAGCAACAAGTACTCTAAATTGCTGAGCCATCTCTCCAGAGGGTCTCACTGTGTTCGTCTTGAGAATGGGTTCCCCCTGCTTTAGCCTCTCAGCACTGAGATTATAGGTGTGTACACCACTGCACCAACTTAGACAGGTGTGTGTTCACTTTTGCTATTGTTATTTTGTTTTGTTTTAGGAGATAGGGTCTCATTTTGTAGACCAAGCTGGCCTCCAACTCACAGAGATCCCCCTGCCTCTGCCTCCTGAGTGCTGGGAATAAATGTGTACACTACCACCACCCTGATAGAAAGGCTGTTTTTAAGGAAAGAAGAGGAGAGGGAGGTGATAAAGAAAGTAGGATAAGAGAAAGTAGCAAAGATGTTAGGTGGGGGGTAGCAAGGGTTGGGACAGGAGGTGCCAGGTGGCCCCTGAGCAGTGTTAACACTGTCTAGGCTTGGGGACTGCAGAAGGATGGAACCCCAGGACTGTTGGGACACAGAGACAAGAGACTGGGAAAGGCTTACAGCTTTGGCTCATTGGCCTCATACCCTTTGCTCTACGACCTCAGCCCACTTCCTGCCTCATCAAGTCTCAAGTCCAAGTGGCTCACTGGGGAACCCGGGGCACAAGGCCAACTTGCTCTCGGCCTCACCCTGTGGTTCTGAGCGCAACCCCTGATCTGCCTGGAGTAGAAGCCTCTCTTGCCCAATACCTACCTTCCATCCATGCGGTCTCCCTGCAGGTGAAAATATGCTCTTCCTGGAAGACCTGGAGCTTCTGTCATTGTCCCCAATCCCAGGTCCAGCCCAAAGCCACCGTAGCCCAGCCATGGCCTTGTGCTCTGACACCCTCACAGGGGCAGGGCATACGTACCAGAAGCTGACCTGTCTCAACGTTCCAAGCCCTCACCGTTTTATCATAAGATGATGCCACTAGCCTGAAAAGAGTCAAACACACATTGCATCTTAACAATGGTCACGAGAGCCTGTGGTTCCTATGAGGAGTCTTTCTCCTTTTGGTGACTTAGGACCAAGACTGATCTTTCCAAATACTCTGAGGACTTGTGCATCCCCCGGAAAACGGTATGCAGACTCTCTAGCACCATTATCCTTCCTACTCTTCAGACGCTCCAAGATAGTCTTCTATAGTTAAGGTTATAAAAATATGATTTCAGGGGCTAAAGAGATGGCTCGGTGGTTAAGAGTGCTTGCTACTCTCCCCAAGGAGCCGGGTTCAGTTCCCAACACCTACATGGAGGCTTACAACATCTGTAACTCCAATACTCCCTTCTGGCCTCCAAAGGCAGTGCACACATGTACTTCCCTTACAAACATGCAAGCAAATCACTGGTACACATAAAATATAAACAAGCAAAACAAAACCAAAAACTCTTTCTATATAGGCACATACATATATAATTTGTTTGTTTTTGGTTTTTTTGAGACAGGGTTTCTCTGTGTAGCCCTGCCTGTCCTGGACTCACTTTGTAAACCAGGTTGGTCTCAAACTCCACCTGCCTCTGCCTCCCAAGTGCTGGGATTAAAGGCATGCACCACCATGCCCAGCTAACAAGTAAAATAGTTAAAAGAGATAGATACGTAGATAGATAGATAGATAGATAGATAGATAGATAGATAGATAGATAGATAGATGGATGGATGGATGGATGGATGGATGGGTGGGTGGGTGGGTGGATGGATAGGTGGGTGGATGGATGGATGGATGGATGGACAGATAGATGGGTGGGTGGGTGGGTGGGTGGGTGGGTGGATGGGTTCTCTTTCCAGGTCATCTTTGCGACTCCTAAGGAGCATGCCATTCCTCACTCTGTTCATGTATTATCAGTCTTCTTGCAGGAACAATGCTTTTCTGGATAGCCTGCTGTGTTCTGAAATGCTCTAGTGCATTTAGATGTGTATGTGAATGTCCTGTTGTGTTTTGGGTTCGAGGGGTCACCTTCCAGGAGTTGAAGACCTAGTCTCCAGCTGGTAGAGAGGCTGAGGGGACTGTCTGAGGATCTGTCTGTCTTTATTCATGCTTAGTCCACTGATGGACTCACACTTCCATGGCATTGCTCATCGGTGGTGGAAACTATTGAGTGGGATGAGTTACATACAGGGAGTAACCCCTGGGGTCGTGTATTTGGGCAGATCTTGTCCTTGGAGTATTCCTGTGTCTCTGCTTCCAGGCTGCCGCAAAGTGAGCACCTTTACCACCCTGCACCCTCCTGCTGTGACATTGTGTGACCTATAGAGTCATGAGCCAGGACAAGTCTTTCTTCCCTGAAGTTGTTCGTCTCAAGATTTGTCCCAGTGACAAATATGCTAACAAATATATGCACCTTTGCCTGCCCATGTAGCATATGGCAAAGATTTTCCTCTTATATATATATATATATATAAAAAAATCCCTATGACGCCTGAACACCACACTTGCCTTTAACTTGTATTGTTCTTTGAGAGCCTCTGCTCAGGGTCAAGGAACACACTTTAAAAGTTGCTTTTATCATTTTAAATTACGTGTATGTGCCTATCTGTGTATAGGTATGTGTATGTGAGTTCAGTCCCTCGGAGCTGGCGTTACAGGAGGATATGAGACACCTCACGTAGGTGCTGGGAATTGAACTTAGGTCTTAGCTTATGAGTTATCTCTCCAGTGAACTTTGGGAGAGGTGGGGTATTTCAACCTGACCCAGCTAGAGTTATCTGAAAGGAGGTTGAGAAAATGCTTCCATAAGATTAGGCAGTTGGAGGTTCTGGGTTCTATAAGAAAGAAGGCTGAGCAAGCCATGGGGAGCAAGCCAGTAAGCAGCACCCCTCCATGGCCTCTGCATGAGCTCCTGCCTCCAGGTCCAGCCCTGTTTGAGTTCCTGCCTTTGGTGATGAACAGTGGTGTGGCAGTATAAGTCAAATAAACCCTTTCCTCCCCAACTTGCTTCTGGTCATGGTTGTTTTCTCACGGCAATAGTGAGCTGAGAGCAGGTGCAGCTGCCACGGGCTTTGTGTGACCATAGAAAAGATACTTTGTGAGGAAAATTCAAGCAAGGTTTCGTGGCACATCTGTCATCTCAGCCCCTGGAGGAGCTGAGACAGGAGGACTGGTGCAAGCTGGAGGCAAGCTGGGCTGCAGCATGAGTTGCAGGCTGGGCTGCTCTATAGAGTAAGTCACAGTCTCAAACAATAATCAGAGGAGGAGGTGGAGAGAAGGAGGGTGGGGATGAGAACCAGGAGGGGGAGGAGGAGGAGGAAGAGGAGATGAGGAGGAAAGAAGGAAGAAAAGAAAATTCAGACTAGGTTCTTAACTACAGTAAGCATTCTATTTTAAGCAATTTAAGTGTTCAGAATGTTGTTATATTGTTAGACTCCTTGATTCTCAAAGCACATGGAAACATTGAGGCTCAAACAGGGGAATGTGTCTGTATAGTTTCTTAAACAAACAAGCAGAAGCCTGCATACAGGTCTGAAGGCCTGCCTGCTGACTCTGACTTCCCCCAACCAGTGTAAAACAGACTGGACGTCACCTTCTGTTGTCAGCCGTGATACTGCACTCTAAAACAGGAGCTTTGGGTCGTGGCTCAAAGTCCCAAATCACAGTTCCTTCTTCAGCGTCCTCAAATCAATGGGAGAGAGGAGAGACAGTAGTCAAGGCTTATGTACAGAAGTCATCAATTCTGGTCAGCAGTAGCTCCTAGCTTGCCTACAGCAAAGTTCTGGGGCTTTCCAACATCCCAAGCATTGGGGACACTGCATTGTCTGCAGCATCCTCAGGAAATCCCCCTTACAGTGCCCCAGGCACCAAGTGGACTTGTGATTAGTTTCTCATTTTGTACTGGCCAAAGAGGTTTCACAGAATCTATCAATATGCCTCAAGAATTTCTTTTAAATATAATTAATTCCATGCCCTTTGGCCCTGTGATTACACTCTGAGGGGTGCCTTTGAAGGAAATAACCAGATTTGTGGTTAAAGCCTTATATAAATATATGGCCCAGTGAGATAGCTCGGTGGGTAAAGGCGCTTGCCACCAAGCCTGATGACCTGAGTTCAATCCCCGGTACGTACAAGATGGGAAGGAGAGAACCCACTCCAGAAAGTTGTCCTCTGACTTCCATATACACAGGGTGCATTTTTTTTAAGCATAATTAAAGATTTATGTAGAGCAGGAGAGATGGCTCAGTGGTTAAGAGGCCTTCTCAGAGGACCCAGGTCCATTTCCAGCACCGGCATGGCAGATAACAACCGTCTGTAACTCCAGTTCCATGGGATCTGACTTCCTCTTCTGGCCTCTGCAGTCACCAGGCATGCACACGGTACACACATGAACATGCAAGCAAAACACTCATGCACTCAAGTTCCCTACGGCGACAGGGACAGTTAAGAGCACCGGATAATAAGGGGCTGGGGGCAAAGTCTGAAGGAAGCGAGGTGTTTGCCAATCTTCTCTTGGAGAGCTTGGGGCTCACCATTTACAGAAATAGCCTACATTAATCCATGTAAAGTGTTGTCTCCCAGAAAGGTGTGCCAGAGCCCAAGACCTGGAAGCTTAGAGAAGAGACCAATCCCATGCCTACTCCGCCCAGCCTGCGCCTGAATTCCAAGAAGGCAGTTTGCACATGCTGTAAAGGTGTGATTAGCTAGCTTCCTTTATTACTAGGGTGGGGGTGGGGGTGGGGGGAATCTCCTAAGATGGTAAAAGACTACTCACCAGACTGGTTCCTAGACTAAAGCCAGATGTGGGCTCACTAGTGGCCTTTATGGTAGCCCCAGGCCTGTTGTGATCGCTAAGCTACACACACCCAGCTCCCTAAGCCTGTCTCCTGGGCCACATGGCCACATTCAGGAAATCCCAGGAGGCCCTTTTCCAAGCTCAGTGGAAGATAAGGGCAGCTGGGAGTTCCCCAAATGGAATTCAGCAGGGCAGGGCACACTCAGGCTGGTGTCGTGGGCTCAGGAAGAAAGATTGATGCCGACCACTGGGATCCAGTCTCTCTGGCTTGGCGCGGTACCTCTAGAGTAGTAGTGTTTCTCAACCTGTGGGGCGAGACCCCCGGGAGAGGGTCCTAACAACCTTTTCACGGGGACCACCTAAGATCATTGAAAAGCACAGATAAGTGTATTACAACTCATAACAAAAATTACAGTTATGAGGTAACAAATCATTTTATAGCTGGGGATCACCACAACGTGAGGAACTGTGTTAAAGGGTCACAAATATTAGGAAGGTTGAGAACCACTGCTCCAGCGGAAAACAACCCCACCTCCACCCCCCAACCCCACCCCCACCCCATCCCCACCCCCCTCACGCATAAGACTGTAAACTACAGGCCTCCAAGTCTGGGCAGAGAATGAACCAATTCCAAATTCAATAGTGTCCCCATGTGGCCAAAAGAAGGAACAGCAGCCAAGGACAGAGGCTCCGAGCAGGTTTTTGCGCTTGGCCTTTGGAAAAGCCAGTGCGGGGGTGGGGGGTGGGAGCGGGAAGTGAACTTGAAGGGTAAAATACTGATCGGGTTTTGATTAGTTTTGTAGGAAGTTTTTAATTTTGTTCTCTTTTCCTGTTGAGTATGACGCCTAGCAGGGCCTTGAGTCTATTGGATGGGTCTTCTGCCCTGAGCTATAGCCCCAACGGAGTACTAGCGAGATTTATCTGAAGGAGGCAGAAGGAAAGCACTGACTGACTCTCAGAGAAGTCAGGGGGAGTGTGACAATGGGTTGGAGATGGAATTTATGATTCAATATTTCTGTGTGGTCCCAATTCTTTAAGTGTATAGTGTGTGAGTGTGTGTGTGTGTGTGTGTGTGTGTGTGCGTGTGTGTGTAAAACAGAAAAGCAAAACAAGCAAAAAAAACCAAGCAGACACAGCCTTTCAGCCCAGACATGCACAAACCTTACGAATCCTTCAGATGAACAGCACACAATGACAGTTACCTGTCCTCTTGCTTGGGGACCCCTGGCGATTACTGAGGGCTAGAATAGGCTTTATGGATCCCAGAGAAGGTGAGAGTTTTCCCCACAGTGAGATCCTGGTCTCCAAGTGCACAGGTGACCACAGGGAAGCAGCAGAGGGAGGTTTGGGGATCCACGGAGGAGGGGGTGGAGGTGGGCAGGGCAAAGCTTGGCACAGCCCCACCACACAGCTGGTTCTCTGAGGCTGCAGCAGTTCAGAGGACCTTAAGAGGTGGATAAACCACCCAGGGTTACATAGCCATTGGGTCCCCAATACAGGGTCTGAGCTGACCTGGGATAAGCTCAAACCCTCTGACTTGATCGGTCTGTGCCTTGGCACCCAAAAGTGGCAAGAAGCTCCTCTGGGGTCATTTGTAGGATCAGGGGCTCAACTCTGCCCAGGTCCCCATGCCAGAACCTGAAGCACCCTTGACAATCTTCCAACCTGCTGCTTCTCAACTCAAACCAGAGGACAGCAGAAAACCCCAGAACCAAGTGTCCTCCCATGTGGCCCCAGCCCGTGGTCATCTTCAGCCGAGTCCCTGCCGGCCAACGTCATCCTCCATCGGTGCTCCTTCCTCTGTCAGCCCTGCCACAGAGACCAGTCAAGGCCTGCTGGATGTTAACACCAAATTCTACAAGCAGAGTAGAGGCCTCTCTGCAGCCTGGCCTGAACACCACACCCTGTTCCTGGTTTCTCTGTCACTGCACAGCCAGGCACTGACCTGCCTCAGACCTGCCTCTTTGCTCCATGTCTCTGGGGCAGAACACAGACCTGGCCCCCATTTGTCCTCTGTGAATGCCCAAGGCCTGGATATCACAGAAGTGGCAGGAATTCACAGTGTGCTTAAATCAAATAAGAATTTTATATGGCATCTAAAAAAACAGGGCACTGGAGAGGTGGCTCAGTGGTTAAGAGCACTTTCTGCTCTTCCAGAGGTCCTGACTTCAATTCCCAGCACCCACATTAGGCAGGCCCACAACTGTCTGGAACTCCAGTTCCAGATGGCCCAATGCCCTCCCTGGCCTACAAGAGCGTGTATGTACACACACACACACACACACACACACACACACACAAATAAAAATTAAGATGAAAACATTTTTAACACAACTGTACGATATAAGATCAGTACACTATAATTGAGTTTCCACATGCAAAGGAGACCTTGATAAATAACAGTCTGCCCAAAGGTGTGATGGCACAAGTCTATAATTCCTGTATGTGGAAGGCTGAAGCAGGAGGATTGCGAGTTCAAAGCCAACCTGGGTTACATTAGCAAAACTTTGCCTCAAAAATAAAAAATATGAAAAATTAAGATTGGGACTGGAGAGAGATAGCTCAGCATCTAGAAGCACTGGCTGCTCTTCCAGAGGACCTAGGTTCAATTTCCAGCACCCACAAGGTGGCTCACAACCATCTGCAACTCGAGTTCCAGGAAGAAATCTGATGCCCCTTGTGGCCTCTGTAGGAACTGCACACATGTGGAATGCAGGCAAAATCCCATACACATAAATAAATATATCTGAAATAAAATTATAACCAAAGAAAATAACGTATAGCTCAGTGACACCCAAGTAGAGACCAGGAACAACCAGGACCCCCTCCCCAAAGCTGGGGGGATGTCAGCATTTTGGTCTTCAGCCCGAGCCCCCACTGTGTTCAGAGCTACAGGCTGGTTATCTCTAGGCTTCTTCTGAGGACTCAACACTGGGGTGGGCTTCTTTATCTTGCACTTGCCCAGAAGCCTTGGCAAACCCTAGAAAATAAGAACTTGGTGCTGGAGAAATCTCTAGTGGAGGAGCCTAAGTGTATGCGACGTCTGAGCGCTAAAAGACCCTGTCGTCCGGTTACCTACCCACAGCTTCACTGAGCAGTCATAGGAGCTACTGAGGAGCCTTGTGTCATCCATACAAAAGTGGCAGGAACTCACGATGTGGTCATGCCCTGTCAGAATTTTATACGGGATCTAGACAAAAGGAAGGACAACCAGTTTAGCAGTGTCACTGGACGCAAGGACAAGATGCAAAACCAAGCAGTGTTTATAAACATGTGACATGAAAAAAAAATTAAGGAGAGGATCCCAGCACAAAAATGATGAGTAGGAGGGAGTTGTATCGCTTGGAAAGAATGAAACGTTGTTGAAAGAAATTGAAGACCTACATAAAAGGACCAGCATCCTATAATCCCAGATGGGTAGATGGAATCATGCTAAAATATCAGAGGTCCTCAAAAAGACCCACAAGTCCAACACCACCTCATCAGATTCCAAGATAGTAGTGAAATCTTTGTAGAAAGTGATAAACTGATCTTTTCCTATGTGCTTTTATTTATTTATTTATTTATTTATTTATTTATTTATTTGAGACCATTTTCTATAAAGCCCTGACTATCCCGAGACGTACCATGTAGACCAGGCTGGCCTAGAATTCACAGAGCTCTGCCTACCACTGCCTCCTGAGTGCTGGGATTAAAGGCATGGAGCACGACACCCAGCCTATTTACATGTACTCTTTTAATTTTTATTTATGTGTGTGTGTGTGTGTGTGTGTGTGTATGTGCTGAAAGGCCAGAAGAGAGCATTGGATGCCCTGAATGTTGAGTTACAAATGGTTGTGGGCCGCCCAACATAGGTGCTGGGCAATGAATTCAGGTCTCCCAGGAAGAACAGTGCATGCTCTTAACCATTGAGCAATCTCTATAGTCAAGCTTCTCTTAAAGCTTTTGTGAAAACTCAAGAAGAAATTTCACAAATCTGTGGGTGGGTGAGATGGCTTAACTAGTGAAGGTGTTTGCTGCCAAGCCTGGTGACTTAAGTTCAGTCCCAAGGACCCCAACTTAACCAATTGTCCTCTAACTTCCAAACTTGCCCTAACCGACAGCAAATGCCAATAGTGTTTGCCTGTAATGAACCCTTGCACTGGAGAGGCAGACAGTGAACCCCTGGGGCTGGCTGGCCACCCAGCCGAACCTCACTGGTGAGCTAGTAAGGCCCAGGTCCCAGTGAGAGATCTTGTCTCAAAACCAAAAAATAAAAACACCGAGATAGGCTAGACTGGGGGGTGGGGGGGTCCAAGCCCTTAATCCCAGCACTCAGCACTTGAGAGGCAGAGGCAGGCAGATCTCTGTGAGTTCAAGGCCAGCCTGGTCTACAGAGTAAGTTCCAGGATAGACAGGGTTACACAGAGAAACCTTGTATTGTAAACAAACAAACAAACGAGAAACACCAAAGTAGGAAGTGAGGCTAGAGATGAAGCCAGTGTGAGTCTGACATTCTGAACCCAATCATCAGGACCCACAAGGTAGAAAGAGAACCCACTCCACCAAAATTGTCCTTTCTCATTCATATGTGCACACCCCTTCTCCACACACTAATAATAATTTAAAAAAAAAAGAATCCAAGGTGGATGGGATATGAGGAATGACACTTAATGTTGATCTGTGGTGCTCACGCACGCGCACACACACACACTCACACACACAAACACACACAAATGCACACATGCACACATACACCCATAGATGCCCATGCACACATGCACACACACAAATGCACACATGCACACATCCCCACTCCAACACAAACACACATATAGACATAGGAATGCTAGTATACATGACATGCACATACAAAGATGAGAGAATCAGCTTTCTAAGCACATTTTCTGGGTAAACTAGTCATTTACACACACAAAAACAAACATACTTCCTACCATATATAGAAACGAAGTCAAAATGGATCAAAAGCTTAAATGTTGGGCTGGAGAGATGGCTCAATGGTTAAGAGCACTGACTGTTCTTCCAGAGGTCCTGAGTTCAATTCCCAGCAGCCACATGGTGACTCATAACCATCTGTAACAGGATCCGATGCCCTTTTCTGGTATGTCTGAAGACAGCTACGGTGTACTCATATACACTAAATAAATAAATCTTTAAAAAATATATTTTAAAAAGCGCTTAAATGTTGAGTGTTGAAACTCTAAGGCTCAGAGGAAAACAAACGTGTAAATATCCCCACTCTTGCCTTGGTGGTTTCTTAGAGCTGACACCAAAAGACAACAGCAAGAATAGATAAATGCCATCACAGTTAAAATCATGTGTGCCTGTGTTGTCAGTAAAGGGGAAACGACCGTAAGAAGACAGCAAGAAGATGGAAAGTCACCATGAGGGAGGACACAGACAGAAAAGGACAGCCAGGGCGAGACAGCGGAAGGCAGTTGACTTTTTGAAGCTGCTTTGTCAGTGCGGCTATTTCTATTTGGAATAGAATCTATGTGATCACCCGTGATCAAGAGAGGTCTGCGGCAGAGTATAGCGCCCTCTGCATTTCAAACAAGCTCCCTGACGTGGTGGAACCAGTGCCAGGACCCCATTTCCGCCAGTTGTATAGACAGAGCTTCGAAACACTTCCCAAGGAAGCCTCTAAATCTCCTAAGAATGGTAGTGACTCTCCATCCCAGAGGGTAAGCTGTGACTGTCTTTCACAGACCAGCCAAGGCAGCTGCTACTGTTCCCTTTCCGAAAGATAAGACTCCATGTTTGGAGAGACAGAGGAGCCAAGTCACCAGTGTTGTGGATTTGCTTTAGTACTTGCAGTATGCGTTCCCAAAATTGCACGAGAATTCTGCATAGGAGACCCTGGGGGTCCCTATACTCAGGTGGTTCTGATTGGCAAATAAAGTTGCCAACAGCCAAGGGCTGGGCAGGGAGACAGAGGCGGGACTTTAGGATTGTAGGGCAAAGGGGCCACAGAGAAAGAGGCAGAACTACCTTGTAGGAGAAGCAGAAGGACCAGGCTTGACAGTTGCAGAAGGGAAAGCATACAATCATGTAAGGGCCAGGGAAGAGCAGCCCCGGGGGGAAGGGGGCATTGGGTCTAGGGTAGCAAAGATGGAATATAGATTTTAGTAAGTAACAATTAAGGAGTATCCAAGGGGAGGCGTTAGCAACATGCAAGTTTGGGAGTGGCCCAACCATTGAGCTGATAAGGCATATTAAATATAAGGATGTGTGTGTGTGTGTGTGTGTGTGTGTGTGTGTTTCATCCTAGAACTGAATTGGGGCAGCTAGCAAGGAACTTGTGCAGCCGTTGCCGGGGAGGTAGAGTGGATTATTCAACTACAGCAACACATCAATGTTTGCCTTTTTTGCTTCATATAGCTCCATGGGCAGAAACAACCTTCCCTCCCAACTGAGGCAAATTTAAGTGCATATGCCTGTGGTTTTATAAGTTTATATCACAACTAAAAGAGTCATACACCCCCAAAAAAGATACACCCCAAAGCCTTGAGTGCAAGGGATGGGACAGATCCCTTCTTCACCCACCATTACCTGACAGCAAAAAGTGCAGGTTGCCCTCCCCAAATTGTTATTCCCATTTTTCTTCTGTGTAATGGAATCCCTGATTTCTACCTAGACTTTTTGGGGGAAATAAAAGAATGAAAAGAAAAGACAAACAGAAATAAACTATGTCCTATAAAAAAACAAAATAATGTTCCTGAGCATTATAGTTGCTTTAATATGCCTTTAAAGATTTATTTTATATTATATTTAAGGGGGTGTGTGCATGTGAGTACAGGTGTCTGTTCAGGCCAGAGGCTTCTGTCTCCTGGAGTTGGATTCACAGGCAGTGGAGGTCACCTGACATGGTCCTCATTTGAACTTTGGTCCTCAAGAAAAATGGCACAAGCTCTTAAATGCTAAACTGACTCTCCAGACCCAGGGAGCACCCCTTTAACTGAAGCACTCAGGAGGCAGAGGCAGATGGATCTCTGTGAGTCCAAGACCAGTCTGGTTCTTACACAAAGAGTTCCACATCATTCAAGGATACATAATGAGACCCTATCTTAAAAAATAAAACTAATTTAATTCAGTTAAAAACATCTGGCTGCAAAGGATATCATAAAGAAGTTACACATCCGGCCAGGCATGGTGGCACCCAGCTTTAATCCCAGCACTTTGGATGCAGAGGCAGGCATTTCTCTGTGGATGTGAGGCCAACTTGATCTACAGAGCAAGTTCCAGGACAGCTAAGGCTACACAGAGAAACCCTGTCTCAGAAAAACAAAATTATGCCGGGTGGTGGTAGTGCACATCTTTAATCCCAGCACTTGGGAGGCAGAGGCAGGCGGATTTCTGAGTTCGAGGCCGGCCTGGTCTAGAGTGAGTTCCAGGACAGCCAAGGCTACACAGAGAAAACCTGTCTTGAAACCCCCCCCCCCCAAAAGAAAATTACGGGGACTGGAGAGATGGCTCAGTGGTTAAGAGCACTGACTGCTCTTCTGAAGGTCCTGAGTTCAAATCCCACATGGTGGCTCACAAGCATCTGTAATGAGATCCGATGTCCTCTTATGGTGTGTTTGAGCCGAAGTGAGCATGGCTGGAGGGAGCAGAGGTCCTGAATTCAATTCCCAGGAACTACATGATGGCTCACAACCCTCTGTACAGCTACAGTGTACTCATATATATAAAATAAATAAATCTTTGAAAAACAAAACAAAAACAAAATTACATATCTGATATGGGGCATGTACTTAGAATGCATGATGAAATACACATTTTATTTAATTATATTGTTTTCTTTTTTGTGTGCATGGTGCAGTAGCACATGTACATATTCACACATGTAGAAGGTATACTGTGTGTGTAGATAGAGACTCTAGTAAGAATAGTGGTTGCCTAGGGTTAGGAGGGTGGGTTATAAGAAAACAAGAAATGACTGATAATAGCTAACCTTTTTTGGTGGGTGGGAGGTGTAACTGAAATGTTCAAGAGTTGTGACAGCTACACAATGTGAAAATGTTAAAAAAAAAAAAAGACATTGTTCAATGTACACCTTGCTCAGTTGGACTGTATGGTACAAGAACTATAACAATAAAGCAAAGCTGAAAAGCAAAGATAGGGAAGTCAGATGAAAATGGCCCTTCCCTTACCCTGTTCCTCCCACAGCTAAGAATCATGGGGTAGGATTCTAGACACTGAGTTGAGGGACCATGAAAGGATGGAGGGAAAGGGGACAGGGTTTTGCTCTCTGCCCAGAAAGGTCGAAGTGGATAAAGTACACAGTTGCAGAGGACTCCCCGGGATGTAAAAAGGTGCATGGGACTGGAAATGTAGAAATTAAGATGGCAGGCAACTCAGCCAGCCTCAGGCATCACAAATGCTCTCCAAGGGCTGCACAGGCTACTGCCCCTCTGCCTTCTATAGAGGCTGCTGTGGGAGGATGCAGAGCGGATGACGGGCCTCGCTCAGGTGGCTGGGAGGCCGCTTGGGTCCTCTGACATTGGTGGGTGGTTCTGACCTTAGAGAGAGGCTGCTGGTTGCCCCAGAACTTCTTCACGATTGGCTTGCGGTGCTTGTCACGTGGCCGACGATCCTTGTCTAAGGCCAGGGGGTCACGGGAGGACAGATTATAAAACCGACGGATATCTGGGAGAGACAGCTTAAAACGACCCAATGCTCTCAACAGGGTGGCCCATGGCAGCTTGCTGTGTTGCACCTTGGCAAGATTGGAGAGAGACGCTTCTTTGTCTTGGCCTGAACTCCTCCTATCCTCACTGAAATTATTGGCGCCAGAGCTCTTCCTACTATCGACCGAATCCCTTTTGCCACTAGAGGAAACTCTCCTGTTATCGGAGGAAAATCTCCTGCCATCCACCGTACCCTTCTTGCTATCCACCGTACCCCTCTTGCTATCGACTGAACCCTTCTTGCTATCGACTGAACCCTTCTTGCTATCGACCGAACCCTTCTTGCTATCGACCGAACCCTTCTTGCTATCGACCGAACCCTTCTTGCTATCGACCGAACCCTTCTTGCTATCGACCAAACTCCTCTTGCTGTCTACCGAAACTCTCCTGTTATCAACCGAAATCCAATTGTAATCAGCAAAATCCAGCTTCTTGTTCTGAAGAGACCCCTTTCGCCAACTGTCCTCGACAAAGTCCAACTTCATGGGCTCAAGAAACCCCTTCCACCAAATGTCCTCGTCAAAATCCAACTTCTTGGGCTCAAGAGATCCCTTCCGCCAACTGTCCTCGACAAAATCCAACTTCTTG
>NW_022196904.1:26412290-26457966 GCF_008632895.1 Mastomys coucha
GTCCTCGACAAAATCCAACTTCTTGGGCTCAAGAGATCCCTTCCGCCAACTGTCCTCGACAAAATCCAGCTTCTTGGGTTCAAGAGACCCCTTCCATTTAGCACGCCTCCTCTTCTTCTTTTTCTGGACAGCAGAACCCTTCCTAGCTTCATCAAGGCTGTTCTGGACCTCTTCTGTGGCTTTCTTCACCTCGTCAATAATTTCCCCACTGTCTTTAGAATCCTTCCTAGGCTCTTCTGAACCCTCCCAGGTCTCCACAGAACCTTTCCTCGTGTCCCTCGAGGCTTTTAGGGAGATTTGGGGTGAGGCCATCTTGGAGCCTGCCTAGCCAGCCACGGGCCCAGCGGGAACGGTGGGACCACGTGCTCACACCCCGCGCTGAACCCTTCGGGTCCACGTGCTGCACCGGGTTCTGCTATTTACCTGCCCACTTCCTGACTCGGAGGCTTCAGGCAGGATTGTTTCCTTCCAGGCCAGCCTTTGAAAAAGAAAAAAACGAAGAAGAGCTAGGAGGAAATGAGGGAGGGATGGTAGAAGATGCCTCCCAGTGCAGAGTACTACTGCCCCTGTTCTCTGGCATTTAGACACATGAGGAAGGAGACTAAGGTGCAAAACCAGGGATCTTACCCTTGTGCCCTCCTGGATCCTGGCTCTCTGTCACCGTAAATCTCTGTCCCTTCACCTGTGGAAGAGCTCCTAACATGCCCACTTTGTGTCTGATAAGTGGCCTATAAGTTATGGCATGACTTGGAAGGAACAGGATACAGCTTCTGGGGACCAGGGTTACATTTATGTGTGTTGACAAGGGAAAGATTCACTGTAATTCATAACAATGATAGTTACAGGCAGAAGAAAAGATTGGATATAATAATTGTGAAATACAGAGGCTTTCATACCTGGGTGGTTAAACAAAGTGCGAACATCTTCTTGCTTCTTTTGAAGTCTTTCTCATTGTAGGAAGTTCCCTGCACTTTGGTCCCTACCCCTACCCCCACTAAGGTGCTGAGATGACATCAGTGCCTGGCTCAGTAAGTGTCTACCACTCACCCCTGCCCAGCTCTGCATTTGTCAGCTGGTGAGACCCAGGCTATGGTGCACACTGCCCTGCTCAGTCTGCCCACTGGGCTCCAGGCATCACCAGCAGGAAGAAGCTTCTCCCAAGGGTGGGGTTGGGCAATCGCTTCCTTTGCCCCCTCCACTGCCACACTGCCAAGTCCCAGCTGGCCTTACTGGACTCAGCTATCTTGACACAGAAGCTAGAGAAAAGCCTTCACTCTTCTCTCCCTTTTACAATCTCCAGGACATTCCAAAAGAAATCAAGTAGCACATTTTTTTTTAAAGCCACTTTAATTAAACTGTTCAGTCTTTTATCCCTCTAACATGAACTGAAGTTAAAAATAGAAATCAATTTCTGCAACCTTTCAGGGCAGCCTTTGAAATGTCAAGGTTTAAAAAATTATTTTACAGAAGGAATTTACATATAAATACAATCTGTACAATGTATGAACTGGGAAATCAATGGACTTGCATCATAGAGAACCTCCAGACTGAGACAGGCCAGGGCAGGGCTCCATTATTGCCTTCTTAGGGGGAGACACTTCAGTCTGCAGAAGAAAACAGGAGAGAGGAAGAAAAGGGCTAAAAACAAAATACTTCCACGGTACCACATCCCCAGCCCCAGGCTGGCCTCAGCTTCCCAAGTGCTGGGATTACAAGTGTGAATCATCACTCCAGGCCTCAATCCTTATTTTATGTTTTAAGATTTACTCTAATAATTTTTACATTATGTATACACTCGTGTATCTGTGTGTGTGCATGTGAATGCAGGTGCTCAGTCAGGAGGGCACCACATCCCCTGCAGCTAGAGATAAAGGCAGCAGTGAGCCGCTTGCTATGGGTGCGGGGAACACAACTTGGTCCTCTGTAAGAGCTGTGCTGTTGACCCATTTCTCAAGCTTCTTGCTCCTTATTTTTAAACTCTTTCCAGGGCACACAGAGAGCCCTGCAAACCCACCCCTCACACCAGGTTCCACTTCTAACAGCAACTCCTGATGCCATCACATGACTTTGGAAAGGAACAAAAGCATGCTCACTTTGGGGCCCAATGCTTTTGAGTTATCAGTCTGAAATCTCAACTTCATAATCCAATTAAGTAGGTGTTGGGCATGGAGGTGTGCACCTGTTGTCCCAGCACTTAGGGGTTAAGACAGGAAGATCACATGCTCCAGGACAGAATGGGCTAGATGGCAAGACCTTATCACAAAAAGAAAGAAAAGGGGCCGGGTTGGATGGAAAAAACCAAGGACAGAACAGACAACATTCCTTGCTTCACTTGCATAAAGGAATAGTGCACAGCCAACCACTAACCAGCTGCTGTTGCCTAGGTAACACAGAAGCCTCTCCAAAGCTGAGAGCTCATGTGACATGATTTTATTAGAGCTTGGGGAACTAGCTCAGTAGCACAGCATGCATGCAGGAAGCCCTGGGCTTTATCCTCAACATTACATATACAATGAGGGAAAAAGCACACACAACTAAATTAAACATGTTTCCTTTAAATACAACTAAAACTTAACAGGAGCTGGGTGGGCATGGTTGTGCACTGATAATCCAAGTACTCAGAGGGCTGATGCAGGATGTGAGTTCAAGGCCAGCCTGGGCTAAATAATGAGATATCGTGTTTTAAAAGGACAAAGATGGCAAGATGGCTCAGAAGGTAAAGAGCACTTGCTCCCAAGCTTGACGACCAGAATCTGATCCAGAATCCACACAGTAGGGGTGAAGTAACACCCACAAATTGTTCTCTGGTGGGACACAGTGGAAAGTCTGAGGTCCTTAGCAGTCTTAAGTCTAAAGCAAACAGTAGGACCCCAGCCTCTTCCCAACAGGGACCTCTGAGTGAAGACTGGACCCTCTAAAACCAAGAGCCCAAAGATGACTTTTCTCATTACAAGTTGATTGTCTTGGGTATATATTAGGGTGATGAGAACACAGGTGCATTTACAACTATCTAAAAACCTACAGATGTGTCTTCAGCACCAGTGGTACCTACCACATATACTGCCTCTCAGGTTCTGTTCTTGTTTTTGTTTGTTTGGCTTTTTGGGATGAGATCTCATGTAGCTCAGGCTGACCTCAAGCTTGGTATGTAGGTCAGGATGACTTTGAACTCCTGATCCCTCTGATCCCCATGATCCCCCTGAAGCTCCTGATCCTCCTGGTCTTCCTGATCCTCCTGATCCCCCTGATCCTCCTGATCCTCCTGATCTCCCCAATCCCCCTGGTCCCCCTGATCCTCCTGGTCCTCCTGGTCTTCCTGATCCTCCTGATCCCCCTGATTCCCCTGATCCTCCTGATCCTCCTGATTCCCCTGCCTCCTGATTCTCCTGATTCCCCTGATCCTCCTGATCCTCCTGCCTCCAGCTCTCAGCTGCTGGGATTACAGGCAGGTGCCACCAAACTTTTCATGTTTTATTTAAGTTGTACATGTCGATTAGCACACAGCCACCTGCCTGTTTTCTATCTGCCCTAATACACTCCCTGCTGGACACTGATTAGCAGCCAGCCCCCTATGACAGACTGCACCTTCAGACTGAGCCAAAAAAGCTCTCCCTTCCTCAATTTGCTGCCTGTCAGTTATTTTATCACAGTAGCACAGAAAACTGCTACCCAGGAGCGGGGCTCCTGACCATGGAGTTCATGGGTCTTTAGAACTGGTTTGTGAGGATAAATGTGGAAAAGTTAAGAGCTGCAAAATAGAGAAAATCTAGAAGGCTGTAGAGCTTATAGACCATTCTGTGGGAGTGTGGACAGCCAGAATGTGGGCAGAGAGGCAAGACAGTATGGACTGTGTTCATGAGCATTCAGAAAGGGACAGGACTCTAGTGAGAACTAAACTAGAGACCATGCATGTTATACTCTGAAAAAGGAGGTGGGAGAGGAGGCTGGAGAGATGGCTCAGCAGTTAAGAGCACTTGCAATCTTACAGAGGATCTGGGTTTAGGTCACAGTGCTAGCATAGCAGCTCACAACCACTGTAACTTAGCTCCACAGGATCCAACATCCCCTCCTGGCCCCTGTGGGCACTATATGCATATGATAGATACATATACAAGCAGGCAAACAGTCATACACAGAAACATGCACATCAATGTGTATACAATGTGTATAAATACATGTATATACGACTGCATGTATGTATGGTTGTGTGTTTGTATGAGTATATGTTTATATGATTATGTGTGTGTGTATATATAGATATAGATATAGATATAGATATATACATATCTATGATTACCTGTGTGTATAATTGTATGGGTATGTATGATTACTTGTATATATAGTTGCATGTATATGATTACATGTATGTGTGGATATGACTGTGTGTGCATGTATGTATGTATATGTGGACATGTATGTGCATCTGTATGTAAAAGAATTTTAATCCAGCAACATGGCTGCTCTGGCAAGAGATCACATCCAAAGACCATCTAGGACTATGTGATCTGGCTGGAATGTAGACATACCCTTAGTACACATCTTTAATCCCAAACAGTATAAACAAAGTTAAAAGGAAAGAACCAGCCATGTTTGAAAGTGACATGTAAATTGAGGGACAGTCAAAGTGACAAATCAGAGAAAGATTTGATTGAACGAGTCAGACATGGGATACACCCAACTCCCAAGAGAACAGCACAGGAAAGAGAGGCGGGCAGCGTTAACAGGACAACTTTACAAAGACAGGTAGCAGAAGAACCAGATAGACACAGGTAAAGGCAGAAAGAGCCAGCAAACAAGAAGGAGCCAAAAGTAGGATGAGGCCAAGCAGAGCAATTCAGTCAGAAACCAAGAGAAGCCAGTTTGAATCAGTCAGCTTGGAGAGGAGTTTGGGCCAGAACAGCTGAGTTGAACCAACCAGCCAGAGCTCAAAAAGAAGTAGAGTGAGTTTATTCAGCAGTAAGCCTCTGAGACAATTACATCTGGAGAATAAAAGTTACATTTACGTGTGTGTGTATGTGTGTGTGTGTGTGTGTGTGTGTGTGTGTGTGTGACTGTGTATGCATAAGTATGTTTGTATGTATATGTGTGCATGTGCGTGTGCGTGTGCGTGTGTGTGTTTGTGTGTGTGTGTCTGTACAGAAGTCTTTTAAGTTAATAGGAGATTGAGGTCTTCTAAACAACCCTCCTTCAGGGCTTACCTTCTCAGCAGCTCCTGCGGGGACAGCTCGGCTGGCCCTCCTGCATCGCTCCTGCTGTCACTGCTGTCTGTACTCTCAGAACTGCTATTTTTTTCTGATTTCTTATTCTTTTGCTTACTTTTGTGTTTGTGTTTCTTATGTTTCTTTTTCTAGGAAAAAAGAAAATAAAAATGAAGGTTAGGAAGCAAGAGAAACAATAGATGGAAAGAAGCTAGACAAGGGCTGGGGAGTAGCTCAGATAGTAAAATTCTTGCTGACCAAGCTTGATATATAAAAAGCAGGTGTGGTAGTGTATGCCTATTGCTCCATCCCAGCAGCAGCAAGCTCTAGGTTCAAAAAATAAGAGACCTTGTCTCAAAAAATAAGGTGGAGGGGCCAGGCATGGTAGCATGTACTCCAGTACTCAAGACACAGAGGCAAGTAGATCTCTGTGAGTTCAAGGGCAGCTTGGCCTACAGAGTGAATTCTAGGATAGCCAGAGCTATACTGAGAGACTTTGTCTCAAAAAAAAAAAAAAACCAAAACACAAAACACAAAAAAGTTGAATGACTGAATATGATGCTTGACCTATATATACACAATTGAACATACACATTTGTACAGATGAACATACACACACACCTAACCCAGGAGCATGAGGTATAACTTATTGGTAGAGTCCCTGCCTAGAATCCCCCAGTGAGGGGCTGGGGTGTGGCTCAGTGGTAGAGCCCCTGCCTAGAATCCCCCAGTGAGGGGCTGGGGGCGTGGCTCAGTGGTAGAGCCCCTGCCAAGAATCCCCCAGTGAGGCGCTGGGGTGTGGCTCTGTGGTAGAGCCCCTGCCTAGAATCCTTTAGTAAAGTGTTGGCAGATTAGCTCAGCAGTAGAATGCTTGGAATTTGCTTGAGAAGGGCTGGGGACTTAGCTCAAAGGTAGAACTTTGTCATATATAAGGGCTGAAAAGAAAGATAAAAAACACCTACACTGGGCATGTGTTTGAATGCTAGAGCTGTTAAGAAACAAAGCTTTTTTCTTTTTATTTAAAATTTAAAAAAAAAAATTAAAATTCTCCTTTAAAGTATGCTTTGGCACCCAGAGCTAGAAACTGTGACACATTAAACCATGTACATGCTGGCATCCCCAATGTGTCAACAACAGACACAGTAGAGCCACACAGATGCAGGCAGGACCTCATGGTGACTCCCAGCCCCCATCCTCCCAGGAATCTGAGTTGTCCTAGCAAGGCAGAGGGAAGAGAGTGGCAGCGCGCCACTGCCGAGCAGGTGTAAGAACACATGGGGCTGTTTCTCCAACACTGGCTGTGTATCCTTACTCCGCGCTCAGGCCTGCCTTCCTCCTATAGACACTAGAGCTGTGGCTTCTCCTGGGTAGGAACACATAGGTACTGCCACTAACTACAGCCAGACTGTAGGTTATAAGCCATAAAGAACACATGGATGACAAAAAAGTCACTTACAGTGGGATTCTTTGTCTCAAGTTTCTTTCCCTTCAAATGACCACTAAGGCCCAAGAGCTTAGTCTAGGTAATAATGAGGTGGGGGTGGATGGTTTTATTATTTAATGTGTAATGTTTATGTGTATGGATGTTCTGCCTGTGTGTGTCTTGTACACAGTGCCTGTGGAGGCCAGAAGAAGGTGTCAGATCGCCTGGAACTGGAGTTATAGACAGGTGTAAGCCAGGTGACAGAAACCAAAGCCACTAGGATGCTTAATCACTGAACCACTCACACAGTGTTACCATGCCTGATTAGACATAAATTTCTTTTCTCTCTTTCTTCCTTCCTTCCTTTTTTTTTTTTTTTTTCTTTTTCAAGACAGGGTTTCTCTGTGTAGCCCTGGCTGTCCTGGAACTCACTCTGTAGACCAAGCTGGCCTTGAACTTAGAATTCTGCCTGCCTCTGCCTCCCAAGTGCTGGGGTTAAAAGTTCTTCCTTCCTCTCTTTCTTTCTCTCTTTCTTTCCTTCCTTCTTTCTTTTTCTTTTTTAAATGCAACTACTCAAAATTTGCTGCTCTAAAAGAAAACAAAGGTTCTGAGAAAAGAGCTAGCACAGGACATAACAGTTCTACCAAGCCACTGAGGGGCCTATGTCCAGCACCACAGCCAGGAGCCCCTCTCCCTGGGGCTCCTCAGGACGTTCCCACACTTCTCTACACTAGAGAGAGACACTCACCTTCTCTCTCTTTCTTCTGTGTTCCTTCTTGCTCTTGTATCTTTCTTTGCTCTTCTTGGGTTTCTCTTTTTGAGGTATGTCGAGTTTCTGGCGAGAGTCTGGGGAGGAAAGTGTGATAAGCACATGAGCAGTAGGGAGAAAAGGAAGACAAACCATTAGGGAATACTGACACCTCTAATCTTATTGATAGTCAGATATTTCAAAATGCCAGCTCCCCAAAGTTTTTTTCTAATGCTACTTTTTATAAATCCCTATCCCCTAAGTAACCCATATACCAAGTTATTATTCACCATTTTATGGAAATCAGGACGTTCTAGAAAATAGGCACAAATAAACCAGAGATTACTTCAGCCACTAACACCAACCTATATCCAAAGATCCCTGAATCAAAGCTGAGAGAGACATGCTCGCTGGGATTCTCTGAAAGTTGGGCTCAGCGGCCAAGCCAGTACTTAGGTGGGACTGCTGTAGAAGCAGCATGGTGTGCAGCAGAATCACATGCTGCTGGTCTGACTGGACCATGTGACCATATTTGTTAGCATGGCTTTCAAAGCCACCACGGCCAAAACCAAGCTGACTATCTTCATTAGCTTATGGCCCCAGAACAGAAGCTGCTAAAGACGCTGGTAAAGAGGCACTTTGCCTATGCCTACAGCCAAAGAAACTGGCTTATTTTATTTGCTCTGTTAGCCAATGTCCAAAAAACCCAAAAACATCTTCTATCCACAATGTCCCTCCTTTTTTTTTTTTTTTTGCAACAAGTTCTCACTGTGTAGCCCTGGCTGTCTTGGAACTCACTCTCTCTGTGTACATCAAGCTGGCCTCAAACTCACAGAGACCCACCTGCTTCTGCTTCCTGAGTGCTGGGATTAAAGGGGCCTGACTAGCCTCAAACTTGTGATCCTCCTGCCTCAGTGTCCTAAGTGCTGGGGTTACAGTGCTATACCAGCTCTGATAAATGATGTCATTTAAGATGCTTACTAACACAAATATTTCAAAGCTGAGAAGGAAAGGACATTTAGAGCTTCGACACTGTAAAGGGACAACTGTCCCTCAGGCAATCAGTGAAGGGAGCAGGCATTTGTGTGACTGCAATCAGAAACACTGTGAGCACTTGGTGGCTGTGAAATCAGGTAGATGGGTGGGAGGGACATTTGTGGGGCTGTTCCTTTGCAGGGGTGACACATGAGGATGTGTACTGAACTCACTGGGGCAGAAGACAGGAGGCAGCCGAGGCCCGAACTCTTCCCGTTCATCGATCTGTACCTTCTGGATGGGGAAGGGGGTTGCAGACTCACAAGGCTCCTGCTCAGCAACTGTAAAAACACCAGCATATTAATTTCATTCACCTGCCTGGCACTGATGCACTTGAGTCTTGGTGTCTTTGCCTCCAAATGGTACACTTTCTTCAGTCTGCTGCCTCTGCCTGTGGACACTGGGGTTGGGAGGTCAGCTACATCAGGCTACACAAAACCACATGCATGACAGGTTGTCCACAGGAGGCCACTGTAGATGGCCAGAGGAGTGCAGACTCCAAATTATTTAAATGGGAGCTGAGGAGCTCACTGTGAGAAGGCCCATACAAGAAGATACAAGCTTACCAACAGGGGTGAGACTGTGTCCTACCCCATAAACCTCACTCAAAATATACCATCAACAGAAGAAATAGTGAAAATAAAGGATTCTGTTCACAGTAAACCAGCCCCTGCAAAAAAGAGAAACAGACTACTCTGCTGTCAGACAGAGCAAGCATAAAGATGCAAAGTCTGTACCAGGAGTGCTAACAGTGGTCCTTCCTACCTTTCTGTACCGGGAGTGCTGACAGTGGTCCTTTCTACCTTTCTGTACTGGGGGTGCTGACAGTGGTCCTTCCTACCTTTCTGTACTGGAAATGCTAACAGTGGTCCTTTCTACCTGCTTTCTACCTTTCTGTACCATTTTTGGTTTTCATTTTTGAGACAATCTTGCATAGCCCCTATTAACCTCCAGCTCACTATGTAGCTGAGGATGGCCTAGAGCTCTTGAGCCTGCTGTCTATACCCAAGTTCTGGGCCATGTACAGTTTATGCACTGCTTGGGACTGAATCCAGGTCCCCATGCGTGGGAGGCAGGCACTCTACCACTGAGCTACACTGCCAGCCCTATACTTTTTAACTTTTTTTTTTTTTTTGAAACAGAGGCTGTCCTGGAACTCACTATGTAGACAAAGCTGTCCTTGAACTCACAGAGATCCACCTTCCTCTGCCTCTCCCAACTGCTAGAGTTTAAGGCATGTACCACTATGCCCAGCCTACTTTTAACCTTCAAGTATACATGACTTTATTTTATTTTTTTAAAGATTTATTTATTTATTATTATATGCAACTACACCATAGCTCTCTTAAGACACCCCAGAAGAGGGCATCAGATCTCATTACAGATGGTTGTGAGCCACCATGTAGTTGCTGGGATTTGAACTCAGGTCCTTCGGAAGAACAGTCAGTGCTCTTAACCGCTGAGCCATCTCTCCAGCCCTATATATGACTTTATAATTAAAAACAATAAGGGTTTTATCCACAGGAAGAAAAAAAAAGAACTGATATTGCAACCATCTAAAATAAATATTGTATCATATCCCTGTGTAGGACTCTGGTTAAGGGGCTTCAGGATTTTTTTTTTTTTTTTTTTTAAAGACAGGGTTTCTCTGTATAGCCCTGGCTGTCCTGGAACTCACTCTGTAGACCAGGCTGTCCTCGAACTCAGAAATCCACTTGTCTCTGTCTCCCAAGTGCTGGAATTAAAGGCATGCACCACCACTGCCCGGCTGGGCCTTCAGGATTTATACTCAGGTCTACCACATACAGACACGGGCAGATAGATGGGGCAGATAGATGGGGCAGACAGATAGATGGGGCAGACAGAACCTCCAGTGATGCAGATGGAAACTGGCCACAGCTCTAGCATCCCAAAGTTCTCCCTGTTTTGTCTGGAACACTCAAGGTGATGCATGAAAGAAGTAGGCCAGTCTCCTGGGCAAGTATCAGGCCACGAAATGAGAGCAGACCTTCTCACTAGGTTAGTATGCCAGGCTATGCATGCCTGCTGGAGCCAACCAAAACATAACACCTCTCCCAGACAGTGGAACCTGAACATCCTTATCAAATGCATTCCCAGAACCCTGACACTCCCTTAACAGCCAGGAAAAGGAAGGAAGGAAGGAAGGAAGGAAGGAAGGAAGCAAGAAAGCAAGAAAAGAAAAGAAAGAAAGAAAGAAAAGAAAGAAAGAAAGATAGAAAAGAAAGAAAAGAAAGAAAAGAAAGGAGGAGGGAAGGGAGGGAAAAAGGGAAGGAGGAAGGAGAAAAGGAAGGAGGGAAGGAAAGAAGAATTAATTAATTAATTAATTAATTTTGCCCAAGCTAGATTCTGAACTCTATCCTAACCCTTAAAAAAGAAAATTTGTACTTTTTCAATTCTTAACTAGGCTAAGTTGGGAAATCAATATTGTCAAAAATCACTATCTTTAAAATACACATCAGAGATTTAAACTAGATTTTAAAAAGATCCAATACCCGAAATTCTACTCAGACAAATTAAAATATAGTGATGGAAGGCCCAAGAGGTGGCACAAAGAGGTCCTAAAATGCTTGCTGCATACATGAGGATCGGAGTTTGTGCCCAGAACCCATATATAAAGCCAAGTGTGATGACATGTACTTCTAAGTTCAGTGCTGGGAGATGTGGGGTTCTGTGGTTTGTTCACCAGCAGGGGATAAATTGAGAAGCCCCTGCTGAGACTGTATCTCAAAAGACAAGGGAGTTGTTTATGACACATGACACTTAAAGCTGATCTCTGAACCCACTGTGCATGCATGCACACATGTAATATATATATGAACATACTAACATACACACGCATGCACACATATACACACTCTTGTATATACGAGTGTGTGTATGTGTGTGTATGTTTTGTTTTGTTTTTTTCGAAACAGGGTTTCTCTGTGTAGCCCTGGCTGTCCTGGAACTCACTCTGTAGACCAGGCTGGTCTCGAACTCAGAAATCCACCTGCCTCTGCCTCCCAAGTGCTGGGATTAAGGTGTGCGCCACCACCGCCCAGCGTGTGTGTGTGTGTGTGTGTGTGTGTGTGTGTGTGTGTGTGTGTGTGTGTGAATATGACGAGATACTATTAATTGTCAATTGTCCTAATTGAAGGCTGCAAAGCCAAAGGTGGTACTTGCCTGTAGTCCTAGGAGATAAGAGTCTAGGAGGTGGAGAAAGGATCAGAGGTTGTAGGCCAGCCTTAGCAATGTCAAGGTCACACTGGTCTTCCTGAGAGCCTGTCTCACCACAGACAAACAAGACTGTACCTTAAACACCATCAGCTCTCCCTTGGCACCCGAGTCAGGGAGGGAGCCTTACCATGGATCACAGAGGTCTCCCCCATGGCAGCCTCCTGGGAGCCTTTAAGGCTGGCCTCTTCAGTGTGCTCTTGACTGTCCTCACTGTCATCTTGCTCCTCCTCAGAAGATGAGGACTTTTCATCAGAGGAACTGGCAAAGATGGCTTTGAATAAATCCATGGAAGGACGGCTACCTTCCCCGTCTGTCTGTGCATCCACAGCTTTGTCTGCAGTCTGCATTAACAGAGAAACAAGAGTCATGGGTGATGGGACCTGATGCTTTGAAACACACACATACACATGAGCAAATAGTTAAGATTGGGTTTAGGGGGCGTGGACAGATGGCTGAGTAGTTAAAAGCACTGGCTACTCTTCTAGAGGACCTGGGTTTGATTCCCAGCACCCATGTGGAGGCTTACATCCATCTGTAACACCAGCTCCAGGGATCAGCAGGTGCTGTATGCACATCTGTGTGTGTGAGTAAAATACTCATACATATTTTTAAAAACTGGTTTGGGTATCCCCCAGCACTGCCTAAGCAAGTGTGTAGCATTTCCCCTCTGTGGGGTTCTTCTAGAATATGCTCAGGAAGCACAAGCAGCTGAGATCCTTTTTGGGGTCTGAGAGCATGAGGCTGGAGAACTGTGGGGTCCTAGGAGCTAGGCCAATACTCCGACACAAACAAAACTCATTGTCTGTATTCACCAACAAAATGAAAAAACTGTGGGAAAGAGTCTATTAACTTGAAAACAGTTCAACAAAAATGCACCACTTTGAATGAAGGAGAAAAAAAAAAGAGCGAGATTAACAAAAATCAAGAGAAACTTGTGGGATATTACCAAAAGGTCTTAATGATTCTGTCAGAGAATCCCAGGACCACTACGGTTTGACTGTGAAACGCCCCCTACAGGTGTTCAATGCTATCATGATCCTAGTGTGTGCAAGGCCCTGTGATATTTGATCCTTCCAAATGGTGGAAGGAGAGAACCCATTCTCATAGGTCTTTCTCTGACTACATATGTGCAAAAGCCAAGTAAACAAAGTAAGAGAACCTGGGGGAGGGGGGTATTCTCTCCACAAAAGGGAACACTTATTCATCATCATCTGAATACAGTGGGCTGGGTTCTGCTGCTTTACCCTAAGTGAGAGCTGCTTTAGACAGTCACACGTGGACTTTTCTCACATACAGCCACAATTATGCTGTGGGTGGGCACCTGCCAGGTAGAACCCATGGGCGAAATCTATCTGCTGTTGGTTTCCATAAGTAAAGATACTCTGGAAAAAACATGTCCTCTGTTATTCACACACAAGTCTATGGTCTCCTATATACTCACTGTATATCAGGGGGAGCAACAGAGGCTGTCATCTGTTCACACACACACACTTGGGCACACGTACATGCACATGGGCACACACACGCACACAGGGGCACACACACGCACACGGGGGCACACACATGCACACAGGCACACACACATGGGCACATGCACATGGGCACACACCCGCCCACTACTAAATAGAGAACACATCACATAGAGAAGGGCCTAGGCCACAGTCTCCAGCACAGACAGCAGCACCCCTATACCATGTCTGGGCGTGGCTCGGGAGCCTGTTCCTCTTTGCTTCCTAAGGCACTGGATTCTTGTTTTGGAAGTCCAATTTTTGATCTAGCTTGACTTAAAAACTCGCTAATGGAATCCTCTTTCTTCTCCTGTTTGGATGTGTCCCATCGTGATGGTTTTTTGGATTCTGAAATGCAGGAACCCGACAGAAGACTAGAATTAGTGAACAGAAGGCGAATTCAAGACTGACCTTTCATTTGCTCAGAACCTCGGTCTACCTTGGATGGGCCAGGCACACTGTACAAAGTACTGGGATACAGCAGGTGCAGACAGACCCAAGCCCAAAGATTAAACTCCTGGCATGCTCTGCCCAGTGCTGCTGTACAGGTACAAGCAATCCTTAACAGAGAAAATCTACACTGTGCTCACACTTAGGGCTGGTCCACTCCTTACCCCCCCTTCCAGGACAGTGAGGGATTGATACCCGGGTCCCATAGGTGTCAGGATTTAGGTCCCAAGGAATTCTACTCACTGTCTGGACCCCGTTGCTGCGGGGCTTTTTCACTTGGAGCTGGAGCTGTGGGCAGAGGGGCAGGCTCTGGGAGCGTCAGGAAGTTGAAGACTGAGTATTTATCCCTCTTCACTCTGGGCAAGCCAACTAAAGTTGAGCTGAGGTAGAGGGTAAAAAGGAAAAAGATGATGTTTTAATAACAACAGCTAGGATGAAGCCCACGTCCTGTGAGACTTGCTTTCTCGTGTCAGTTCTCTGGCTAGGCTGCGGAGGCTCAAGACACTTCTACTTCTCAAAGCAGTTCCGAAAGGCAGAATATCTGACTTCAGAAGCCTTGAGCTTTTTCCTATTAGAGTACTGAGTGCTGAGCATGGGGGCGCACACCTTTTATCCCAGTACAGAGAGGCAAAGGCAGATGGATCTCTGAGAGTTCAAGGCCAGCATGGTCTACACAGGAAGTTCCAGGCCAGGTAAGAAGACACAGCAAGAATTTGTCTTTAAAAAGAAGAATTCTCTTGAAGAAGAAGGAGGAGGAGGAGGAAGAGGAGGAGGAGGAGGAGGAGGAGGAGGAGGAGGAGGAGGAGGAGAGAAAAAAGACTAGAACTTTTAACTTCAAAAATGGCTTTACACTAATGGAAAGTTCCATAGCTAAAAACATAATTATATTTTCCAGTATAGGCTTTGTTTTCCAGTATATGCTTTCTGGGAGTATTTTTAATTCAATAAGAAGATGCTAAACTTGTGGTTTTTAATTGATTCATTCGGTTTATGGTCAGAAGGTCAAAAGAGGACACTGGAACTGGAGTTATAGACAGTTATGTGCTGCCATGTGAGTGCTGGGACCCAAACCTGGTCCTCTGTAAGAACAGTCAGTGCTCTAAACCACTGAGTCATCTCTGACATTTTATAAAAGGAATTATATTTTCCAGTATAGGCTTTCCAGTATAGGATTTTTAAAAGCAAAGCATTAGGCTGAGGAGGGAGCCCATGGGAAAGAGCTTGACCAGCATGTGCAAGGTTCTGTGGTATTTGACCCTAGCATGTACAAGGCCCTGTGTTTGGTCCTAGCATGTGCAAGGCCATGTGTTTGATGCTAGCATGTGCAAGGTCTTGTTGTATTTGATCCTAGCATGTTTCTAAACACACATGAAGGGAAAAGAAACACAAATAACATGTTTCATTGTTCCTTGACATAGGGTCTCTCCAATATGTATCCCTAGCTGAATCCCCTCTGTAGACAAGGCTGGCCTCAGTCTCCCAGAGATGCTTCTGCTTCTGCCTTGAAAGTACTACGATCAAAGGCAGGCATCACCATATCCAGCTGTAAGTAACATATTTTAAATAAAATGTATGAGCAGCTTTAAAAAGATGCCACACGAAGTCATTAGGACATGAAATAAAGTTTACCTGTATTTGTATTTTAGCAATGAATTAACAGGTTGCAATATGGTTTAAAAATACATGTGACAACACAGACTCACGTGCACAGTCACATGAATCACAGTTAAGGGGACAGGGGTGGCTAGAGAGATGGCTCAGTAGTTAAGAGTGCTTACTGCTCTTCCAGAGGACTGGGTTGGGTTCCCAGCACCTATCATGTGGCTCACAACCACCTGTCACTGCAGCTCCAGGGGATCCGACGCCCTCTGCTGTTCACCTTGAGTGCATACAGAGTTACATATACAGGAACAAAAATACAAATAAATAAACAAACATAAGTTAAAGTAAATGTGCAAACTGGCGACTTCCAATAGTTAGAAGTTAAGTTCCTCTTGAAAAGAGGGACCACAAATCCCCTTATGAACTCTAAGGGGACTGGAAAAATGGCTCAGTGCTTAAGAGCACTTGTTGCTCTCACAGAGGACCCAGGTTCAGTTCTCAGCACCCATGCAGTAGCTATTAACTCCAGTTCCAGGGGCTCTGATACCCTCTTCTAAGTCCTCAGGGTAGCAGGTAAACACACAGTGTATAGACACACATGCGGGCAGAAAGACATAAAATCAATCTAACAATTTTTTTCTCTTAAGTGAGCTTTCATGGGGTGGGTAGAAAGACAGACTAACCCAACTTACCCTGGATAAGGGTCAGGGACGTTAAACCTCTTACACAGAAGCTTGTCAGGGTGCCATTCAAACGTGTCTCGGGTAAGCTTCCCAAACATCTTCATCTTCACAGCTGACTGCTTGTCACTGATGTCATTCTAGGAAGACAGACATTCTGTCAGCTGTAGTCAGAGAACTGGCTCACTCGTCCTCCAAGTTAGAAATATCAAGCTTTAGGTTGGAGAGATGGCTCAGTGCTTGTGATAGCACACTGCTCTTACAGAGGACCCGATTCTATTCCCCACAGCCAAGTCCAGGCTGTCACTCCAGCTCCAGAGGATCCAAGCCCATCTGGACTCGATGGGCACCTGCACTCACATGCAAATACTCACATGCACATGCACACATATATGACGGTTTTTGGGTTGGTTTGTGTGTGTGTGTGTGTGTGTGTGTGTGTGTGTGATTTTCAAGACAGGCTTCTCTGTGTAGCCCTAGCTGTATAGGAACTCACTCTGTAGACCAGGCTGGCCTCAAACTCAGAGATCCATCTGCCTCTGCCTCCTGAGTGCTGGGATTAAATGTGTGTGCCATCCCAGGAAAGGATGTAACATTTTAAATGTAAATAAAGAAAATATCTAATTTTTTAAAAAAAAAGATGTGTGCCATCACTACTAGAATGAAGAATTTTTAAAAATAAGTTAAAATGAAATTTAAAAATATGTGTCAGGAGACAAAGACAAATGGATCTCTATGAGTATGAAGCAGCCTTGCCTACATAGCAAATTCTAAACTAGCCTGGCCTGAATACCTAGACCACATCTCAAAAAACAAAAACTGTCAGCGCTGGAGAGACCTCTCAGCAGTTAAGAGCTCCGGCTGCTCTTTCAGGGGGCCTAGGTTTAAGTCCCAGCACCAGGATGGTCAGCCATCTGTAACTCCAGTTCCAGGAAACTTAACACTGTCTTCTGGCCTCCGAGGGTACCAGGTACACATGTGGTACACAGAAATACATGAAGGCAAAACACTCACACATATAAAATAAAAATAAATATGTATTTGTTAAAATGTCAAGCCTTATTTTCTTGTACTCCCATCAAAAACAAACGAACAAATATTGGTCTTGAGATATCAAAGAGTTTGGGTTATTACACTGCTTACATCTTAGAAGCTAGACATCAAATTATTTCTTACTCTACCATGCTCTTTTCACTGATGAAATATTTAGGTGCATGGCATTTTTAATTTTAAAAATCACTAGGAGGGGCTGTGGAAATGGCTCAGTCAGAAGTGCTTGGCACAAAAGCATAAGGGCCATAGTGCATATCCCCAGAACACGCACACAGGCTGGATGCAAGAGCATGTGTCCAGAATCCCGTAAGTGGGGAAGAGGAGACAGGTGCATCCCCAAGGCTCACTGGCTAGCCCACCTTGCTGAATCGATGAGCTCTGAGTTCAGTGAGAGACCCTGTCTCAAAAAAGTAAGGTCAAGGGGGCTATAGAGGTTAAGTCTTCCAGAGGACCTGGGTCCCAGTACCCACATGGCAGCTCATAACTATCTGTTACTGCTGTTCCAGGGGATCCAATGTTCTCACACAGACATACAAAACACCAATGTACATAAACAATAACAACAATAACAGTAAGGTGATGCCTGATGGAGTGGCTCACACCTGTAACTCCGGCATCGGGACGGCTGGGGCAGAAAGACCAGGACTTCCAGACCAGTCTGCCTGTATGAGACCCTTTCTCAAAAAAAAAAAAAAAAACTAAATAAAATAAAATAAGTTACAGAATAATTGAAAAAAACATTCAATGTTGATCTCAGACTTCTAGATGCACACATACAGGTACACATACCTGAACATAGTGCATACATCCTCATAAATATAGACACAAACAAACAAACAAATAAAAATCTGACCAGAGCTTGGGAGTGTTGCCTAAAGCTTAGACTATGTACATACTAACACTGTGCAAAAGCCTGTGTTCAACTCAATTCCTACAACTGCACAAACACAAAATGAAAAGTTCACCAGATAGGCACAAGATGGCGACAGACCTCTTGGTCCCGAGGAACTTCAACCTGATCTGAATCATCTTCCTCCTTGGCATGCGTGAACCTGGAGGACAGGGTAGAGTTGGAGGGCACGTAGAGCTGGGCCGCCCGGGCAAACTCTTCGCGCTCTCGGCTTCGCTCCCACTCGGTCATGCTGGGGTCCAGGCACCGTTCCAGAGCATCTGTGGAACACGAACAAGACACTGTTTTACTCCAAGGAAAGCATGGTGCTTGAGGGAGAGCACCAAGTGAACCCCACTGGACCGTGTGTTTCCTCAGAGGCCAAACCTCCAGACCTGCGCTTATGGGGGTGGGGCACTGGGTGTTACCTCCAGGCAATATTACTCTTTCCTTCATAAGATGCTTCTTTTCGGTCCAAGATTTATTTTACTTTATGTGTGTCAATGTTTTGTCTGCAAGCATGTTTATACACCATGTGTGTATGGTTGTTGGATCCCCTGGAACTGGGCTTATGGATGGTGGTGAGCTGCCACGTGGGTGCTGAGAATCAAAAATAGGTCCTCTGCAAGAGCAGCAAGTATTCTTAACTGCTGACCCGTCTGTTCAGCCCCAACTCATCAAGATGCTCTTTATTGAATGTTACTACGTGGTAAAAGAGAAAGCTCTAGGAGGCTAGTACTGGGCACTGCTGTTAGGAAATAGAACCAACTGCAGCCCTGGGCTAGGGAGGAGACTCTTTCTCTACCCTTTTTCTGCGAAGCTGTCTTTTGCTACTTTGTTGGTTCGTTCTTCCGCCCTTCTCCACCCATTTTCTTCCATCCCTTCAACCTCCTAACACTAGGTAGAAGAGAAAAAAGGATAGAAGGGAAAGGAAAGAGATCTCTGAATAAAGTTAGGGGTCAAAAGGGGGCAATGTTATTATTAGACTACTTCTTGCTGATTAGGGGCTTCAAGTTGCTCAGAGCAAGTTTGATCTTTGCCATCAGATCATCTAATTTCTTCTCCTTATTTCTTCTTTGTGCATGACTGCTTAACAAAATGACCAACAACAACCAACAAACCACCCATCAGGACCCTGGCATTTACAGACCCTCTGAAAAGTCTATAGAATTCCAAACATCACACAGTTGCAGAAACTATCTACAGCTGGCAAAATCACACCCTGGCTAGAGCACGAGGCAAATCATGGTCAGCTGCTGTGGACAATCTGAGGCAGCCCTACATCCCACACCTGGGATTAAAATGAAAACACATCCCCATAATATTTCTGTTTTTTCAAAGAAACTAAAACTCCAAAATTATCTACTTTTGTGTGATTTTTGTTTTGTTTTGCTTTTTAGTTTTGAAATAAGGACTTGTTACACAGCCAGGGCTGGCCTCAAACTCTTGATTCCACTGTCTCAGCCACCCAGTGCTAGAATTATAGGCCTTAACTCTATTTCTGCTATGTATTCACTTTTTAGAGGGAGGGCCTGAAACCTTTGCACTGTTTATACCAAGTGGGCCAAAACTAATGACAGATCTGGGCAGCCGGACTTGCAGTCTGTGATGGGGGAGGGAACCCACAGAGAGGCAGCCAACCCTGCCAGGCTAGCACCCACCTTTCTGACCCTTCTTCATGTGGACTAAGAACTCTTCATATCGTCTCTGCTTTTCTGGATCTTTTGCAAAAGGCTTGAAGTTGCTGGCTCTGGTGGTGACTGTCCCACTGCCCAGAGCCAGGTGCCATGAGCTGTGCCCCAGGTCTGGTGTGGAGGCCTGCGCTCTGCTGCTTGAAGCACTCTGGGCCAGACTCCTGGCCTTGGCTTGAGCGGCTTTCAGGTCAGTTGCCTGCTTCACTTCTTTAATTCTTTCTTTGTCTTTTTGAGACAGAAACTCCAACACTGAAGTAGCTGACCCTAAATAAAAACAGTAACAAGAGATGAAAACAGCTTTACCTTTTTTTGTACAGCCAGCCACTACTAAAAATGTACATAACCACAGGTGTTTATGTTACTGATTTATCAATATCTCTATGTCCTGTGAACTGCATATTTACATAATTGGCCACAGATACAACTTGAAGCAGTGCAAATGCTTGAGGTCTGTAAAGCCTGGTGTTCCATGCCCAGGATGAGGACTCTGAACTGCAGGAGGCTATGGTCATGGCTCCCACTGAGCACTCATATTCACAAAAGCTCACTGGGCACCAACTGCACAGCAGGCAGTGTCCCAGGGTCTGGGGGACAATGCAGGTAAGGTCCCCCCTCTCACTACAGATAGGAAGGAAACCAAGAGCAATATTAGAGCACTGCTTTGGGAAAACAGCAATGGTTCATGCCTGTAATCCCGGTTTATTTGGGAGGCAAAGCAGGATTATCATGAGTTCAAGGCCAGCCTGGGCTATCAACTAAGGTCTTGTTTCAACAAAGAAATAAGCAAAATTATCATGAGTTCATGGCCAGCCTGGGCTATAGATTAAAGTCTTGTCTCAATAAACAAACTAACAAATAAATAAAATAAAAAGGCTAGTAACGGGCTGGAGAGATGGCTCAGTGGTTAAGAGAACTGACTGTTCTTCCGAAGGTTCTGAGTTCAAATCCCAGCAACCACAGGGTGGCTCACAACCATCTGTAATGAGATCGGATGCCCTCTTTGGGGTGTATGAAAACAGCTACAGTGTACTTACATATAATAAATAAATAAATCTTTGAAAAAAAAAAAGGCTAGTAAGATGGCTCAGTGGGTAAAGGCTCCTACCACCAAGTCTAATGACCTGAGTTCAATCTCTAGGATCCACATAATTGGAAGGAGAGAACCGACTCCTGCAAGTTGTCCTCTGACTTTTATACAGGCAATGTGGTTTATACACTTGAGCACGTGCACACACATACACCCACAGCATAAAAAGGCATTTTTAAGGAAGCGAGAGTATATGGTATGGCATTACATTCCTATAACCCCCCAGACTCAAGAGGCTGATAGAACAAAATAAGTCTAGGCTAGTGGGGGTCTACATAGTGAGAACCCCTCTCAAAAAGCAAAAACAAAAGAGGTGTGACAGCACAGGCCTAGCACTTGTGAAACAGAAGCAAGAGGATTTCTCTGAGTTTAAAGTCAGCCTGGTCTACACAGCGAGCTCCAGGACAACCAAGACTACATAGAGAGATCCTGTCTCAAAGAGAGAGATAGAGGAAAAAAAGAAAGAAAGAAAGAAAGAAAGAAAGAAAGAAAGAAAGAAGGAAAGAAAGGGAGAAAGGAAAAAAGAAAGGAAGAAAGGAAGGAAGGAAGAAAGGAAAAAAGAAAGAAAGGAAGGAAGGAAAGAGGGAGCGGGGGAGGGAGGAAGGGAGGGAAAGAAGGAGGAAGGGACAGGGCTGGGGAGATGGCTTAGTAGGTCCCACTCTGCAGACACCTGACGTGCACATCAAGCAGCTCACAACCACCTATAGCTTCGGCCCCAGGGGATGCAACACCCTTTTCTGGCCTCATCAGCATGAATATGCATGCATACACATACACACACACACACACACCCTTATACATGTAAATTTAAAAAGAAATAAATGGGGGGGGGGGGTCAGTGAGACAGGATTTCTCCTGGAAGTCCTGGGACTCAGTCTGTAGACCAGGCTGGCCTCAAACTCACAGAGATCTACCTGCCTCTCCACTCCCAAGAGCTGGGATTAAAGGCTTGTGCCACCAACACCTAGCTAATAAATTTTAATAAAACCTAAATAAAATTTTCTTAGAATTATTTATTTATTTTATTTATATGAGTACACTGTAGCTGTCTTTCAGACACAGCAGAAGAGGGCATCTGATCTCATTACAGATGGTTGTGAGCCGTGTGGCTGCTGGGAATTGAACTCAGGACCTCTGGAAGAGCAGTTGGTGCTCTTAACCGCTGAGTCATCTCTCTAGCCCCTAAATAAAAATTTTTAAACAAAACAAATAAATGTGAGTGGCACAGTCCTGTGATCTCAGCCCTTGTGTGGCAGAGGCAGCAGGACCGAGGGTTCAAAACCACCCTGGGCTACAGTGAGAATTTAAGGCCATCTTGGGCTACATGAGACCTTTAAAAGAGGTGGGGGGCAAAAAGAGCAACTCACCAAGTCATAATAAGTAAGGTCTGTGTACACTTTTATACGCTGTTTACAATACATGACATGCCTCCTAGAGTTCCCCACCAGGGGGAAACCATAACACCCCATTTGAGTAAGATTACCTTAAACAAGTCCTGTCTCCTCCATCACACATACCTTGAACCGGCATCTCTCCTAGCAACTCCCCCCGCTTGGAGGCATTGAGTTGATGCCTACTGTGCATCCCCATGTCCTGCCCTGCTTTCCCAGATGACTCTGATAACACCTGAAGTAAGTGAGCATTCTCAGACGTTGCAGCCACCACAGGTCTGAAATAATGCACCGGTCGGTAGTCTCTGGGCAACTGAGGGGGTGGATAAATCTTAACAAAAAACAGACAAAATAAAAGTCAGGAAATCTGGGTTACAAGATCACACAGACTTAAGAAAAAAAAACATGATTTTTAGTGTCATGAGACACGCCCAGCCCTGGCTCACTTTTGAGGTAGCCAGCACTGGAAAAGCCTGGCAACCCTGAGGGAAACCAGAACCATTATCCCAACAGCCTCACACTGCAAACAACACCACTGCTGATATGGATGTTCCCCATGATGAGAGCACTGAATAGAAGAAAGCACAGCACCATGCCCTTCTCCACATGCAGACCCCACTCACTGCAAGACCAGTTACAGATGTTTGTTCAAGACTTTAAAAAAAAATAACAAACTTGAAATTAGGTAGTTTTAAATTCAAAACTCTTTGTTCAGGCTATGTTTCACTTCCAAAGTGAAACGTCAGACCTTCATTTTTTTTTAAATTCACTTCAATGTTGTTCATGAATATGTCTGTCTGTTGTATAAGTGAATGTGCACATGTGTGGAGGTACCCACAGAGGCCAGATGAGGACATGACCCCTTTGGGGGCTGGAGTTAGACGTTTCTGTACTGGGACCCAAACCCCACTCCTCAATACTAAGCAGCAAGTGCTCGTAACCACTGAGCCATCTCTCCAGCTCCTGGCCAGACTTCTAAATAATTCTGCCCAGAATTATTTAGCTGGGCAGTGGTGGTGCACGCCTTTAATCCTAGTATTGGAAGGCAGAGGCAGGTAGATTTCTGAGTTTGAGGCCAGCCTAGTCTACAGAGTGAGTTCCAGGACAGCCAGGGCTACACAGAGAAACCCTGTCTTGAAAATCCAAAAGAAAAAAAAAAGAAAGAAAAATATTTATTTATTATGTATATGAGTATGCTGTAGCTGTCAGACACAGCATGATTGTAAACCACCATGTGGTTGCTGGGAATTGAACTCAGGACCTCTGGAAGAGCAGTCAGTGCTCTTAATGGCTAAGCCACCTCTCTAGCCCTCCAACTTACATCTTAATCCAAAGTATTTTTTAATTCAGACACTAAGTAGAGCTGAGGCTCAGTTACAATATTTGCAGAATAGTCACACGACCCTGGGATTAAACTCAGCAACCACCCCAACAACAAAAACAACAACAAAGACAGGCTAGGGTGTAGCTCAATGGTAAAGTGTGTGCCTAGCATACATGAGGTCTTAGATCAAACCACAGCATGAAAGAGGGGAAGGACGGGAGAAAGGCTGACAACATGGAAACTTATACCTATCTGTGAAATTTCTGGATTTATAACTCTGAAGATATTAATGACAGCAGAACAGAAAACTTAAAAGGAAACTGGGGTTTGCTGTTTCTTTAGGGGGTGATGGACCTCGAACACACTGAATGCAGTTTCTGTTACTGAGCTACATCCCAGCCTAAGCATTAGACTTCTTTTGGAAACAGAATTACACTGGGCAGTTCTGGCTGTCCTGAAACTCAGCTCTGGAGACCAGGCTGGCTTCACACTCAGGGCATCCACCTGGCTCCGCCTCCTGAGTGCTGGCATTAAAGGCTGCACCATGTATCCAACCACTAGATATTTTAAGTACCTACTGAGGGTCCCCTTGCTCTTAGTGTAACAAGCATAGATTAACCGTTGCTTGTACAGTGACTTCTAGAATTAGAAGTTTCCTGAAACTGGGAACTAAGTCAACCCTGAGCATGGGGTGAGCGCTCAGTCCCAGGTGCACACTGGCCTAAGACCTTTCCACCACATCCATGTCTGTATCCTGTTGTTACTGGCAGAATTTGGAGTTTGCAGTTCCCTGGACACAGTGGAATTACTACTGCCAGGAAACCACCGTTGCATTTACTTGCATATGGTAAGCCTCCTCCGCCCCCATTTCCCTGAGTAGTATTCCCAAAACTTCAAATTAGTCTAAAAGTAAGAGAACTGTCCTTTAACAAGCCGCAAGGGTTTGGGGTTCTGTGTGGTGCTGGGCCACATTACTGGCCTCTTTCAATGGAAATGTCTTTTTTTTTTTTTTTTTTAAATGTGTATGGGTGTCTTGCCTGTATGTATGTCTATGCACTACCACATATATGTTTGGTGCCAGAAAAAGCCAAAAGAGGGTGTTGGATCCCCTGGAACTGGAGTTAGAGATAGTTGTGAGCTGCCATGTGGGTGCTGGGAATCAAACCTGGGCCCTCTGGAAGAGTAGTCACTTCTCTTAATGCTCAGCCGTCTCTCCAGCCCCCACCTTCTGTTTTCTAAGGCAGAATCTTTCTCTGGCATGGAACTTGTCAAGGAGGCTCTACTGCTGGCCAGTGAGCCTCTGGAACCTTCCATACACTGGATGATAAGTACAGCCACTGCACCAGCTTCTTTGACATGGGTTTGGGAACTGAATTCATATCCTGAGTACTACTGGCTAGGCTATGTGAAGTCCCCTTCCCCTTTTTGAAACAGGATCTTAGTCAGTTTCCCAGGCTGCCTTAGAATATGATTCTCCTGCCTCAGTTTTCCAAGTGCTAGAACTACAGACCTGTCCCATCACACCCAGTTTTCTTCTAAAAAATGTTAACAGAGGAGTATGCATAGAGAAATACCAGGTTTCCATAAGTACATTGATATAGCTCAATTAATTACTTATGATATTATAAATATTAAAGGACATATATATATTAACATAGACACTATAAGCACCAGACAAGCAAAATAATTTTAAGGAAAAGGTTTTCTTACTTTTTTTGAAGATAAAGGTTTAGAAGCCAAGGAAAATCCTTCCAAAATTTTGCCAACATATCGAAGATCTCTCTCGGGTTCTACAAAATGACATCACTGATTAATTCCAGAAGCAGAGATGATTAAGTGAGACATGAAGCTTCTTACTTGGTGGAGCATAAACAGCACCCTGGGTGAGGTCACTGGGAAGGAGCATTTGGGGACTGGGTGGCATTCAAACTCTCACCCCTTTGTTGACACAGTGAGGCTCAGCTCAAACTGCCCTCCACTGCCCAGCCACCCAGACAGCTCAGACGGCTGCCTTGGCTGCCCAAGATAAGCACCCAGCACTGTCTTCAAAGCAAGGACCTCAGCAAAACAGCCTCTGCACAGACCGCCACCATGATGTGTCGCCTCATCAGGACTCTGACTGGAAACATCTAAAACGACCCCGGAAAGCTGTCCTCTCCCTCCCACCAAAGCGACTACCTCGGGTGGCTATTATTTGGAGTAAAATTCTCAAGAAAAGCCAGCTAGAGTATCAAAAGAAAGATCCCAACTGCAAGGGTCAAGTCTCACACAGTGCCCCAGGGTGGCTGTGTCCCAGTTTCCTTAGCAACAGCCTAAATAAGGCTCCTAGGCAACACAACCAGGTCAGCTGTGAACTCGCCCTGGGACAAACTGTTGTTGCAAACGAAATGCTAACAGTAGATAGATAAGACCACAAACTAAGGAAACTGAGTGACTAACGCCCTCTGACTTGATCAGGGGATGGTTCTCTGGCTGCAGACACAAGCCTGTGACAGAGGCCCTGCAATTCACAGGAAGACTTTCTGCAGAGTGGGTACACATAAGACTCATTCCAGCCTCAGTAATTGCTGGAAGAAAAAAAAAATCTAAAAGTCAGTTGTAGAGATTGGTGAAACAATACATTCACTCAGTCAGAAGAAAATACGTGCAGTGAATATGTGCAAATTAAAACAGAGAGACTAAGTATCCCAAATTCATCAGCAGAACACAGGCACTGTGTTCAGAAGTGAAAGATGTGTCTCAGAAAGCAGGCTAGAGTATGTTATCACAAACTACCACCTACTGTAAGATGTTAATAACTTAGTTAACTTAAATATCAGTTACTGATATTATTAAGATAACTATTATTAATTTCATCCTTCCATTAGTGTCTAGAGTATGCTCAATTAGTACTTTACATTATTATATAATTCACATGCAACATATTATTGATGGTATCAATACATTAAGTACATAACATATACAGTAACATTTCTAATTTATTATATGTGAAATCATTTGGGCTTTGGGGGTACCGTGACAGAATCTAGGGCACTGTGCTGACTGACTGTATTAGACAGTCCTGACTCTCCACCCTGTACTTCTCTGCACCATTTCTAGAAATCAAGAGTGGAATAGCAATTTAGCCAAGGGACGTGAATCACCACATATTCTGTCTGGAGATTTAAGTTATGTTGAAAGACGCCAATATTTATAATAATCACATCTGTAATCCCAGCACCTGGGAGTTGGAGGCAGACAGAGCACAACTTTGAGACAAGCCTAGGCTTAACTACAAAAAAAAAAAAGTTAGGTGATCGACCATGTCTGATTGCAGATAAGAGCCTGTTGAGGCCTCAGGGGCGAGGGCAGGTTAGCTGACCTGTTGTGCTACAGACTGTTGGCACTGTCACTTGTGCCCAGACCTGGTCTTCTGGCCTGCTGTTTAAATTGGCTGAATCTTCCAGTTCCCTGAACTCTGAGTCCCCACTGCTGTCTGACCACAACATGGCGCCAGGCCACATAGTCATTCCTCTCCCGGCCCTAAGCCTCCCCAGCTCCCTAGTATACATCCCATCTTCACTGCTGGCTTTAGCTGTGGCTTAAACCTCATTTCTTTCTTATGTCCTCAAACTCAAAGCAATCCTCCTGCCTCAGCTTTCCAAGTGCTGGAATTATAAGAACAAGCCACTATATCAGCTTCCCTTGTTTCTTACCCTGCATATTTTTGTTTGATGTTTATAGACATTTTGCCTAAATGTATGTATATGTACCATATGTATGCCTGAGGCCTATAAAGGCCAAAGGGAGCATGAGACGCACTGGAACTGGAGTTACAGATGGCTGTGAGCCACCGTGTGGGTACTGGGAACCAAACCCCAGTCCTTACAAGAGCGTCCAGTGCCCCTAACCACTGAACCATCTCTCAGCCCCATATCCTGCATCATTGATAACCCTCTGCTCTACAGAGTCTGGCACTCCAATACCAGAGCCTGTGCCCCTTTCTTCCCAAAAGCCTGACAAGGAGTCCTACCATCTGTGCTGCAGAGACGTACCTTTCTGATTTTTGTATTGTTTGGGAGCTGTCCAGCCATAGAGGCCATCTCCAGGCTCCTCGTCCTTCAGCACAGTGTCATACTTGGATAGAGTTTCTGTGGCGTAGATGTCATCATCTTCCTCTTCCAGGGCACCTACACCAAAAGCCTGCAAAACACAAGGTTTCAAACAGAGCTCCCAGGCCGGAGGGAGCTTAGCACTGCAGGGCTAAGCTGTACTAAGGATCCAGCAGATGCATATGCACTTGCAGATCACTGAGAGAGAAGCAAATGGGAACCCTAGGTTAGAAGAGTCTCAGGGCTACTGAAAAGTAGTGACCAGAGGCAAATGGCGCACTGTAGCATAGGCAAATCCTCCAGCCCCAGCAGCACTGAACAGACAGAAGTAGGCTTCTCCTAGACAGAAAACAGCCGACACATCTGTCAGTTTCTGGTCAGCAGGGCCAAGGTCTGAACTCTTGTGGGAAACAGCCTTGAAGTAAGTTGACTTTTTCTTGCAAGAATAGGAAAATCATGTAAAGAAAGAACAAAACAAAGTAATCGGAATGGAGAGATGGCTTAGTGGTTAAGAGCACTGACTGCTCTTTGAGAAGTCCTGACTTCAATTCCCAGCAACCACATGGTGGCTCAGAACCATCTATAATGGGATCTGATGCCCTCTTCTGGTGTGTCTGAAAACAGCTACAGTGTATTCATATTCATAAAACAAAGTAGCCAACTTTTTTTTTTGAGATAAAGTCTCACTATATCACCCTGACTGTCCTGGAACTTGCTCTCATGTGGTCCAGGCTGGCCTAGAATTCACATCTGCCTCTGCTTCCTGAGTACAGGAATTAAAGGAATGCACCACCATGTTGGCCCACTTTCTTTTGAAGAACCTGTGAGTTGTTTGAAAAGGTGAGCAACAGAAATCTTCAAAAGGACAAAACCTCAAAGTCCAAAGCACCCAGATGCTCCTGACTCAGGGCACACAGCAGCAAGGAGAGGCTTAGTGCAGAACGAAGCAGCTTCATCTACCTGCTGGACCATCCTGTGGGCCCCCAGTTGCAATTAGATTAAATCAAATCATTGGAAAGGTGCTTTTCTGCTTAGCCCCACCAGGATGGGAAAACCGGCCTCTAGCTGGGAACATGGGTTTCCACCAAGAACACCACAGGCTCATTAGAATTAGGTTGGCAAGCATCACAGGTGCCCCCAAAGGACCTTCAGAGAAAGAGTACCTGCCTACTAGTGTATGCAAGGCCCTGAATCTGTCTGTCTGTCTCTCTCTGTCTCTGTCTCTCTCTTTCAGTGCTGGGGCTGAACATAGTGCCTTGCATACACTAGACAAGCCCGCCAAACTGAAAGAAAGAAGCAGAGACAGACAAAGATAGAGAGATAGAAAGAGGGAGAGAGAAAGAAAGAAAAAGGGGGGCTCGTGGGGAGGCAGGACAGGACTTCAAAGTCCTCATTGAGCAAACAAAGTACCTACCACGGATGAACCTACCATAGGAAATATATTTATTTATCAGTGTTTCTGCTTTTATAACACAGAAACTTTTACCTGGCCAGAAATGCCCAGTTTTCTTCCTTTACTCAGTCCAACATCTCCAAGAAGATGGCTGGTCCCCTCAGATGCTCCACCAAAAAGATTCAGGTGTTCTCCTGGCATTCCAAACAATGCTTGGTTGGGGTCCAGGCCCTTGTAGGCCAACCCATGTACATTATCTTTAGGTGTAAAATCCACAGGCATGACGTCTTTAGGAGCAAAAGTCACATTGTCAGGCAGGTAGTCATCATCTTCATCCTATTTCAAATGTTTGAGGAGGAATTAAGGTGAGTCACTATCAGGTGTCAAGTCCTCTTAGAGTTTAGTGATTAATTCCAAACAAAACAGTTGCCAGGCTTGTATTTCTGCTGCCATGAATGACCAGATCCCATCCCTGGAAAAAAATGATACTAACAAAAGCAACATCATGGTGAGACTAGAAACCAGTGCTTCTCAACCTTCTAAAACCTTCAACCTGACCCTTTAATACAGTTCCTCACATTGTGGTGACCCCAAATACAAGATTATTTTGTTGTTAAATGCTATTTACTACTTACTGTTAATACTAATTAAAACTACTTCAGGACTCGACTGTTGTGAATTGAAATGTAAATATCTGATATGTGACCCCCTATGAAAAGGTTATTCAGCCCCCAAAGAGGTCACAACCCGCTCTAAGCAGAGGCTGGAGAGATGGTTCAGCCATTAAGAGCATTCACTGAGTCTGCAGAGGACCAGGGTTCCTCACCCACATCAGACAGCTCGCACCTGCCTTTAACTCTAGTTCCAAGGTATCTGGCATCGTCTTCTGCCCTCAGTAGGCACCTGCACACACAGAGAGACTAACTAGCAGGCACACACTTATTTTTTAAAAAAAAGAATCTAGCTGGGCAGTGGTGGTATATGACTTTAATCTCAGCACTCGGGAGGCTGGGGCAGGCAGATCTCTGTGAGTTAGAGGCCAATCTAATCTATAAAGCAAGTTCTAAGATAGCCAGGATTATCGCACACACACATACAAAAAAAAAAAAAAAAAAAAAAAAAAAAAAAAAAAAAAAAAAAAGAAGAAGAAGAAGAAGAACAGGCAGGGCATGGTAGGGCACAACTTTTTCTTTTCCTTTTTTTAAATTTTTATTTATTTATTTTATATATGACTGCTTTATCTGCATGTACACCTGCATGCTATAAGATATTAGATGGTTGTAAGCCACCATGTGGATGCTGGGAATTGAACTCAGGACCTCTAGAAGAACAGACAGCTCTTAACCACTGAGCCATCTCACCAACACCCTCCAGCCCTAGGCAGCACACAACTTTAATCCCAGCATTTAGGAGACAGAGGCAAGAGGACTTCTGTGAGTGCAAGGCCAGCCTGGTCTTCACAGTGAGTTCCAGATCAGCCAGAGCTGCATAGTGAGACCTTGTCCCCATCGATCAGCCAATTAATCAATGAATCAATTAATCAGCAGATTTGGGATAGCTATGGTGCCAGCAAGTCGTTGACTCTATCAGCTGACAGAGTGACGATAGCTTTAGAGTATGGTTATTCCAGGACAGAGGAGCCTAACAGATTCCTAAAATTGCTCATGACCTTGCTATTGATTTATTTATCTGTCTGCGTGGGTATTTTGTCTGCTTAGGATTTTTGTTGTTGCATTGTGATTTTATTACATTTATTTATTTGTTCGTGTGTGTATGTGTAAGAGAGAGAAATTATGTGTGTGCATAGGCATGCATGCCATAGAGTGTATGTAGAGGTCAAAGGGCAACTTGTGTGAGTTTGTTCTCTCCTTATATCTAGGTCCTGGGGATCACACTCGGGTGGTCAGGTTTGCCAGCAAGCACCTTTCCCCACAGAGCCATCCCACTGTTTTCTGAGGCAGAGTCTCACTATGTAGCTCAGGCTAGTCTAGACCTTAAGATTTTTCTCTCTGCTTCACTCTACTTATTGCTGCACACCAGCACACCAGGTAGTTTTTTACTTTCTCTCAGTGATAGGGATCAGACCCAAGGCTTTGTATATGCTAGGCTCAACCACTGAGCTACATTCCTAGTTTGTGACCCTAAAATTTCACCATCATGAAGTAGCATGTTCTACTATAACATACCTCAGACCCTTCGGAGCCTCCAGGCGGCAATGCACAGCCATAGATCTTAACACCAGGATCTACAAAAGAGATCCCAAAGGCATTATTAGTCACGAGTGAAGAAAAATAAAGGCCGAGCCGCCGCCGACACTCATCAGAGGCACATGGCTGTACTTGTGAAGGTGCTGCACTCTGAGGGTCCCGGGTGGAGGACAGGCCAAATCCACCTGTGCTCCAATAATGTACTGCAGGGACCCAAAGGACATTAATCTTGCCTTCAAAGGGTTCACTCACAGCCTGGGGACACAGAGGGCATGAAAAGGGCAGAAAATAATAATGTTAAACTGGGAATGTAGTGTTGCTCAGTGATATGGTCCTTGCCTGGGATTTGTAAAGCCCTAGGTTCAACCCTCAGCATAAATAAATATTTACATAAATAAATAAATGAATGAATAAAGAAAGAGAAGGAAATAGTAATGTTAACTGACTCTGTGGTTCAGTTAAGGTGTGGTTGAAAAGCAAACATCTACACTCCTGGTAAGAATGTGAACGTGGACAATCCTTCCAGAAGTTACGGTGCATTACACCTAAAACCTTAAGCTATGTGCGTGCTACCTCATGCAACTTTCCAAAATATGCTGTGCAGCTGGAGAGGTCTATAGCTTAGGGCTAAAAGCATCTGTTACTCATGCAGACAGAGGGCATGGGTTCCATTCCCAGCACCCACACGGTAGCTCAAAACTATCTGTTAATTCCAGTTCTGGGGCCTCGATGCTCTCTTCTGGCCTCCCAGGCTACTGTACATATGTGGTGCGCACAGTACTCCAAGTGCTGGGATTAAAGGTATGTGCTACCATGCCCAGCCAGTAATAAAGGAATTCTCTTTTAGAAAAATTATGCTGTAGTTAAGGGTCATGGCTCACTGCTATAAGCCCAGCACTCAGGAGGCTAAAGCAGGAGACTTAGGAGTTTAAGGGCAGCCTGAGTTATGCTCAGGCAGCCTGAACTGCAGACTTCCACCCTGTCTCACAAGAAAAAACTAAACAAACAAACCAGAATGTGTGCTGCAGAAAGGGGCCTCAAGTGGGCTTACCTGGTTTCTGTCGACGTGCCTTTCTCTTCACCCGTGGGCCGACTCCTTGCCCTTCCTTCCAGCCCATTTTTCTTAACAATTCAAAACCAACAGACAATCTAGACAGGATATGGAAACAGTGACAGTGAACTTCATTGTTAGTAAACAACTCCTGCCCTACTTCCTCTGCCTTCTTTGTCTGTGTTCATCCTGTGGCTACAGCACAATGGCACAAGCATGCGGGCTGAGGGGAGGGAGAGGACACACTCAAACTAGGGGAGACGTACATCTGCCTCTTAAGCCTTTGAGATGGGCCTTTAGAGACTCTGGGAAGTCCTTGTCAAGGAAGCCTATGGCCCAGAGGCACCAGAAAATTCTAATCAGCCCACACACCCAGGAACAGAAGAAAGTATACAGAAATCAAAAGTCAGGTAACGGCCATGCAGCTTTGTAAGTCTGCCCACTTATTAGAAAAGTGTAACTTCTTTTCTCCTATCACTTCTCTAAGTACATTCTCCCTAGCACTTCGGGCCTTGGCCTTCCTTACTCTTCTTGCCTCCCCACCCTGTGTCTGCTCTCCAAACCAGCTTTAAGGGCTTGGCTTTTTATGTCCTTATTTTCTCCTCTATTTTCATTCTAATAAAATTATCCTCAAGCTGAGGATGAAGAAAAAGAAAAGGAGAGGGAAGGTGGAGAGGAAGAGAGAGAAATGTGGGAGGGGCGATGATAGGGAGGGAGGAAGGGAGGGAGGAAGGAAAGGAGAGAGGTGGTGCAGGCAGGATAGGACCCATAGGCCTGTGAGGAAGGTGAGGAAGGGAAGTCACCCCAGTTCCTAACAGCCTTCCATTGCAGGGATAAAGGGAGACACTCTGGGTGAAACCCCTTCTTCTACAGCACCTTGTGCCTGCAGCTGAGCTATCCCTGAGAAAGATAACCACACATGTGCTAAGCATCCATGCCAGGAACAACCCCACCCCCCTCACTTTGCTGGTGTGATGAGGTCATCAAGCAGCGTGGCTCCAGGAATAGGGGCTGCAGCAGCTGCCAGCTGCCTGGCCTTCTCCCGTATTCTGTCTTTGGTTTTGGAAGCAAAATCATCCGTGGTAACAATTGCTTTAGGTGCTATCCCAAATTCACTAAGATCCTCCAAAGAAGAAAATTAAACAGAATTAGTTCATTTATACACACAACAAATGCACTTGTACTAACACACACACAAATGCTCTTGGACTAACACACACAAAATAAATGTACTTGTACTACAACACAACAAATGCATTTGTACAAACACTCACAACAAAGTTTTAAATAGACATCAGTTTTCTGTAAATATGCAAAGAGAAAGAGAGAACTCTGGGTTCTGGAAATATGGCTCAGTGGTTAAGATCACTAGATCACTGGCTGCTCTTCCAGAGATCCTGGGTTCAATTCCCAGCATCCATATAGCAGCTCACAACTGTCTATAGCTGTAGTCCCTTATAATCAGATGCCTTCTTCTTGTGTGCATACATACATGCAGATAAAACATCCCTATACCTAAATAAATAATGAAAACTTAGAGAGAGAGAGAGAGAGAGGGAGGGAAGGAGAAAGAGAGAGAGGGAGAAAAAGAGAGAGAGGGAGAGAGAGAGAGGGAGAGAAAGAGAGAGAAAGAGAGAGAGAGGGAGGGAGAAAGAGAAAGAAAGAGAAAGAAAGAGTCAGATGTGATGGCTAACTTGCCTGTGATCCTAGCACTAGGGAGGCTGGAGAAGAAGGGCTGAAAGTTCAGAGCCAGCCTCAGCTAAATAGCAAGACCCGAGGCTCCTTCTCCTCTTCCTGGTAGCTTACAGCTTGTACTTGTATTGCACTTGACTGTGCTCATGGGAGAATCCATGCCCAGGTTTTAAGGTAGTGGGAATTTAATGCTAGCTAGCTTACTGCTCCTAAAACTGTGGGGTGCTTCAGGGTTCCTGTGAAAAGCCACGGGTTCAGCACCATTGGACTCTGAGTTAGGGACAACTAGTGGTCTCCTTTACATGACATCCCTGAGTTCAGACTCTGTCCTAGTGTCCCCTGCAGAGACATCTGAGTGATGGAGAAGCCACTGACAGGTGCCCAGGGCACGAGCATAACATCACAAAGGTGAAGCCTCAGACAGGAAAGAAAGCTTACGTGGGCTTTCTGGGGAGAAAGAAGGCACCAAAGCATGGACACTGTCACACTGCCTGACCTACCTCTTCGTCCATAAAATCTTCAGGTCCAAGAGCAGATTTGTCTGCCCTGTTCTGTCTTGAAGACACAAAGGTAGAGGGTGTCCATCCTGGAAGAAAAGGAATGTAGAATCTTATGATCCTAGGTGGTATTTCATTTGCTGTTTGTTTGCATTTATTAAGATGGAGTCTCATGACAAAGGGCTGGCCAGCCTGGAGCGCACTTGGTAGACCACACTAGGGATGCAGCTCAGTGGTAGAATGTCTGCGTTAGCCTGCAGTGAGGTCCTGGGTTCTATCCCCAGCCCCTAAGTAAGAAAGCATTCAGTTAATCGGGTGGTGCATGCCTGTAATCCCAGCACTCAGAAGGCAGAGCAGATGGAGCTACAGCCTGGTCTATATCAAAAGTTCTGGATTAGCCTGGTCTAAATAGTGAGACCCTGTCTCAGTAAAAAGAAAAAGAAAAGAAAGAGGAAACAACATGCATTACTTTAATTACAGACTTGATTATACAACATAGTGTGACATTTAAATTTGTTTTTCTCCAGGTCATGAGCAAGTAGTAGCTGGTGTGTGCAGTCCTGTGTCAAACAATTCCTGGGCACTTCTGATGCTATCCTGGCTCTATAACCTCTATGACCCCTAGTAGCCTCATCTGCAAATCTGCAAAACACCTGTGACACTTGACCTTCTTAGTCGCTGGGTCAGAGGCATAGCCAGTGATTACCTGGGAGTCTGCCTGAGGGTACTCAGGGCAAAACAGAACGAGGGAGTTTACTATCTGCCTTTAGCCTCTTGGCTGGAATCTCTCCATTTTCCACAAAGTAAGAGAAAGGTTCTTCCCTGTCAGGCTGCACCCAACAGTGGGCGTAAGTCGATTCTGGTAGCAACCCAGATGTTCAAAGAATATCTCTGTACTCTATGGTGTATGTACCAACAACTTTTTTTTTTTAAGATTTATTTATTTATTATATATAAGTACACTGTAGCTGTCTTCAGACACTCCAGAAGAGGGCGTCAGATCTCATTACGGATGGCTGTGAGCCACCATGTGGTTGCTGCGATTTGAACTCAGGATCTTTGGAAGAACAGTCAGTGCTCTTCACCACTGAGCCACATCTCTGTTATTTTTTTTTTTTTTTTTGTTTTGTTTTTTGGTTTTTCGAGACAGAGTTTCTCTGTGTAGCCTTGGCTGTCCTGGAACTCACTCTGTAGACCAGGCTGGCCTCGAACTCAGAAATCCACCTGCCTCTGCCTCCCAAGTGCTGGGATTAAAGGCGTGCGCCACCACGCCCGGCTCTGTTATTTTTTTTTAAAGATTAATTTATTTATTATATGTAAATACACTGTATCTGTGTTCAGACACACAAGGGCATTAGATCTCATTATAGATGGTTGTGAGCCACCATGTGGTTGCTGGGATTTGAACTCAGGACCTCTGGAAGAGCAGTCAGTGCTCTTCAACACTGAGCCATTTCTCCAGCCCCTCTTTTATTTTTTAAAGTCAGGAGGGGATCTGGACATGGAGACTCATGCCTGTCACTCTAGCACTGGGGAGTCTGAGGTAGGAGAGTCTAGATTTCCAGGCTGGCCTGAGCTACATGGTTAAGATTCAGTTACAGAGACAAAACCCTATCGTTCACATGCTTGAACAGTCCTCTGGCCCCTGCAGAACCGTACCTTCCTTTGAGCCGACGGTATTGAAGTAACCAGCAGAGAAACCACCACTAAAGGCTCCATGAAAGCGCTTGTACCTTCCTTTCTCATCTCTGACAGTCTGGTCCTGAAGAGGAATGGGTTTCTTTGGTCTTTCACCTGGAGAAAGAGAGAGGGGAATGATGAGTTAGGAAGAATTTAGGGAAAATGTCATTTCTTAAACATAATGAATTGTTATTCACTTATAACTCCATAGATATCCATTTAATTGAAGTTGCTATTCTAGATCTTATTAGCTTATAGTCTACAAAACAATATGTTTTGGAAGATTCTGCTAAGGAATACATTGCAGCAAGCTAGGGACGGACTCAGTGGATAGAGTGCTTCTACATACACGAGAGCCCTAGCTCAGACTCAGAGAACTCAACTGTGGTTTGAATGAGAAATGTCCCCCACAGGTTCATGTATTTGAATATCTAGTCCCTAGTTGGTGGCACTATTAGGGAGGTTGTAGAACCTTTAAAAACTGTAGCCTTTAATCCTGGCACTAGAGACAGAGACAGGTGGGTCTCAGTGAGTAGTGTGTGTGTGTGTGTGTGTGTGTGTGTGTGTGTGTTTGTGCACACGTGTGCATGCGCATTAGCCTTGCTGGAGGATGTGCATCACTAGGGGCAGGCCTTGAAAGTTTATAATCTCACCCCACTACTGGCTTACTCAGCCTCCATGTGTTTGCTCTTGATATGTGATCTCCCAGCTTCATGCTTAAGCTGCTGCTTCCACACCTCCTGCCATTGTGGACTCTCCCTCTACAACCAGAATCCAGAGTAAACTCTTTTTCCTATACATTGTTTTCAGTCATAATATTTTATCACAGCAACAGAGGAGTAATTAATATACCTACATAAAGCCTGAAGCAGTTGCTCATGTGTGCAATGCCAGTGCTCCTACTGAAAGATGGGAGGGAGACACAGGAGAACCCCTGGAAGTCCACAAGTTAGAGAGCCTGGTGTGCTCAGGAGCCGCAACCTCATGCCATGAACACGAGTGCTCACGTTCTCACACACAAACATGTACACATCCAAGACAAAAATGTTCTGCTTTTCCAACTAAATTTCATTACAAAAAACAAGTTAGGGCTGGAGAGGTGGTTCAGTGGGTAGTATTTGCTGTGCAGATCAGAGAGCCTTCGGGAAAGCCAGTGTGGACATGGACAGCCCCAGCACTGGGGGAGGCAGAGATGAGGTGAGGGAAATGGACAGCAGCAGAGGAAGACAGCCAACACTGACCTCCAGTCAAGTACACACAGACGAAAACACTTTTAAACAATTATACTGGGAATGGGCAGGATGGCACACACTTTTAGTCCCAGCACCTAGAAGGCAGAGACAGGAGATGTCTATGAGTTCAAGGTCTGTATGTATATGTGTATATACACATACATACATACATTCGTGTGTGCTCCTGCGAACACCCAAGCCATGGGACATGTGGTGAGGTCAAGACAAATTTCTTTTTTTATTGTATTGTTTTTTGAGACAGGGTTTCTCTGTGTAGCCCTGGCTGACCTCAATCTTACCCTATAGACCAGGCTGGCCTCGAACTCAGAGATCCGCCTGGCTCTGCCTTCCAAGTGCTAAGGCAGAGGTGTGTGCCACTATGCTGAGCAGAGGACAACTTTTAAAAATTGATTTTCACCTTTCTACCATGTAGGCTCCAGGAGTGAAACTCATGTTAGCAGCAAGCACCTTCACCCACTGATCCCTCTCCTGTCTTTCTTAAGGGAATAGGCTCTTACACTGTACAGGCCATTGCACACATTTAGCCTAAGGCAAATAAATGTTCCTTAGGCTTCACGTTTTAGGTGTTATGACACAAACTGCTGCCTACAACTCAAAAGCTCGGCATTTATTTATTTATTTATTTATTTATTTATTTGAAAATAATGTTTATTTTATTTTTTTATTACTTTTATTTTTTTACAATCCAGTTATTACCCCCATCCCAGTTCACCCTCCCAGTTCCTCATCCCATTCCTCCTCCTCCCTGTCTCCAAGAGGATGTCTTTCATGCACCACCACCCCCAAGCTCTGCATTTATTTAAAATGTGAAAGGGATCCCGGTTTGGTGGTACATACTTGTGATCCACAAATGTTTGGAACAGGAAGCAGGTTTCTGGTCAGTTAAGGGCATGAGGTTGGTCACAATGCTTCACACTCCCCAACACTAACTCCACCCTGGGCCTCTCTCTGCCTGAGCTTCCCCAACTCTAAATGTGAAAGCATGCCTGTAATGCACCCAACCAAAGGACTAAGTTAGGGACCCCAATCAGAGACAAACAGACCTGTAGTTATTTCAAAGTTATGTGTGCAAATCAAATAGCACTTGGGAAGAACTCAGCAGGAGGGACACACAGGAAGTGCTTTTAAGAGGCTAGCTAGCATTTCTACTCTTGCCATTAGCATTTTGTCACCAGTGAGATATTCCCTAAAGGCCAGGTATGCCCATGACTTCATTAATTAAACCAGTTTTATTTCTTAAACAAAATTAATTAATTAAAAAGCCAGGCATAGCCCAGCAGTGGTGGCACATGGCTGTAATCCCAGCACTCAGGAGCCAGGAGCCAGTGGATCTCTCAATTTGAGGCCAGCCTGGTCTACAGAGTGAGTTCTAAGACAGCCAGGGTTACACAGAGAAACCCTGTCATAATAAACCAAAGGGGAAAAAAAAGTCAGGCATAGTGATGCATGCCTGTAATACCAGCACTTAGGAGACTGAGACAGGAGCATTGCTGTGAGTTTGAATCCAGCCTGGGCTAACATGAGATCCTATCTTAAAAACTACTCCCTCCACCCCCAGTTTCCCTACCAAATAAAAAGAGCTATACTAAGAGGCCAGGTAATCTGAGTTCAAATCCACCTGCAGCACAACCTGTTCATTTTGTGGTCTTGGGCAAAGGACTTAATCTCTCTAGGGTTTGGCTTCTAAAACTGTAAAATTAGTGTAATGACAGAACCCATCTTGTGGTAGCAACAAGAATTAAATATCACTGAGTAACACATCAGAGACTAGCACTCACCTAGCACACAAGATGCCCTGGGCTCCACTCTCAGCATCTATAAACAAACCATCCACAAGCCTTGCTATAGTGAGACTCAGTTAACACTAGCTATGGTGCCTTTTTAACTTTAAAGAATTGGGCTACAACCAGGGTCTCATCCTGCAGAATTTTTACCATTAGTTTTGTTTTCTTTAAAAAGCAAAACAACAACAAAAACAAAAACAGGGTCTAGTGTGCCCAGGATGAACCCAACGCCTCAAACTCACTCCGAAGCCAAGGACAACACTGAACTTCTGAACCTTCCAGCTCCACCTCTTGAGTACTGAGATGACAGACATGGCTTAATATGATTCTGGGGATAACTTAAGGCTTCAAGCATGCCAGAAAAGCACTCTGCCAAGTGAGTTATAGCCCCGACTCCAATTTTCCCCATTTCTTAAAAACTTAGTACTCATGCTTCATTAGTTTGTATGTCTGGCATGTTTCCTGTCTTGGTCAGAGTTTGCAATCTCAGTACCACTGACAGAGTGTTCTGTGTAATGCTTTGTTGTGGGGAGATGTCCTGAGCGATGTGGGGTATTTAGCAGCATCTGTGGCAGGTGTGCTCCCCTTGCCCATTCCCTGCAGCTGGGCTAAGGTGAGGGAGGGTGCCATTCTTGCAGCCTTCTTGGCATAGAAGGAAGATAGCATCTGCAGACAACTAAGTGGGACTTAGAGCCACTGATCATGAGAGCCACTGGTGTGGCCAGCTAGGCCCCACAGAGCTCCTGAGGAGATGGTGCTGTCTCTAACTAGGTTGCCGGAAAACTCCAGAGAGGAAGTAGTACTTTAGCAGGGACCTGCTGTAATCATGGGCACTGACAACAACTAATTCTCCTCTTATCAGGGACTGATAAGTTGCTCATTTATCATACCTGGGTAAGGGTACTTATTAAGTAGCTGCCTGAGGTCCACAGTTAATAAGCACAGAGCTGAGCTAGATCTCAACTCCATCTCCAAGCCAGAGCTACCACCCACACTGTTCCTTACATATTCCTCAGCTAGAAGTACACAAAAGCTGGGTTCTAGAAAAAGCTAAACACAGAACCCAGCAGGGGAGACCAGTGTGCATGTGTCAGACAGCATAAAGGAACCCAAAATGAGCAGAGTTTTGTTAGCTGCAGGTAAAGACACAATTCCAGCAGACACATTAGCTTCTGCAATCAAACAGGAGGTCTGACAGGGCAGTGCTGGTCTTGGGGAGAGAGGAATAATAACATAGAATAATGCATGCTTAGCAGCATGCACAAAGCCTAGACTTAATCCAAAGTATACCCCCTCCCCATTAAAAACAAACAAACAAACAACAACAAAACCCCACAATGTCAGATATACTGAGACAGTCCAATTGCACTAGAGGAGCAGGAAGAAGCATGAGATGGAGCCAGAAGCAAAGGTTGACAATACAAGGCCCTTGAGCACGGAGATACAGGGTCTGTGACATCCTCTGTGTTGAGGGATGTCTAGGTAGGTTTAAGGGTGGTAGTCACAGCACCAAGGAGGAAGAAAAGAAATGAATCTGTACAGGAAGGAGGGCAGGAATTGAGGATTCTATAATGGGGTGATGGTGTCTAAGGAAGAGTAGGAAAGTACTGTGGACATCTTCCTTCCCGATCATTGTCACTAAACTCCCCAGCTAATACCTAACCAATAATCCTGCTGTCAGGACCAGCAACTTTAATTAAGGTTTAATTAAGTCAAAGGAGCCAGCCCTCCACCAGTGTTTACCTGACCTGACAGCACAACTTCAAAGCTGGAATAAGAGTGATTATTGGTCTAGTTGTGCTGTAAAATGCAGCCAGAGACTTCAAAGTGTTTGGAGAGCAGTGGATGAGGGGCTATAATATAGCACAGTGTTAGAGAGTGGGATCAGCACCAGGAAGGCAGAGGGAGGGAGGGATCAGGGAGACCAGGAGGGAGGGAGGGAACAGGGAGACCAGGAGGGAGGGAGGGAGCAGGGAGACCAGGAGGGAGCAGGGAGACCAAGAGGGAGGGAGGGAGCAGGGAGACCAGGAGGGAGGGAGGGAGCAGGGAGACCAGGAGGGAGGGAGGGAGCAGGGAGACCAGGAGGGAGGGAGGGAGCAGGGAGACCAGGAGAGAGGGAGGGAGCAGGAAGACCAGGAGGGAGGGAGCAGGAAGACCAGGAGGGAGGGAGGGAGTAGGGAGACCAGGAGGGAGGGAGCAGGAAGACCAGGAGGGAAGGAGGAAGAAAGTTCTAAGGCTTCTACCATTGAAGTTACAGAGTATTTCCAGAAAGGCTGGAAAGAGGGCTCACCAGTTAAGAGAACTTGCTGCTCTTCCAAAGGACCTAAGTTCAGATCTTAGTTCCTACACCAGGCAGCTCACAACTGCCTGTAAATAAAGGTCCAAGAAATCTAATGTCCTCTTTTGGTGGCCCTTCTCAACATAGACATGCATATGTACAAATAATAAAGTAAATCTCTCTAGATGAAAAAAGAGAAAATCCTACAAATCAATGTCCTTTCCTTTTACCCCAAAGCATAGTTAGACTAGTTTATTTCATTTCTAACTTTTGTTAAAAACAGGGAGAACTGGAGGGTCTGGCAAGATGGCTCAGTGGATAAAAGCATTTGTTTCCAGGCTAGCAATCTGAGTTTAATCTCTGGGACTTACATAGCAGGAGAGAACTGACTCTTGAAAGTTGTCGATGACCCTGCTCACAAACTGGGTGCATGCATACCCTCTCACAGTAATAATAATATAATTTTAAACTAGGGAGAATTTGAAAAATCCAGGTCAAACAGTTGATGGCTTAACGGCATATCTCTTCTCAAGGAAACAACTACATGACCAGAAATACAGAAACCATATGAACAGATGTTCAACATGGATGTTGTGCATGCACGACCATTGACCTCTTCCACAGCTACTGTCTAACCATTCTTCCTGGTACCCTGTAGCGCCCCTATGGCCTCTTCGATAGCTTGTGAAGGATACTATCTAATAACATCACATATTTTAGTACTTGCAAATCTTGTGCTTTTGTTCTCTACTAAACCTGAAACTCCTCCAGTCAAAGAGCTTTATCAACTGATTCTTTACATTCACAGGGTGTTGTGTTTGTCAATAAAACTAATGTGACCTTAGTTGTATTGAACAAACAGGCTAGAATTAGTGGCATAGCTATGACGGTCACATTCCACCCCACAGTCTACTGTGAAAAGAACTCTGCAATTAGGGCTAAGGAGACCTTACATCCGGGGAAATGGGTGTAAATTGGATATGGACAAACAATGTCATATTGTGTAAACATTATTCTTTATTATTTCTATGCTGATTTCTCTGTCTCCATATCTGGTTGTAATCAGGACGTGGCATTGTAATGCTTATTCTAAGTATCTCCTGCCTCTATGTTGTGTAAACACTGCTCCCATTTATTCTCTGATTTGTCAATAAAAGCTATTCTACCAATGGCTGAGCAGCACAGAAAGTAGGGCTGGTCTCCCGATCCCAGTCAAGGGATTGGCAGAGAGAGAAAGAGGGGATTCACTGTGAGAAATGGGAACACACCTAGGGATGAGAGAGCCAGACCAATATCAAAATGCAAGTATCATATGGATTTTGACTGGGACATAGCCAGATTAGCTTAGGAGAATAGAGTAGATTAAAAACTGTTCAACTATTTATGCTGTTAAGCTTGATCAAATACATCCTCTGTCTCTGCCTCATTTATTTGGGAGCTAGCTGGGATAGAGAAAAATTATCACTTATAAAAATGCACTAACACAGAGGTCTCTAAGGAAACACAAGGGCAACCATAAAACATATAAGAACTGGCACAGAAACTAGCCTTTCTCTCCCTTTGGTCAGCAGAGGGTAGAGGTAGAGCCAGGATCTGGCAAACATTTCTAATGATTGCAACTGCTTGGGCTGGGGATACAGCTCACTTGTGGAATGCTTGCCTAACAAGCACAGAAGCCTGAGTTTCATCCTCAGCACCACACAAACCAAGCATGAGGCACAGGCCTGTCATCTCAGCACTTGGCAGGCGGAAGCAGGAAGACCAGAAGTTCAAAGTCAGTCTTCACTACACAAAAGTGAGGCTACGTGAGACTCTGTCACAGAAAGAACTAAGACATATGTAATATGTGATATGCAAAGCTGTAATCGCAGTACTAGGAAGACTAAGAAAGCAGAATAGTCTTGAGTTTAAAGTCAGCCTGGTCTACATATTTAACAAGCGTAAGGCCAGCTTGGACTGTAAAGAAAGACCCTATCTTATACCCACTCCAGCCAAAAAAAAAAAAAAAAAATTAGTAAGGAAAAAAGTCTCAGTGAAAATATCTCAGAGGTATAGCCAACAAGCCAGGATGGGAAGCAGGGGGCAGGAGTCAGGCGAAGTCTCACCAACAAAAGTCTACAGGTAACTTCTGGCCCACCACTGTCTTCCCCACAGGGTTAACACTGCCATCAGTGGTATGGACACCCAGTAGATAAATCTAGTCATTAAGTGAAACAGACCAGAAACACTAGAGAACCTTGCTTACCTTCTTCACCCCTGTACTTCACCGGCCATTCCAGACAACGCCTGTCAAGTCTACACTATGCAAAAGCTACTCATCAGCTGTCACTGCTAACTCTCCAGTCCACACAACCACAGTCTCCAGACCTTTCTGGCTAGTTTCCCTGCTTCATTCCTGCCTACCCCAAAAGAGACTACTCTCAAAAATCAAAGCAAACATAATGTTAAAACATGCATCCTGCCAGGCATATGGCAGTACACACCTTTAACTTGAACACGCTAGTTCACGCTGCCTCTCTTCTGAGAGGCAGAGGCTGCTAAAATGCTGTGAGTCTAGCCACGTGGAGATAGCAAGACCCTGTCCCCTACCCCCAACCAAAAAAGGGGAAAGGGAAGAAATACATTCTATTTGTGTAAACTGAACCAAGGACTTTTCCTACCCTTAGTATAAGAGCCAAACTCCTAGTTGGGTGCTATGGCACACAGTTGCAAACCAAGCACATGTTAGGCAAGAATAGGAGGATCAAGCCAGGTGGTGGTGGTGCACACCTTTAATCCCAGCACTTGGGAGGCAGAGGCAGGCGGATTTCTGAGTTCGAGGCCAGCCTGGTCTACAGAGTGAGTTCCAGGACAACCAGGGCTATACAGAGAAACCCTATCTCGAAAAAAAGAAAAAAAAGAAAAGGAGGATCAAGAGTTCAAGTCCAGTCTTGGCTATATAGTTGGTTTGATGTCAGCATGAGTTGCATGAGACCCTGTCAGAAAAAGGAAAAATTCCAATTCTTGGGACTGGATATGCAGCTGAGTTGTGACATGCTAGCCTAGCATATACGAGGTTCAATCCTCAGCAACACACACTCCAAATTCCTTACCATTGCAAGTGCCACCCACAACTTGCCCTGACTATCCCTAGACTGCTAAGCAGTCTGCCACTTGAGGGATTTCCTATATCAAGTGTTTCTCCTCAGATCTTTCCAATGGAGGTCTGGTTTCTTTTACTTTCAAGTACGGGTGCAAACGTTCCCTCGGGGCAAGATACTGTCTGGCCACCCCCCCTCCCCATTATACCCAAGTTGCCTAGTCATTCCTGCATCTCCCACCCTGCAGCGTCCTTCTCTGCCCCCAAGAACGCCACGACTAAGTGCGGTGCACAAGCCTCTCCAACGCGTTCCCTGTGCCCACAGCGAGCAAGCCTGGCCGAGATGTCGCTGTCGCCCACGTGCTAGATTCCCAGCCTGCGCCCCCGAGACTCCACCGGCCATCGGACCCGCACCTTCCTCCAGAGGCTCTAGGCCCGTTCCATAGCTGATCAGATCCTCGTCGCTGTCACTGTCCAGAGCCGCCATCCTGCTCCCTTCCGGGCTCCGCCCCCTGGCTACGGGAGCCTTTGTAGGCCAAAAACATTACAGTTTCGCCTCCACAAACTGGAGCACACTATAAAGTTGACTTGTTTGGGGGAAATTGTTACCTCCTCCTTGCATGCAAAACTGACTCTGACTGCAGAGAAGATTTGTATCTGTGCCAGGCGGTGGTAGCGCACGCCTTTAATCCCAGCAGTCAGGAGGCAGAGGCAGGAAAATCTATGAGTTTGAGGCCCCTTTGGTCTACAGAGAGAGTTTCATGACAGCGAAAGCTACACAGAGAAACCCTGTCTAGAGAACAAACAAACAAACAAACAAACAGCAATATATATATATATATATAGATAGATAGATAGATAGATAGATAGATCTCAAAAAGCATACAAACAAACAAACTAGAGTAAAAATTAAATTCAGCTAATAAGATGTGAGGCTGATATAAAAACCTATCCTGGAAGCCCGGACTTGCTTTCTTCCTTTTATTTTTGACGAGCTCATAACTGTTAACAATGTGTGGTGATCATAGTTTCTCCCAATGAACCCTTTCTTATCCCCCTTGTTGGCTTACAGACAACTACTCAGTGTCCCTCCAACAGTGACCTAGCAATAGCTTGAGTCATCACTTGCTACCTTTACTCCCTGCTCTACTGCCTGTGTAGAAAAGGACTACTCTGGGGGCTGGAGAGATGGCTCATCAGTTAAGAGCACTGACTGCTCTTCCAAAGGTCCCGAGTTCAAATCTCAGTGACCACATGGTGCCTCACAACCATCCATAATGAGATGTGATGCCCTCTGGTGTGTCTAAAGAGAGCTACAGTGTACTTTCATATAATAAATAAATCTTAAAAAA
>NW_022196904.1:26458317-26464163 GCF_008632895.1 Mastomys coucha
TTTCTCTCCCCTCTCCTGTTCCCACGAGTTCCTGGCCGGCCTCTCTGTCCTCTATCCCCGATTTCTCTGTCCTCTTGGCTCTGTCTGCCCCTTCTCCAGGTCTCTACCCGCTTCCCTTCCCCCACCATAAACCTCCCTTATACTAGATCTGTGATTTCTCAGGGGGATACCTTGGCATGGGCCTGCCAGGTACGGCATTATATTTCATAATACCCTTCCCACTCCTGCTGAAGTCCTTCTTCTGAATTAATGCCTCTCCTACTTTCGTGTGTGTGTGTGTGTGTGTGTGTGTGTGTGTGTGTGTGTGTGTGTGTAGTTTCATATAACTAGGTGGATTGTTGACAGGGTCTCACTATGTACCCCTGCTAGCCTATAACTCTCTATGCTAAACAAACCAGGCTGGCCTGGAATCTTACCATCTTGTTCTAGGTGAATAAAGAAGAGGAAGAAGAGGAGGAGGAGGAGGAAGAAGAGGAGGAAGAAGAGAAGGAGGAAGAGAAAGAGGAGGGAGGACATCACCGCTCCTAGGTATGGTAGAGGAGAAAGTTTAATGTAGATAAAAGGGAGAACATAGCCAGAGGCAGGTGTTAGCATTTTGTCTCAGCTCTGCCCCCCCACAGTTACCTGGCATCAGCCAGGTGCGCCTAACTTACTGTAAAAGGGGCTGCTTGCCCCCTCTGCTTTCTCCTGCACTCTAGCCTTCCTGTTCTCCCTGTTCTCTCCTCCCCTTCTCTCCCCACTCCCCTCCCCCTCTCTCTGCTCATATCAGGCCTCTACTTCTCTACTCCCCCCACCTCCCCTGCCTTTCTCTATCTCTATTACCCTCTCAACTCCCCTCCCCATGCCCTGAATAAACTCTATTCTACACTATACCATCATGTGGCTGGTTCCTTAGGGGGAAGGGATGCCTCAGCATGGGCCCTTGGACCCCTTCCCCTATATCTGACTACACATCCACCAAACATATTCCTTCTCTCTCTTTCTTTTTTCATAAAACACAACAGCAGGGGCATCTGGGAGAGTCCTGAGTGGATATGACCCTGAGCCAGGTCAGGAGAGGGGGAGGAGAAGGAAGAGGAGAGAGAGGGGGAACCAGGTGCAGCAGCCAAGAAAGAGGGCAAAAGGTAAAAGAGGGCAGGCTACCCAGATGGCTGGATTATATAGGGAAGAGCCTGGGTAGGCAGGCAGCCAGGCTCCTGGGCTGGAGATATCAGGACTAGAATGGGGTGTGCCAGCCATTCCCTGTAGATGTGTATGATAAGGGACTGAGAGATGCTGGGAGAACCTGGTGGCCAAATCTGCTTTGATGTGTTAGGTTTGAGACTAAAGTGTAAGTAGCCACAGGCAAGTCAATCATCCTGTTCTGTTTTGGAGCCTAAAGGTCACCTGAACAAATAAATGACCCAGAGAAGAAGCACCTAGCACTAAGCCCAGGTTCTTAAAGGGAAGCTTAGAAGACAGAAGACTTCTTGCACTGGTGCTAAAAGGCTTGTCCATTTACCACTCTGCTCACAGGCAGTCCAGCTCCTTTCTGCAATGGGGACAATTCCTTGAGCACACTTGTGGTTTTCTCTGTTTGAAGGGCTCTCCCCATATCATGACCCCCTGCCCCATCTCCTTCATGTCTGTGCTGTGAAGGCTACTTTATCTGAGAAGCCTTCTTTAACCCTATTGAAAAGACAATATTCTGGGCTTGGGGTGCAGAAAGGGGGCATACACTTGCCTAGAGTACACAGCTCCGGGTTTTTATCTTTCCTGTGAAATAAAAGTAAAATGCAAAGCAATCTCTATATTCTCAGTCCCTTCTCCCACTTTGACAGCATTTATCACCATCTAACATACTATATAATTTAATTATGCCATTATTTGTGTTTTTTAAAGGGCATTTTTTATATTTATTTATTTATTATATGTAAGTACACTGTAGCTGTCTTCCGACACACCAGAAATCGACACACGTCAGATCTCATTACAGATGGTTGTGAGCCACCATGTGGTTGCTGGGATTTGAACTCAGGACTTTTGGAAGAGCAACCATTGGTCTTAACCGCAGCCATCTTTCCAGTCCCAGGGCATATTATTTTTATTTTATTTATATGAGTGTTTGCCTGCATGTGTACACCACATGTGTACCCAGTGCCCATGAAGGCAAACAAACAATGGTCAGATCTCCTGGAGCTGAAGTCACAGATTGCAGGAAGCTGCTGTATGAGTTCTGGGAACAGAACCCAGGTCCTCTGCAAGAGCAGCGAGTGCTCTTAACCACAGAAGCATCTCTTCAGCTCAGATCTATTTAATATTTAGTTGTTATTTTTATTGTCGGTCTCTCTCCTATGATAGAGCTTGCAATAGTAGCCTTTTGTTTTCTCTCTCTCTCTCTCTCTCTCTCTCTCTCTCTCTCTGTGTGTGTGTGTGTGTGTGTGTGTGTGTGTGTGAGTGTGTGTGTGTGTGTGTGTGTGTGTGTTTGATCAGTGTGGGGACACATGTTTGGAATGCCAGAGGTAGGAGGATACAAATTTCAAGCCAACCTAGTCTTTATAGCAAAACCTCATAAAAGAGGAAACTAAGCCAGCCATGGTGACTCGCACCTGTAATCCCAGCACTGGGGAGGGTGAAAGTGGAAGCAGAAAGATCAGGAATTCTAGTTGGTTATATCACAAATTCAAGGTCAGACTAGGCTAACCGATTCCCTATCTTAAAATATATGCACCGTTGGGGCTGGAGAGATGGCTCAGTTTTTAAGAGTATTTGCTGCTGTTGCCGAGAACCCCAATTCAGTTCCCAGTACCCACAGGCTGACTCACAACTGTCTCTAGTTCCAGAGGATTCAATAGCTTCTTTTGGCTTCCCTAGGCACCAGGAGCCCAGTGGTGCACTTACATATATGCAGGCAAACACTGAATATAAAACAAGGATACATGGGCTGGAGAGATGGCTCAGCGGTTAAGAGCACTGACTGTTCTTACAGAGGTCCTGAGTTCAATTCCTAGCAACCACATTGTGGCTCACAACCATCTGTAATGGGATCTGATGCCCTCTTCTGGTGTGTCTGAAGATGACAACAGTGTGCTCTCACATATAGGAAATAAATAAATACTTTTAAAAAAACAAACAAGGATACACACAAAACAAGGATAAAGGTTAAACACACAATCGAATGAATATTTCTTTTTTAAACTGATATGTGAGAACATAAAAGAATACAAGTTAATGTGGTACCATTTAATTTTCAAAAGACGTATTTATTTATTTATTTATTTATTTATTTATTTATTTATTTATTTTTATGTGTGTACCTGTATGCCTTTGTGTTTGTGAGACACCAAATGTGTGCCCTCTGGAAGAGAAATAAGCACTCTTAACTTCTGAGCCCTCACCATCGTGGTGGCACACGCCTTTAATCCCAGCACTTGGGAGGCAGAGGCAGGTGGATTTCTGAGTTCGAGGCCAGCCTGGTCTACAGAATGAATTCCAGGACAGCCAGGGCTACACAGAGAAAGCCTGTCTCAAAACAAACAAACAAACAAAAAAATTCTGAGCCCTCTTTCCAGCTCCAACTCCACCTCCATCTTGTAATTGGACATGAGTACAGTGTATTTTCTGTGTCTTTAGTTTATTTACAAACATATTAGTATGCTGTATGAGTTCAAGAGGTCAATCCGTTGTTACATTGTATCATTTATAAAGCAGTATAGGTGCATCTGTCTTCTTAAACATTTATCACTTGTGGTTTGTTTGCTTTAGTTTTGAGACAGGGTCTTATGTAGATCAGGTTAGTCTGAAACTTTCTATGTACCCTTGACTGACTTTGAACTTTGTGTTTTGTTTCATTTGGTTTTTAGAGACAGGGTTTCTCTGTGTAGCCCTGGCTGTCCTGGAACTCACTCTGTAGATCAGGCTGGCCTCAAACTTACAGTGATCTGCTTGCCTCTCCACTCCCCATTCCCAGTACTGGATTAAAGGTATATGCCACCTATTGTGTTTATAAAAAGATAAAGGAGAGAGAGAATATGTTTGGTGGATGTATAGTCAGGTATGGGACAAGAGAGTGCCTCCGAGGACCCATGCTGAGGCATCCCTTCCCTGTGAGGGACCAGCCACATAACAGAATAGTATAGAATAGAGTTTATTCAGGGCATGGGGAGGGGAGTTGAGAGAGTAATAGAGACAGAGAGGAGTAGAGTAGTAGAAAAGTAGAGTCTGGCCATGAGCGTGGGGGTTGGGGGGAGAAGGAGGAAGGGGCAAGAGGACAGAGAGGGAGCAAGAAGGCAAGAAAGCAAGAGAGAACGAAGGGAGCAAGCAGCCCCTTTTATAGTGAGTCAGAAATACCTGGCCATTGCCAAATAACTGTGGGGCAGAGCTTAGACAAAATGCTAATACCACCAACAACTGGGCTTTTAAATTTTTGTTTGTTTGGTTGGTTGGTTTTGGTTTTTGAGACAGGGTTTCTCTGTATAGCCCTAGCTGTCCTGGAACTCACTCTGTAGACCAGGCTAGGCTGGCCTCGAACTCAGAAATCCACCTGCCTCTGCCTCCCAAGTGCTGGGATTAAAGGCATGCGCTACCACTGCCTAGCTAAATTTTTTTTTAATGTTTTAATTTTTTGGTGTTTTTTGTCATTACCTATGTGTATGTGTGTGCAGTATGTATGTGTCTTGTACCTGTGAAGTCAGAAGAAGACACTGGAACTGGAGTTAAGGCAGGTTTTAAGCACCAAACAGGTGCTGAGATTCAAACTTGGCTTCTCTAGAAGAGCAGCCAGAGTTTTTACCTGCAGAGCCATCTCTCCAACCCTTGAGTTTGAACTTTTGATCTTACTACCTCTATATATCACAGGCAGGTGATACTACATTCTATTTATCATTCCTTTAAGATGAAAACTTTCAAACTCTTTTCTTCCCCTAGCTCTTTGTATATTATTATTGTCTTTAGGACCCTACTGTGCAACTGTTGTGGGGCATCCACCAGAGAAGACTGCTTGGACATGGGCTTAAGCCAACAGAAAGTCTTTATTAGCTGGTCCTAACTACACTGGGTGTTTACGATCCCAGTGTAGCCCTGAGTTTTTCTCAGGGTGAGCTTCTTAAGCTCAAATACCATGTTCTAGGTTGACATACTTCAGTTAACAAGAACAGTTAGCCAGAAGCGAAACTACAAAAGCCAAAAAGCAAGGTTTGTACATTTAGACGCTTTCCCAGAAGTATAGACATAGATGGATTAGGCCTTTGTTTTCCTTTTGGCTGGTGGTGCTGTCTACATGCTTAGTTTTACAGAGTGAATGTCACTTCCACCATGAAGTCAGTTGGGTTAAGGTCTGGGGCCCTGTTATACAACACACCAGAATGTCTTGCTTCTAGCTCAGTGTGCCTTAGTGCCAACCTTTCCCCATCACTTGGTCTCATCTCTTCCTTCCCCAGCCTCTTCCACTTTCATTTTGATGAGACCAATTGTTAGGATTCCTTCCACATGTAAGTAGGTCTTGGGCTACTTGTCTGTGCTTGGCTGATTTTATTTAACAAAATGCATTCCCAGTATGTATCCATACTGCTGAAAATGTCAGGATGTTTTATATAGCCCAGGCTGTCCTTGAACTCAACTCACGATGTTGCTGAGAATTACATTGAACTCCTGATCCTCCTACCTCTACCTACTAAGGGGTGCAACAAGATTTCAGGATTTCAATCTCTCTCTCTCTCTCCATCCCTTCCTTCCCCCTTCTCTCCCTCCCTCCATCCCTTTCTCCCTTCCTCTCTCTCTCCCTCCCTCCATCCCTTCCTTCCCCCTTCTCCCCCTCCCTCCATCCCTCTCTCCCTTCCTCTCTCTCTCTCCCTCCCTCCATTCCTTCC
>NW_022196904.1:26464994-26497056 GCF_008632895.1 Mastomys coucha
GAACTCAGAAATCCGCCTGCCTCTGCCTCCCAAGTGCTGGGATTAAAGGCATGGGCCACCACTGCCCGACTCATGTCTTTCGTTTTTAAATGTTGGTTTATTTGTTTGCAGGAGCAGGGCATGCCATACATGCCACATCATTCATGCCAATAACCCTATGGAGTATGTTCTTTCCTTCCTATGGAGTAAGTTATTTCCATGTAGGTTCCAAGAATTGACCTCAGGTTGCCACGCTTTGTGGCAAGTGCCTTTACCTACTGAAGTACCTTGGTGGCCCTGGTATAGTATTTTATGTCTGGCTTCCTTTGCTCAGCAACACCAGGGTGAGATCCCTTGATTTTGTATGTAAAAGCAAAGTGTTCTCTTCATTGTTTGCCACTTTCCATGATGTGAGCCTGCTGTGCCTCGCCTATCCATTCTACCACAAACCGGCTGTTAGGTCATTTATTGTTAGAGAACTTGGTAGCTTCTATCTCAGATAGTTCAGTCAGGGATATTCTTTTATTTCTGTTTTGTGAGTGTATATGTATGTGTGGTACATGAACACATGACTGTGTGTGTGTGTGTGTGTGTGTGTGTGTGTGTGTGTGTGTGTGGTGTGGTGTGCAGACCAGAGGCTAAGCCTGAGTGTTGGTCTTTAGAAAGACTGTCTACCTTGTAAATTCTTGTTCTGTTTTTGTAAGGGAATCTCAGGAAGCCTGGACCGGCCTTGAACTCACTGTATACCCAAGGAGGACACTGAACTTCTGATCCTTTGGCTTCCCATTCCCAAGTGTTAAGATTTAAGGTATATGGGCTAGAGAAATGGCTCAGCAGATAAGAGCACTGACTGCTCTTCCAGGGGTCCTGAGTTCAATTCCCAGCAACCACATAGTGGTTCACAACCATCTGTAATGGGATCTGATTCCCCCTTCTGGTGTGTCTGAAGCCAGTGACAGTGTACTTATATATATTAAATAAATAAGTCTTTAAAAAGATATATCAGGTATATACTACTATATATCAGGTATGAAGCTTGGGATGGAACACAGGACTGCCTGTATACTAGTAAGTCCTCTGCCAAATGAATATATATTCTAGTCGCCCCTTTGGTTTTTAAGACAGGATATCTCACTACATTGTGGGGCTCATTGATTAGCCAGTGAGCTCCAGGGATTCTCTTGTCTCTGCCTCCCTGCCCTGTACTGGGTTTACAATGTGCTCTGACATTCTCAGCTTTTTTTCTACAGATATAAAACAGGCCCCTGTGAACTCAGCCATCTCTCCACTCTTATCTTGAATTTCTCTTCTTCCCACCTCTACCTCCCAAGCAGGGATTTGAACTCTTGATACTCTTGCTTCAGTCCCCTTGAGTAGGGGGATCACATGTCCTACCATACACAATTCAATGCCAGGTTTTTCGTTTGTTTGTTTGATTGATTGATTGTTTGTTTCATAGCAGTTGAGACAAGTAAGGCTGATGTTGCTTCCCTGTTGGGTTAGCAGTAACAGGTCTCACTTCCTGGTCCCAATGAGATCAGAGTTAGTATAGAAGGACACCCGTGGGAAGTGAGTCATGAGGCTGTCTCAAGGTACCTGGTCTTGAGTACACGTAAGGGTTAAAGTTCAGACAGCTCATGTACTCTGGGGATGGATGCTGGCTGGACCTCTGAAGACACATATCGAGGAGCTAGTTTTAGATGGGCTGGTATGTCTTTAGTGAAAAGCTTCCTTTTCTTTCTCCTTTGTGTCTGTACTATGCTAGGTGTTGAACACAGAGCCTCATATATGTAAGCACCCTACCACTGAGCTACATCCCTAGGCTCTTTTCTTTAACAAACCAGGCAGCTAGAAGAGGCAATGATGTCAGAGTAGATTAAATAATAGATCTTGGTTTTTATTGTATTTACTTTTTACAAGCCTCTCTCTATAGGGCAAAGTACAATTGGGTTTTCTCTCATGGTGATGATGTATTTGCCTTTAAAAATACAAATCGACTTAGTCACGGTGGCTCATGACTATAATTCTGGCAATTGGGAGGCTGAGACAGATAGGTGGCTTCAAGGCTTTACACAGTGAGAACATCCTGAACTATAGAATGAGAATCTGTCTCAAAAAAAATTTGTCTAAATATTTTTTTTTTTTTGAGACAGGGTTTCCTTGTGTAGCCCTGGCTGTCCTGGAACTCACTCTGTAGCCCAGGCTAGCCTCGAACTCAGAAATCCACCTGCCTCTACCTCCCAAGTGCTGAGATTAAAGGCTTGTGCCACCACTGCCCAGCTGTCTAAATATCTTAGAAAAAAAAAACAACCAACCAACCAAACAAACAAACTATAAATGGGGGCTGGAGAGATAGCTGTTCTTCCAGAGGTCATGAATTCAATTCCCAGCAACCACATGGTGGCTCATAATTGTTAGCATCAGAGCATCCAAAGCCTGTGGAGATGCATGGGCGGGTCCACAGACCTGATGCCAGGGCAACAACCACCATATTCCCAGAATCCATTGGGCTCACCTCCCACCTTTATCTGCAGCCACTACGTCAGAACCCATATATATATATATATATATATATATATATATATATATATATACACACACACACACACACACACACACACACACACCACACACACACACAAACACACATACACACACAGGGAACATTCCTCCATCTCTCTTCCCCTTCCTCTCTTTCCGAGCTACTGCCTTCTCTCTCCCTCTCAATTAAACCTCTTACACGTGGAACTATTTGGGCCTAGTGTGTAGTATGTTCTGACTCGACCCACCGTTCTAACACATCAATAACCACCTATAATGTCATCTGGTGCCCTATTCTGGCCTACAGGCTTATATGTGGGCAGAACACTATATATATAAAATACATAAATCTAAACAAGAAAAAGAAAACTATAAAGGGTCTAGAGAGATGATGGATTAGTGGTTAATGTGGCTGATGCTCTTACAGAGAAGAATTGGTTCCCAGAACCTAGGAAGGTGTCTCAAAATCACCTGTGACTCCAGTTCTGGGGAACCCAGCACACATATATGCAGGCATAAAAGTAAATAAAAAGTCTTTTAAAAGACTATTAAGTCCACATTAGTTAAGTTGGCTTGTATGTATAACAAACTGTAAAGGCGATTTGAGCTAGGCTTGGTAAGGTTAGCACTTGGGAACAGGAAGCAGGAGGAGCCAGGGTTCCAGACTACCGTGGACTATACAGCGTGTCAGTATTTTAACACAAAACAGCAATTGAAACTCCAGTGTAGTAGGAGATGGGGACTGTACCAAAGGGGACAGGGAAGAGAGGAGGCAGCAAGCCTGAGGTAAGACACTGATGGGAAGTGTGCCCTTGGCCACTCCTGTCTTCAGAACCTAGGTCTTCGCCCCTGAAGAGGGAAGATCCTTTGAGGCCTTTTATAGGTCCAAGGGTGCTAAAACTGAAGCACACTGTCTGTTCAAGTTCTGGTTAGAGTGGAGGTTATATGACTGGTAAGTTCATGAGTATTAACACAGTAACCCACTACTCTTGGAGCCTGAACCAAAGTAACTGTGTTTAACCCTCAGCCCCAGACCAGCACATTTCCAATGAATTAAAGAGAGCCTGTGTCAAACTGATTTGTGATACTCAATTGACTTAGGAAGGAAGAAAAATTTTTTTTTCATTAGCTCTTCCCCAAAACACCTGCCTCAGAGTCCTGCTGGTTAGGATTCTATAGGTTTCTTTTCTTTCTTTTCTTCCATCCTTCCGTCTTTCTTGGAATATGGACACAGGGTCTTTCCACTGAGCCCCAGTGTAGTGGGTTAATGTCTTTGGTCAGTTTGACGCTAGCTAGAGGAGGGAGTCTGATCGAGAAAATTCCTCCATAAGATAGGTCAGTAGGCAAGTCTCTGGAGCATTATGTCGATTTGACGTGGGAGGGCCCTGCCTACTGTGGGTGGTCCTAACTCTCTGCAGGTTGTTCAGAGTTGAATAAGAAAGCAGGCAGTGGGGGCTGGGGACGGAGAGATGGCTCAGTGATTGAGAGCACAGGCTGCTCTTCAAGAGAACCTGCATGGAGCCTTACAACTGCCTGTAACTCCAATTCCAGGGGATCTGATGCCCTTATATGAGCTCCACGGACACATACATAAGGCATGCAGGCATACATGCAGGCAAGACAGCCATACACATAAAGTAATAATCATTAAAAATGAAAAAAAAAAAAAAAGCAGGCTGTGCAAGCTGTGGAGCAGTGTTCTTCAAGGTCTTTGCTTCATTTCCTGACTCTGGCGTGTTCCTGCCTTGAGTTTCTGAACTGGTTTCCCTCAGTGATGTAAGATATATGCAAGTAAGGAAGAAATCAAATAAAACCTTTCTTCCTCCAAGTTCCTTTTCGTCAGTCTCTTTATCACAGCAGTGTAAAGCAAACTAAGGCGTCAGGCTAGCCTCAAACTCAACAATAGTGCAGTTTCAGCTTCCTGAAAGGCATCGAGATCACATCCTTTGTGCCATCACGTCCTTTGGCAGGACCTTTCTTACACTTAAGTAGCCCTTTTCTCATGACCAGATGGATTTAATTTATTTTACTTACTAACTTGTTGCTTTTGTTTATTTCAAGTACTTATTTTAAAACTCTCAAGCCATATATATATTTACTTTCAATATGTTTTTACATTTATTTATTTTGTGTGTATGGTGGGGGGGGGGCATGCACGTGCCAAGGCGCCCGTGTGAGATCTGAGAACTTGTGGAAGTTGGATTTTGCCCCTTCTACCCTATGGGTCCCAAGGAATGGACCTCGGGTTGTCAGACTGAGCGGCAAGCACCTTTATCCTCTGAGCCACTTCTCCAGCGACACTAACATAGAAACACCCCTTTTGTTGTTTTTTGTTTTTTTGGTTTTTGTTTTTCAAGATAAGGATTCTCTGTGTAGCTTTGGCTTTGAGACCCGCTTGTCTCTGGCTCCGGAATCCTGGGATTAAACGCACCTGGCCCTAAAATACTTTTTAAAGGGCATGAAAACGGTTGGTTAGTTTTGAAAGCTAAACCTGAGGTTTACACTGCGACCCACAGACCGCCAAAGGCAGAAGACAAAGGTGTTCTTTGGTGGTGGTGGCGGCGGCGAGGAAGGAGTCTGCGGGCTGGGAACTCTAGGTCTCTGCAGATGGATTGTAGCCTATGTGCCAGCAATATCCGACGTCAGAGTTTGCCTACTCTCCAGTAGGAGGTACCGCAAACGCCTAAGGGACCCCCTGATACTTCTGTACTAACCACATCGATACCTGCAACCTCGGACCAGCCAGAGAAAGAATCATTTGGGCCTGAGAACTGAGAAAACCGGAGCTGGGAACTCTGGCTAAGAAGAAGCATCCTTGAAGACACCTGAAGAGTTCCTGTGCACAAAGCATGCTCAGTAGGTGGCCCCCTCTCCCGACAACGACTTCGGCTACCTGGCGTTCTCTCCAGCAGCTTTCCTGTTCTCCCTGGCCAGAGCTTTTAAAAAGCTTCGGAGCAGCGATTGAACTGGTCATGAATGTCCAAGTCCCTGGGTGGGAAAGCAACCGTGCATTTAGCGCTCTCTGCATCTACTACTTCTAGGGCTCCAGAGAAAGGGGCGAATCTGGGTTTCGCTACGGCCGCTGAAACCCCTATCCCGCTGGCTGCGCCACCTTGAAGATCACAAGGTAGAGAGCTATTAACCAACACGCAGATTAAGATCGAAGGCTCAGCAGGAGCACCATTCTAGACTCCCGGCAGAGACGCACTCAACACTAGCACGGGGCAGGGGCGTGGTCTATACAATTAAGGGCAGGGCTTCAGGGCTCCGGCTTCAGTCTCGGGCGGGGCTGGAGGAGGACCGTGCTCGTTGTGGGCGGGGCCTGGGTTGAGCGGGGCATGGCTACAGAGTTAGGTATCCGCCTCCTATAGGACTGGACGGTGGAGAGGCGGGGCCTAGATGGCAGAACCGAGTTCCAGGCTGGGGATCTGCCTGCGTCCAGGTCTTGGTAGGAGGGGCGGAGCTCCAGATATCTGGCGCTCTAGGGCTCGGGCGGGGCGGCGGGACGGCTGGTCTGTCCGGGCGGGAGCGGGGGCGGGTCCCGGCGCCTCCTGGGGCCCTTAGTAGCCACTGCACCTCAGTTCACCCTCGACTCCCGCTCTGCCAGCATGACCGACGCGCTGCTACCCGCGGCCCCCCAGCCGCTGGAGAAAGAGGGTGATGACTACTTTCGAAAGGTGAGCGGCGAATCAGCAGACCCTCTCTGTCCCCGCAAACTGCGGAGCGTCCTGAAGGGGCTTGCGGCCGGGGTCGGCTTGGACCGGAGGGGGAGGGGAAGGAGAAGGGAGGGGACCGCAGGGTTGGTGCGGGCCGAACGGCGGAGGAGGGGGGTCGGAAGGGGATTGCACGGGGCTTGGAGCCCGGAGCAGACGGCAGCCTGGCTGGGGCGCGCAGGTGCACAGGCGGGCCACGCGCAGGTGGGAGCTTGATGGCCCTGCCAGCCTTCTCGCGCTGGTGGGGAAAAGACCGGCCCCTGGCCACGTTGGCGACCTCGGTTGGTCCCTCGGCGCTGATACCGCAGCCCAGTATCCACCCGGGCGCTTAGCCGTGGTGCATGTGGAGGGCGAGTTTTGCTCTTTTGCCTCCCAAATACTTTCAGCGTTCGCCCCCTTCGACTTCTTGGTAAGGGAGGGTAGATGCTGCCTCCCTCGTTTGTTCTTGCCCAAAAGAGCCAGAGAACCGGAGTCTCACTCCTCCACAGTGGATTTATCTGTTTTTGGTTGTCCGAGAGACCGGGCGGGCGAGACTGGACTCTGCGCGCTTGGCACGTCTTGGCGCTCCTGGGCAATTTGTGCGACTGCCTTTCGTCCTGCAGCTCAGTTCCTCAAAAGCGACCCCATTAGGTGCCCACAGCGATGCTGGGATTGCCCAACAGCTGCAAGAACTGGCTTACAAAGACGCTTTAGAGGTGCGAATCACAGTGACAGACTCCTCACCTTCCTCTTGGGTCCCTAGTTAGTCTAAAAATAGCCTTTGGACTTTGGCCAAGGATCACCTGGTGGGTTGAGAGATTGTCGTGGATATTTTTCTAACTGATACGATCGAAGGCGCAGCGAGTAGTCATGAATAGGGAAGTGAAACTCCTTCCCACAGAGCAATCAATTCTTAATTGTTCCAACGCCACTTCGTAAATGGGCTTGGCAGCTTCCTTCTCCTGTGGGACACTGGCAACTTAAAGAGCTTTTGCTCACAAGTGAAGTAGAAATAGAAAAGAGGGGAATCTGGAGACAGGTGGGGACAGTGGGCAAATTTTTAAGTTCCTTTTGGCGTTTAAAAAGTTTTAAAGTATATTTAACTTGAAAGATGTCATCATGGAATTGCAGGATTATAACTTCTAATTATGTATGGCATTTAGGCCAGAGGATCACAAGCCAGAATTGCAGGAGGTTGCTTGGCCTGGGAATCTCAAGATGTCCAACCTAAGGCCCTAGGGCCTGGCTACCACCCCCACAAAATTGCTTTACAGCCTACAGCAAGTTGCTGTCTCTTTGTGGGATATCAGTTCTTGCTAGATTGTTTGTCTTCTGAACAGATGGCTTGGTAGACCCGCGGCAGCTTCTTGTAGGGAGAAGGCAGGAAGTCAGAGAGGATGAAATATACTCTGGAGGGTGTCCAGCTTTTCAGAACAAGTTCTCCTGTGGCACCCATTCAGGGCTGTGAATCTTAGGGAAGGACGTGGATGGGGAAGGGAAAAGATTGGAGTCTGAATGTTTTTTAAAGATTCAAGTGTCAGCCAGGCTGTGGTGGCGTGCGCCTTTAATCCCAGCACTCGGGAGGCAGAGGCAGGCCTGGTGTACAGAGTGAGTTCCACGACAGCCAGGGTTATACAGTGAAAACCTGTATTGAAAAAACCAAAAACAGAAAAACAAACAAACAAACAAAAAAAGATTTAAGTGTATGTATATGTTCGTGCATGCACTCACACACACCTTAGAGGCCAGAAGGGAAGACCAAATACCCTAGGAGTGGAATTACAAGTAGTTGCAAACATCCACTTAACATGAGTGCTAGGAACCAAACTAAGGTCCTCTGTTGGAGCAGCAAGCAAGCCTAACCACTGAGCCATCTCTCCAGTTCTTTGGGTATTTCTCAGGTGCAGTTTCTTGGATGCTGGCTGAGCGCAGAGTATGGTGAAGTTTATAGTTAGCGTCCATGCAGAAGCAAAGCCTTGTCACCGTGACTGTGTTGTGTCTGAGTGATGTCGTGCCAGTCTGCAGAGTGCTGCCTTTTGTGTCAGGAAACTAAAAGGGTTAGAGGAAGTTTTTCTAATCTGTGCCCTGAGCCAGTTTGATGTAAGTTATATGACAGATGAATGAAAGATGGAGGTTAGACAGGTGAAGGAGATGGAGAAGGGGCCCTGCAGGCAGAGGGAACACCCTGGGCAAAGGCATAGAGGCATGGGTGCTTGGAACTTATTTTCTTTCTTTTTTTTTTTAAAGATTTATTTATTATTATATCTAAGTACACTGTAGCTGTCTTCAGACACACCAGAAGAGGGCATCAGATCTCATTACGGATGGTTGTGAGCCACCATGTGGTTGTTGGGATTTGAACTCAGGACCTTTTGGAAGAGCAGTCAGTGCTCTTAACCCCCGAGCCTTCTCTCCAGCCCTGCTTGGGACTTTCTTGAGAGTAGAGGTACATTTGGGAACTCAGCAGTTTCAGATTACATATCCTAAGGAACTAGGGAACTCTGGAGATCCATGGAAACATTTAAAGCAGGTTCAGCTGCGTGGGATTTGTACCAGAAAAATCGTTTTGACTGCGGTGATGGAGAAACAGTGAAAACTGGACAGGAAGAAGTTATGTTGCTTTACACCAGCGCTTCTCAACCTTCCTAATGCTGTGACTCTTGTTTTGTTTTTTTTTGTTTGTTTTTGTTTTTTGTTTTGTTTTTTTGTTTTTGAGACAGGGTTTCTCTGTGTAGCCCTGGCTGTCCTGAACTCACTCTATAGACCAGGCTGGCCTTGAACTCAGAGATCCACCTGCCTCTGCCTCCCAAGTGCTGGGATTAAAGGCGTGCGCCACCACCGCCCGGCATATGCTGTGACTCTTTAAGATTTATTTATTTATCATATGTAAGTATACTGTAGCTATCTTCAGATATCTCAGAAGAGGGCATCAGATCTCATTACGGATGGCTGTGAGCCGCCATGTGGTTGCTGGGATTTGAACCTTCAGTAGAGCAGTCGGCACTCTTAACCACTAAGCCATCTCTCCAGCCCCATGCTGTGACTCTTTAACGTAGCTCTTCATGTTGTGGTGACCGCCCCCCAAAACCATAAAGATAATTTTTGTTGCTACTTAATAACTGTAATTTTGGTGCTGTTATAAATGTCTGCTGTGTAGGATATCTGATATGCCACCCCCAAAGGTGTCTTGACCCATCTGTGGAGAATCACTGCTTTAGGCCCTGTGACCCCATCATCTTTATCTTCTCCACCCTGATACAGCCCGCTGATGGCAGTCTGAAACCCTACGTCCAGGTGGGGACTGCCGCTCAGTGGTAGGGCACTTGCCTGACATGCACATGATCCTGGGTTCCCTCCACAGCCCTATGAATATAAACACTGGATAGCCCGGGATGCCGGCAGGGAGGCTCAGATAGTGAGTGGGAACTGGCAGTTTGACAGCTGCGGATGGGAGATGCCACTTTGGGAGTCACCCGAGCGATAGCCGGTTTCAGCAGTGCGTAAAGAAGCCTGGACAGAAGTATCTGGATTAAGGGAAGGAACGGGGAGAAGATAGAAGACACGGAAGCTGGAAGGGTGGCAGGACAGAGGAAGCTGAGAGAAGTTAAGTCTTTTTTTAGCAGAGGTTGACAAGCCTGAAGAGTGCTGGAGAGCTCCAGGTTGTCCCTTCAAGGGAAGAAGCAGTGAGTGAGTGAGTGAGTGAGCAGAGGGTAGGAATAAAAGCCAGTGTGGCTGGGATGCTGCAGGGAGATGAAGGAAGACAGAAAGTGTGTGAGTGTAGACAAGGTCTCATTGTATAGTCCAGGTTGACCTCATCCATACAAAATCCTCCTTTGTCAGCAGAGAGATAATTGGGCATAGAACCTACAGCTTTCTATAAGCTAGGGTCTCTCTCTGTAGACCAGGCTGGCCTCAAACTCAGAAATCCACCTGCCTCTGCCTCCCAAGTGCTGGGATCAAAGGCGTGTGCCACCACTGCCCCCCCCCCCCCCCCCCCCGCTTGAATGTTTATTTTCAAAAAGATTTTTATGGGGGCTGGAGAGATGGCTCAGCGGTTAAGAGCATTGACTGTTCTTCCGAAGGTCCTGAGTTCAAATCCCAGCAACTACATGGTGGCTCACAACCATCTGTAATGGGATCTGATGCTTTCTTCTGGTGTGTCTGAAGACAGCTACAGTGTTCTTACATATAATAAATAAATCTTTTAAAAATTAAAAAAAAAAGATTTTTGTGGGGTTGGGAATGGAATTGGGGGCTTCTTGTGTACCTCACATAAATTCTACTACTGACCTATAAATAACCCCCTTTCCCAGATGCTTATTCTAGAATGGGCAAGTCTAGAGACTTGGTTTTTGTGTTTCTTTTCTTTTTCTTTTTTCTTCTTTTGTTGTTGTTGAGGAGGGAGTTTGAATTCTCTATTCTTCTGTCTTTACCTCCCAAGTGCTTGGTTTACAACCCCTCTAGAATCTTCTTAAAAATCTTGTTTTTATGCATACAGCCTCAGGGCTTGTGCCTGCTCTGTCAGTACACTATCTCAGCCTCCTAAAGTCCTTTAAAAGCTGGAGAATGAAATCAAAGAACAGAAGAACACAAAGCAAATTTGCTGCCTCCAGGCTCTGCAGGCGCCTCCTTCTGGAGGATAGACTTAAATTTTGCTTTCTAAGATAAACCTTGATTAGTTGCTCACCAGACAAAACCAAACATAACTGCAGGGAGATGCGATCACACACACCTGAAATTCTGGTAATCAGGATGCAGAGGGGCTAGTGGACCTGTCTGAGGCTCCTTGTACAGTGAGTTCCAGGCCAGCTTGGACTAGTTTTACTGTCTTAGAATGCAAACTAACCAAAGAAGGGAAGAAGTCGGGTGTGGGGTTGTTTGAGACTCAGGAAAAGGATAAACTGGGGAAGTACTCCTGGCCGATAGGAGGGAGGTGAGGTTTGGAAGTTTGGGAGGGTGAGCCAACCAAGAGGGAAGGAAGGGGGACCTAAAAACTGGATCTGTAGTCAGGACCTTAGACAAGAGCCCTCAGGGCAGACCCCTCCACCCACGAGCTTGCAGGATTGGATCCTTATCTGCTCAAGGTAAATTTAAATTCTTATCAGTTCTATGTTATCCCTTCCTCACTTTCAAATGGCATTCTGTTCTATGGACTGAGGAAGGCTCTGCCTTTGGCTGACCCTAGCTCAGGGACTGACCATTGGACCCTGATTCCCCCTACTCTGATGCCCCCTGAGAGATAAAACCCATAGCCATGAGTGAGTTAGGCAAGTGCTCTACCTGTCTGTGACAGCTCCAGCCCCTGGGCCCTGCTGCTTAAGGCAGGCCTCATTTCCTGGGGTGCTGAGCAAGGCTGTGATCCCAGGCTTTGTCTGCAAAGTTCAGGCCATGCTTGAAAAGGAATGAGCTTTTCACTGTGTTCAGAGTGAGCAGTGGGGTGGCTCACAGGCCACGGTCGGCTGTGTTTTGTGTGACTTGTACACAAAATGAAACCTAATTGCTCCCAAGACTCTATGCAAGTTGGTTGTGGATCCAAAGTGTGCAAAATGACAGGGAAGGGACACTGGTAAACCAGAGGCTCTTGGGCATTGTACAGGACCTGGTTGTACAGTTTGAGGACATAGAACCCCAGGCCAGGACATCCTCAGGACAAACTCTGTCTTCTGGGTCTGGAAGACAACTTGGAGGCATCTTTAAAAAGAACAGAGAGAGAACTCGCTGGCTGTCAAGGTGCTATGTCTTTCTCTGGCTTCTCACTGGGCTGTTTCCTTCTTCCTAAATTTTATAAAGCTTACATCAAAACAGATTCTATAAGATTACGATAAATTCCTTTTCCAGCTTGTATGCCTTTATATATTTAAAATTTCTTCTTCCTTAAAAGAGAATTGAGCCAGGTTGCTACCTCATCTCCCCAGATTTTTTATTCTTGTTCAGAAAGGCTTCAAAGAAAATGTGTTCAGACCTGTTGTTAACTGCAGAGCCATGTGAAGTTCTGTATACAGAGAAGAGCAGACCCCCTTCTCTGTGGCCTCCTCCCCCCTGGGGGCGGTAATTCTAAAATTCCCCCCAGAAAACCTGTTTCAGCTGGTGGAAAAGGAAAAAGGAAAAATATAGAAAACCTTGCCCTAGGACTTTAGAGAGGCTCAAAGTGGGAGGTGGTGGCAGAGCAGAGAGCTGTGGGACAGTGAGGCTCTGTCGCTTGCTATCTCTCCGCCTCTTCTTCCCCAGGGAACACTGTCCATTGTTTTTATTCAAGAGCTGTAGGGCCGCTGATTGTTTGTTCTTTAAACCTGCTGGCTGGACAGGGCCCCAAGGTCCACTGTGTCCTGGTTTATGGCCCCTGTTTACTCTCTGGGCTTCCTGGAGGCTCCAACTGGGAAGGAAGGAGGAGAAATCCTACTTTTCTACTTTTCGTCTTCATTTTTTGTTCTGTTTTGTTTTGTTTTTAAATTGAGACAAGGTTGTACTATGTAGCTCTGACTGGCCTGGAGTTCACTATATGTACCACCGGCCTTGAATTCACAAAGATCTACTTGCCTCTGCCTCCAGAGTGCTGGGATCCAAGGCATGCACCATTATACCTGACTGGGCTCTTTTCTTTGTAAGCCAGTCTCTTTTCTTTGTCCTCTGTACCCATGATCTGATTTTATATGAGAGACCTATAGGGAAGTCTTGTTTCATTTATTTCTGTTGATGCCGGGCTTTTGGTGTTGTAGGCAAGCACTCTACCACTGAGCTACATCTCCATCCTCTGTTTACTTCTTATTTTGAAGCAAGGTCTCCCTAAGTTTTCCAGGCTGGCTTTACAACTCTCTGTATCACAGGTTGTCCTTAAACTTTTGATCCCTCTGCCTCAGCTCAGCTGTATGGGTCATAGGGGATCAACAGCTCTAGTCCTATGGGCTAATGATGTTGTCCCTGCCCTTAGGTTCATTGTTGGTCCCCAGATCAGGAGGAGGGAAGAAAGTGAAGGGGCATCTACATTTGCTGATCCTGTTTCTCACTAGCTCAGGGTTAGACTACTTGCCTAGCAAAGGCAGAGCCCTGGGTCTGGTTCCCAGCACTGAAAAACAAAGGATACACAAAAGATCCAAGCCCCAGAACAACCAAGGGTCCCCCACCCTTAATGTGGGTCTAAAGGCCTGGCTGGATGCAGGCTGACCATAGCCTTCATGAGGGTCCAGGTTTGCAGAGGTGCACACCTACAGCCCAGAGGGCCTGCTGGCACCGCTTTTGCTGTGGGATTATGGCCAGAGGAGTCTCCTGGCAGAAGCAGAGTTTTCAGGTGACTCAGAGGAGAGTCAATGTGATGAGCTGTAGCACTGTAAATGTCCCTTGTTTCCTGGGGCAGCTTGGACACTTGCCAAGACACCACCTGACGCTGCTGGGCATTGGCTTTCTCTGGATCAACACTTCCTCCTGTGGCTCAGGTGCGTTGTCTCCTGACACAAAGGCCGCATTGGAAGTGGCCACAAAGAACAGAGGAAGTGCAGGTGCATCTCAGCCTTAGGGCTGTGTGGACAGAGTGGGCAGTAGGGCTGTCTGCAACGCGCCAGGGACAGAGCGATGGTGGTGAACCATGTGAGTCCCGGCTTTTTCGGGGAGAGCTGGGAGTTCATGTGTCCCCCGAGGCTTTGGAAAACTCCCAGGTTTCCATTTGCTTATAAGAGAATAGAGGAACACAAACAACTTCAGAGGTGGTTTATTTTTCTATGTACTGTTTGCATTTTACGGCACCATAAGTTATCATAAAGAAGGCAATCTCTGCAATGTACAAGTTCAAGGTCATACCCCAGTGCCCCCACTCCACAACCATACTGGCTAGATAGGTCTGTTCTTGTGGTGTGGCAATCTTATTGGTTAGAATAAGTGGGCCATATTGTGCTTCCTGTAATACAGTTGGACATTTTGGTGATTGCATGATTGACATACAGTAGATGTTGATGTGGGTTGTGGATCTTACTGGAAGGAGCCTACAGTTCATAAAGTCTTGATTTTTTTTTTAAAGATTTATTTATTACTTTATGTATGTGAGTATACTGTCATGTTCTTCAGACACACCAGAAGGTATCAAATCCCATTACAGATGATTGTGAGCCACCATGTGGTTGCTGGGAATTTAACTCAGGACCTCTAGAAGTGCAGTCAGCGCTCTTAACTGCTTCGCCATCTCTCCAGCCCAAGTCTTGATTCTTATGGTGTCTATGGTCCATCCTCTTGGGAATTACTCGCATGGGAATGGCTTGGGAGGCTGGGAGGAAGGAAACTGGGCCTCTACCTGGTGGACCTCCCAGAAGGGTAAGAGGACTATTTGGCTTTTGTCTTTTTAACTTTTGCAACTTTTATTTTTATTTATGTGCCTGAGTTGTTTGCCTACATAATATGCCTGTGCATCCCATGCATGTAGTGGCTACAGAAACCAGAAGAGGGCGTCGGATCCCCTGAGACTGAAACTGTAGACTGTGTGAACCTCCAGGTTGGGACTGGGAATCAAATTCCAGTCCTCTAGAAGAGCAACCAGTGCTTTTAACCACTGAGCCATGTCCCTAGCCCCACAAGAGCTATTTATAAAATCAAATCTGTGTTTTAATTCTTTATTATTTATTTATTGGGGTGTATGTTGTTGTTGGGTAGTTTTTTGTTTTGTTTTTGTTTTTGGGCCAAGGTCTTGCAGTGTAGCCTAGGCTGGCCTCAGACTCAAGATATTCTGGCCTTAATCTCCCATGTGGAGAGATCACAGGCCTGCACGATTTGTTCATTTGTTTATTTTAGGCATGGAAATCTAGACTCCTCCATCTCCAGTCTCCAGCGTGGCAAGAAGTGAAATGAGCTCTGTGTGTATTGCAGGGTATGGCTTGCTATTTCTGTACTTTTCTGGCCGACAGCTCTGGGAAAATCAGAAACAAACAAGTCTTGTTTTCCAGATTTTAGTGGTTGAGTAAGGGATTGTGCAAGCAGAACAGACCTGGAGAGGCAGAGAAATATATTCTTGCTGAAGAAACACACCTGCTTTGTGTGACCCAGTCCTGGGGTCTCTGGCCTGGTGCTGTACCAGGCTCACCCTGTCTCTCACTCCCAACTGCTCTATCTAGAACTTGCTCTTTGCCCTGACGTCACCAGAACTTCCATACGGATGGGCTTTATCTGGAGTTATCCATGTCTTCCAAGTTAGATGCCTCCAATATCCCCTTAGGCATTGCTTTAAAATAGGGTTTTACAGGTAAACAGCCTGTTGGAGTCCCCAGAAAAGATGAACACACCATGAGATAGTGCTATAAGATAGATGTGTCTGTCTGTCTGCCTGTCTGTCTGCCTATCTACCAACCTACCTACCTACCTACCTATCTATGATCTATGTCTCAGTAGATAGTAGATCAGCCTCGAACTGCTGATCCTCCTGCCTCACCCTCCTGAATGCTGGACTGCTCGTGTGTACCATCATGCTTGGCATCCTGTAGCAGAATTTTACTCAGCAATAAGAAAGGAACAGATGTTGGCAAATGCAGCATCACAGACAAATCTTAAGATAGGTTGTTGGGCAAAATAAAGATGCATACTGATTCTATTTGTGTAGTCTGAGAACACACAGAAATGTAAGGTGGTAAAAACTCAGTGTGAGGCCTATGAGATGGCTCAGCTCTCAAAGGCTCCTAAGTCTCCTGACCTGCATTTAATCACCAGAACCCACGAGACAGGAGAAAAGCCTCTGACCTCCATATATGTACCCATATATGCACACACATATTCAAGTGATCATGCACGTATACACACACACATTAAAAAAAAAAAAACTAATACAAAATGTAAGAGCTAAAGAGATGGCTCAGTGGTTAAGAGTACTTACTGACTGTTCTTCCAGAGAACCAGGGTTCAATTCCCAGAACCCACATGGTAGCTAACAACTGTCTGTAACGCCAAGATCTGACACCCTCACACAGACATATATGCAGGCAAAACACTCATACACATAAAATAAAAATAAGTAAATTAAAAGAATAAAGGGTTGGAGAGATGGCTTAGCAGTTAAGAGAACTGCCTGCTTTTCAGACGACCTAGGTTTGATTTCCAGCCCTAACATGGTGGCTCGCAACCATCTATAAAGGGATCTGACGCCCACTGCTAGCATGCAGGTATACATGCAGCAGAGTCATCTGCATAAGATAAATAAATAAACAAATAAATATTTTTTAAAAGAAAATTTAAAAAGAAAACCAAGTGTTGGGCTGGAGAGATGGCTCAACGGTTAAGAGCTCTACTGATCTTCCAGAGGTTCTGAGTTCAATTCCCAGCAACCACATGATGGCTCACAACCATCTGTAATGGGATCTGGTGTCCTCTTCTGGTGTGTCTGAAGACCATGACAGTGTACTCAGATAAATACAATAAAGGAATCTTAAAAAAAAAAGAAAGAAAGAAAGAAAGAAAGAAAAAGAAATGAAATTTAAAACAAAACAAAACAAATGAACAAACAAAAAAACCAAGTGTTGATTGCCTGGGATGATGGAAATTTTTTGGATTTTTGGGTGGAGCGGTGAATATATATATATATATATATATAGGCATATATGTTGTCCAGATGCATTGAGCTCTGCATTTAAAATTTGTGTTTTATAATGTGAAAATTAACCTTCAGTTAAAAAAAATAGCATAGCAAAGGAAATAATAAACTGGTCCCTGTAACTGAGAAGTCTGGAGCAATGGCTTCAGGTCTGGCTTGATCAAGGTTCCAAATGCTCTCACTAAAGTTTCCTTCTGGTTGTGGTGCTGTGGTGGCACATGCCTTTAATCCTTGCATCTGGGAGGTAGGCAGAGCTCTGAATTCAAGGCCAGCCTGGTCTACAGAGTGAGTTTCAGGACAGCCCAGACTCTTCTGGTCTGTTCTTTCTAGGTAGATTCAGTTTCTAGGGAGACACTCTCCTAATACATCTAAGAAACCACAACCCCTTTTGTGGGCTCAGTATGTAACGCATAGAGATACTCCTATCTGCAGTGCTGGGATTAGAGGTGTGCAATGCCACACCCAGCAGGGGCCTCTTGGTGATAAGCTCTGATTGAGCACAATGGTCATTCCCCACCCCTGTACTTTTCCTTGATCCAGTCTTAGTTCCAGGGACTTGGTTTTCCAATTCTCCAGGCATGAGTCACACGTTCTTCCTCCTGGGAAGGGGGTGAGAGAACAGGGATGTATCTCTATGACCATCCCAGGCTTTGAGATGGGAAGTGTTCACCCAAACACTGTGAGGTGAAGCACATGGCCCTCTCAGCCAAGAATCGCATGGCTACCTACACTGCTGTGCTGCAGCGACCACCACCCAGCTCACCTTAAAGGGGCAGGAGGGACAGAGCTGAAGTTCCCTTCCAGCCTGTGCTGCTGCTGGGGGCTCCAGCTGCTCACTGTCCTCTTTGCCTTCCAGCTGCACGGTCCAGGATGCTGTACCTAGATGCTGTACCTGGGGAATGGCCTTGAAGCTGCTAGCAAGGAGAGTGAGCGTGCGTTTGTTCGTTCTCTCAGAACTTGCTTTTCTTGGGTGCTAGTTATCTGACTCTTTCAGTTTGTTTGGTTTTTTTAAGGCTTATCTTTACTTTCAAACCATGTATGTGCACTTGAGTGTGGGTTTGTGCCTGTGAATGCAGCTGCCTGTGGAGGCCAGAAGAAGATGTTGGATCCTTGGATGCTCTGGAGCCTGAGTTACCAAGTGAGCAGCAAGCACTCTTAACCACTGAGCCATTTCTCTAGCTGCCCCCTCCCAGGCCCACCCTGCCCACTTCAGGTTTTAAGAGTAACTGAGGGCTGGAGAGATGGCTCAGTGGTTAAGAGTACTGGCTCTGAGTTCAGTCCCCAGCAACCACATGGTAGCTCACTACCGTTTGTAATGGGATCTGATACCCTCTTCTGCTGTGTCTGAAGACAGGGACAGTGTACTCACATATATAAGATAAACAAATCTTTTTTTTTTTAAAAGAGTAACTGAAATGTTCAGATCTAATCTTCTGAGGGAACCAAATGGACCTGTGTAGGATGCTCACATTTATTTTATTTTATTTTATTTTTTATTTTTAAGGAGAGCTCTATTATGTAGCTCAAGCTGGCCTTGAACACATCCTCTTTCCTCAGCCTTTCAAGTGATGGGATTACAAGCTTGTACCTGCTACCTGCACTCAGACACATCAGAAGAGGGCATCAGATCTTATTATGGATTGTTGTGAGCCACCATGTGGTTGCTGGGATTTGAACTCAGAACCTTTGGAAGAGCAGTCGGTGCTCTTCCAGCCCCAATGGTGACTCTTAAAGTGTAACAAATAGGTAATTCATTTGTGTCTGAGTTCTAGGCCAAGCTGGTATGATAGCTGGTCTGTCTAGTATGTGCAGGGTCCTAAGCTCAAATCCTATCATGGCCACCAACACATGCATGCCTGCACACGTGTACATATGCACACAGAGACACAGGCATGCACACATGTATGCATGCACACACATGCACATATACACACACAAAGTAAGACCAGAAATGAGACATATGTGGTGGAACTCACCAACACTCAGTAGGGGTTCCTGGGTAGCTTAGCCCCTTGTGGTCCCATTGCCTCTTTCAGGGGGTCTTCTTGCCTACGTTTACCTCTCTGGGAACTTTGCAAGCAGCTGCGTGGGCTTTTTGTGAGTTCCAGCGGTGCCCAGCATTCCTACCTGTCAGTAAGAAGTAATGTAGTTTTGAGTCCAGTAACTTAGTCCAGTATAATTCCCTGCATTCCTATGCCTTATCTAGAAACTGGAGCCTATGCTTGTTGGCTGCTTAGAGCAGAGATTTCTAGAAGTTGGGTAAGGTATAGGAACAGGAAAAAAAGTTCTTTTAAGCTGGAATAGATGCTTATCTGAGCTTCAAGAAGGACTCCATTCTTAAAGTGTCTGTGAAGTATCATTGGTGGGCTGTAGCACTCTTGAGTCCAGTTGGACCAGCCCTCCTTAGGGATTTTTATCCCTTTACTATTAAACCACCTTAACAGTAAAAGCATTTTTCATGGCTGGAGAAATGGCTTGCCGGTTAGGAGCACCTGCTGCTCTTGCAGCGGACTCGGGTTCAGTTCCCAGCACTCAGAAGGCAGCTCACATTTACGTGTAACTCCAGTTCTAGGGGAGCTGACACCCTCTTCTGTCCTTCACAGGCATTGCGCACTCGAATGCAGGCAAACACTTGCACTCATGAAATACAAACAAGTAAAAGCTGAAGGAAGTTTAATAGTTTCTGGGGGAAAAGAAAGACACCCTGTGCTCCTTGAAAAGGTCTCTTGTAGCCTAGGCTGGCCCAGAAGTTCTGATCATCCTACCCTCTCCTTCTGAGTGTTGGGATTGTAGGCATGCACACACATGCCTGCATGACTTCATGCATGCTAGGCTAGGAAAGCACAATTAAGATCTTTCCCAGGCCCCCCCATTTTTTAAAATTTAAAAATAATGTGTGTATACAAGTAAGCACAGTGCCCACAGAGGCCAGAGGTGCTGGATCTCCTGGAGCAGGTGTGAGCTGTCTGATGCGGATCCTGATCCTCTTCAGGAGCAATACAGGATTTTAATTGTTGAGCCATCTGTCTAGCGCCTCCCATGCCCCCCCCTCTTTTTTGGCATGGTTTCTATCTAGTATAGACTGGCTTCAAACTCACTATGTAGTTCAAGCTGGCTTTGAACACACAATCCTCTTGTCTCAGACTCTAAGTGCTGGAAGAGGCTTCCTCATTCTAAGTTTAAAAAGTCAGGGACTAATGGTCTATATTAGATACTTGCTTTAGGATCTGTTCCAACCCAAGATTCTGAATATCTGTGCAATTTAGAAGGCAGCGAATGCTACCACCAATGCAAATGTGATCAGAGCAATTTGATTTTTTAATTTATTTTTAATGTATATGCATTGGTGTTTTGCCTGCACATACATCTGTGTGAGGCTGTTGGAGTTGTGAACTGCCCCGTTAGGTGAACTGGAGTCCTCTGGAAGAACAGTTAATGCTCTTTACCTCTGAGCCATTTCTTCCTGCCCTGGCCTCAGAAATTTGAATATAGAGGAAAGTATCTTCATGGGACTGAGAACTAGGTGGGGTGGGAGGGTGGAATCCTTGCTGGAGGGATGCTAGTTCCCTTCTGGGAAGAAGGAATGAGAAAATCCTGAGGAAGGATGGTAACTCGTGTCTCTCTAGTCCAAAGGCCACATTCTGGGGCCCCTGAGCAGGCTAGGCTATAGATGATCTGTCTCTCTTCCCAGGGGTCCAGGCCAAGGGTGCCAGAGTGGTGTGGGTGTGGTTGTGGGTGGGGACTGGAGCAGGTGGGAAGGAGTTGATTGGGGTTGATAGTGTAAGGTTCCACTTGTCAGATCTGAGCACCCTGCCTACTGGGACACTCCCAGGGAGTAGCCACTGGCCCTAGAGATAAGCCTCACCAAGGAATTCATTCAGACCCCACCTATCTGAGCTAGGGAGAGCACCATTGTGTTTAAAGGAAATGTTTGCTGATCTGAAACTTGGTAGGTGATAAGGAGGGGCTAGGGATGTACCCCAGTGCTAGAACACTTGCCTAGTGGGTTCAGTCGCCAGCACTACAAAAAGAAAAGGGGAACAAATACCTCAGGAAATCATAGGCAGAGAACACAAGCAGATACCGATAAAGACATCTAAGAGACTGTCATATAAAAAGCTGCTTTCTTGGTCCTGGGAGACCGAGTTTCTAGTTTTCAAAGATGAAAATTAGTGCTTTGGGGGCAGGTCAGAGGTTCAGCAATAAAAAGGTGATTGTCACCAAGGTTGACAACCTGAGATCGATTCCCAGGACCCACGCAAAAGAGAACCGACTCCCACAAGTTGTCCTCTGACCTTTACTCACATGCCGTGACAAGTGTGACCCCACATACACTAATAATAATAAAAAAATGTTTTTGGAAGCTTGGTAGGACGATGTACATCTATAATCTCCTTTCCTCTCCTCCTGCTTCTGCCTCCCAAGTGCTAACATTTATAACCTCAATGTTCCAGAGGCTGAGGCAGGAGGATTGATGTAAATTGGAAGCTGACTTGGGCTGCATAGAGAGACGCTGTCTTAAAATAGAAAACACATAATAAAACAGAACAAAACCAAACTTTTGAACCCAACAAAAATGAGATGACCCATTTTGAAAGTGGACAAAGATTTTGAGTTAGTAATTTTCCAAAAAAGATGTACAAATGGCTATAAGCCCATGAAAAGCACTCAGCATTTCCTGGGCTTGATTTCCACAACCAAGGAGATGCCATGGGGCAAGAAGTCTTCCTGATTTAGGGCCTAAGGGCTCCAGCAATATTCTCCACAGTGACCAGAGTGGTTTTATTTCACGTTTTGTAGGAGAGCTGGGCAGTACTAGGGATGAAACCCAAGGCCTTGCTCATGCCAGGCAAGCCCTGTGTGTTGAGTCATATCCCTAACCCAAGCCAATGAAAGAGTTGACTCATGGTGACATGTCACACACACCAGGATGGTATGCTGGCTATTTGATGTCAGGTTGGCACAAACCTAGACGTATCTGGGAAGAAAAAATGCCACCATAATAAGATGGACTTGTAGGCAAGTCAGTGTGGTTGTTGTCTTGACGAGGGAGCAGTCTAGCTTCTGGTCCAGTTCCCGCCATCACTGAGGGCTGATAGTGGATGGTTACCAGACAGTTGTGACATGAAAGAAAACATTTTCTTCCCAAGCTTGCTTTTGGGCATGGTATTTTACCACAGCAATAGAAACTTAAGTCAGGTGGCTGTCATTAAAAAAAAAAAAGTAGGTCTGGGGCTGCAGTTTAGTAATGGAGGGGAGTACTTGATCCTCGATCAACCAGTGAGGAGTTGGGTGTGTGGCTCAGTTAGAGAATACTTACTAATGGGAATATAAAATAATATAATGACTTTGACAAATAGTTAAACACAGAATCAACCACATAATCCCTAGGTATATAGAAAAAAAGTCAGCAATGTTTGTTTATTCAGAGAAACAACTTGCATAGAAAATGAGATTTTAGGTTTTGTTTTGTTTTGTTTTGAGACAGGGTTTCTCTGTGTAGGCCTAGCTGTCCTGGAACTCACTCTGTAGACCAGGCTGGCCTCAAATTCAGAGGTTCATTTGCTTCTGCCTCCTGAGTACTGGGATAAAAGGTGTACATCACTGCCCAGCAGATTTTAGTTGTTCTTAAACACACACACACACACACACACACACACACACACACACACACACACACACATGCTTCCTTTCCCTTGTCCTGAGCCATACCTATTATGAGAACCATAGGGAGAGAAAAACAGATTATCTATAGTCTAGCCTGCTCAGGGGCCCCCTAATCAGCGGCCTTTGGACTAAAGGGTTAGAAATAAGTTACTTTCTTTCCTCAAGGTTTTCTTGAAACTCTTCCTCTCCTCCTCCTTTTTTTAAAGCTTTTTTTTGGGGGGGGGTGCAGGGTCTTATGTAGCTCAGGGTGGTCTTGAGCTTGTTATGTTGCTAAGACTGCCCTTGAATTCCTGGTCCTCCTGTTCTCAAGTTCCACGTACTGGGATTTTAGGCATGGGCCACCATACTGCACCTCTAGCCGTATTTGTGACAGCAAAAAATGAGATCACTTCAGATGTCGAGCAACTGGTAAATGGTTAAACAGAACAAATGTTGTCTGCTTACCTAACGATGAAAGAGTGAGTTGGGTGCAGGCAGGCTGTGATCTGAGTGAACTTTGAAAACAACGTGCTAACCAGGTGTGGGGCACTGGTCCATAAGCCCAGAATGTAGGAAGCTATGGCAGGGGGAGCACAGATTAAGGCCAGCCTGGGCTATGCAATCATACCCTTTCAAACAGTGAAACGTGGTAATAATGGGGTAGGGGAGGAGAAGAGAAAGCTAAAGTACTTAGGGGACTGGAGTTCAATCCCTAGCTGCATGCTTGTGAACACTGACGAGGTAGAGATGGTGGAGCCCGGGTCTCTCTGAGCAGCTGCTCTAGCCTACTTGGCGAGCTCCAGCAAGTGAGAGATTGTATCAACACAAAGATGGATGGTACCTGAGGAATGACACCTGGGGTTGCGCTCAGTCGCGCACCCCCCCCCCATGTATGCATGTACACATGCATGCTCGTATGTGCACACACAGAGAGAAGACAACAATGCACTGTGTGAGAGAAGACAGACAGAAGGACACATATTGAATGTTTCATTTATGTGAAGTATCCACAATTAGCAAAATCTGTTCAGGTTCATTGAACAGAAAAACAAAAACAAAACAAAAAGGCCCTAAAAACACCTAGCAGAACTCAGGGATAAGGAATGGATGCTCAGTTTCTTTTTGAGATGCTAAAATGCTCCAAAATCTGAACTTGGAGATGGCCATGTATTGTGGTGAAGATGTTAAAGAACACTGGTTTGGGTACTTTTTTATTCATTCAGTTGGGGATTGAACCAGGGCCTTGAGCAAAGTAAGCCAGAGCTCCATGTCTGAGGGCTATCTTCAGGTCCTGGATGCTTTAAATGGTTGGGTGGGTAGCATTTTTGTTTTGTTTTCCAGACAGGTTTTTGCTATGACACCCGGTTCTGGAACTCATGACCTTACTGCCTCAGCTCTGCCGAAGTTACAGGTATGTCCAGCCAGAACTGGTCAGATGTTTAAGGGCAGACTTCTGAAACAATTACATTGTGAGCCATTCCTTTCTGTAACTCGATGCTATCAGTTAAGGAAATATTTACACAAATGTAACTATGTACAGTGACTTTTTTGTTGTTGTTGTAAGAGCAACTAAAATCTCATTTCTCAGGCGTCTTGGATACAGTGTAATCTTTTCTATCTTTGCTATACCTTAGCATCCTTAGACTAATTTTTTTTAAAGATTTATTTATTTATTATATGTAAGTATACTGTAGCTGTCTTCAGACACACCAGAAGAGGGCGTCAGATTTCATTATGGATAGTTGTGAGCCACCATGTGGTTGCTGGGATGTGAACTCAGGACCTTCGGAAGAACAGTCAGTGCTCTTACCTGCTGAGCCATCTCGCCAGCCAGCCCCTAGACTAATTTTTTTTTTTTTTGCCTTTCAAGACAGGGCCTCACTATGTAGCTGTGGCTGTCATGGAACTCACTATATAGACCAGGCTGGCCTCAGACTCCAAGATCCACTAGCCTCTGCCTCCTGAGTGCTGGGATTAAAGGTGTGCACCACTGTGTTCAGCACATTCTTAGACTCTTAAGACATGACCATCTCACATATTACCTCGTCCAAGATTTTCCACCTCTACCACTGTTTAATGTTTAATTCTTTAATCTCTGCATGTGTGGCTTTGTGGGTATTCGCATGCATGTGTGTGCTTCTATGTGTGTGTGTGTGGGTGTGCGAGATACTTTTTTCAATACTTTTTTCAAACCCATGAGATCTTACAATGCTTTTCTTCTAGTGTTCGACTTATCTCAGTAGTGTGACCTCCACGTTACCTAAAGTAGTCGCAAGTGGCAGTTCTTCTTTGATAGTCCATTCCAGCATCCCATCTATCTCTTTATCCTAAATGGTGAATATTATGGTGTATAAATTTCAGTGACAGCATAAAGCTGTTAGTGAAAAGAAAATGGAGCTTTAGTCCAATGACAGCGAGCAGAAGGGATGTCTACAGGGTCAATTTGTATGCTTTTCTTCCCTGGAGGCCTACTGGCTGGCTCTGGGCTAGCTTTAAAGGGGCTCTAGATTGACTTCCCTAGAAATATATCTCGGAGAAAACACTCCAGACTTAGGAAAAATGTGTGTTCATATATGTGTACCAAATGAAAATACCAACTTGGGCGTGTACTAGGGCACCTGCCCTGGTCATGCACAGCCCCTGCTTGCTCGAATCCCCAGCACTGTTGAGCAATCTTGTTTGTTTGGATACAATTATTGTTATTTTGGTGTCTGTGTGTACTATGGCATGCCTGTGGAAATCAGAGGTGTTGTGGCCATTATTCTGGTGTTATGTGTGCTATGGTGTGCCTGTGGAGGTCAGAGTTCAAGCTGCAGAGGCTTGTTCTTGCCTTCTACCACGTGGGTCCCAGGATTTGAACTCAGGCCCTCAGGCTTGGCAGGAGGTGGCTTTGCACACCAGCCTCTTTTGCTTGTTTACTATTTTTATTTTTGAGACAGAGTCTTGCTTTGTAGCCCAGGCTAGCCTGGAACTTGCAGCAATCCTTCTGCCTGAGTTTCTGGAGATTTTAGAAATGAGTCACTGCACCTTGCTTCTGTCTTTAAGGAGTACTGTTTTCTAAGGGGAAATTTTATTTATTTGTTTTTATTATCTTTAAGTTTCTGTATGGTATGGAGGTATGTGCACATTAGTGCAGGTGTCTAAGGAGGCCAGTAGGGGGCATTGAATCTCCGTGGAGCAGGAGTTAAGAGGTAGTGGTGATATGGGAGCTGGGAATTGAACTCAGGTCTCATATAACAGCAGTACATGCTCTTAACCACCATTTCTCAGCCCCTTTGGGAAATTCTTGAGAGTACAATGAGAGTGTATAGCATGTATAGCAAGCCATGAGTCCCACAGTGCTGGAGAGGGTTATGTGGTGGGCCACAGGCTGCTTTTAGGGTGGCTGTGGTCAGGGCTGGCCCTGGCTAGTGTATGGGTGTCCAGCTCTTAGAGTGTTATCGCCGGCTCCTGACTGATAAGGTTGGTGCACTGTGCCCAGACAGAGAGTGTGGACAGTGCTTCTCCTCTCCTGGATTCTGGAGATCTGGCCTGTACTGGGCTTGGGTACCTTTGTAACCAACACTTAGAGAGCTGGTTTGAGCAGAGATGCTACATACACGGTGGTGTATTTTAATATTGGGGAAGAGGATTGTGCCGCTATTGTGGTGAGAGAAAACAGACTGGGCCACAAGACAACCAGCTCACAGTGTCTGTTTCTGGGCTGTGTTATTATGATTTCTTGGTTTGTTTCGAGACAGGGTTTCTCTGCATAGCCCTGGCTGTCCTAGAACTCACTCTGTAGACCAGGCTGGCCTCAAACCCAGAAATCTGCCTGCCTCTGCCTCCCAAGGGCTGGGATTAAAGACATATGCCACCACCACCCGGCTATTATGATTTTTATGTTTTTTTTTTTTAAATGAGTTTTCTTACTTTATTTTCTACATTGTCATAAATTTTTTTTTTCGAGAATACAATTGCCACATTTCTCCCTTCCCTTCCTTTCCTCCAAACTCTCCTACAGGCCCCTTTCCAGTCTCCTTCAAATTCATGGCTGCTTTTCCACTAATAGCTATTGCATGCATATATGTATACACACATATATATTCCAAAATATAACCCATTCAGTTCATATAATGTTGCTGGTATGTATGTTTTCAGGGCTGAGCCTTGAAACACCAATTGATGCACTCTCCTGGGGAGAAGCCCCCCTCCCACTGGGGCTGGGGCTCTTCTCAGTTGCCTGTAGTTCTTTGTGTGGGGTTGAGGCTTCGTGAGCTCTTCTGTGTCTACTTCGGTGTGTCCATTAGGGTCTTCTTTGATCAGCTCCTGTTTGGGCAGTTTTGACGGTGAGACTTTATGGGTTAGTTAAGCACTTTTTTTCCCTCACAGAATGTCATCATTTTGGGTATAACTGATCTCTGAACAGGTGTCTCTTCTTTTCTGCTCAGGGTTGTAATCCCCTTGCACAAACCGGCCGGAGCAAGCTGCAGAATCAAAGGGCTGCCTTGAACCAGCAGATCCTGAAGGCTGTGCGGATGCGGACAGGAGCCGAGAACCTTCTGAAGTGGGTACCTCTGTTTCTGCTGCCTCTGCCAGGAGCTCTGGCTCTCCTGAGAGACTGTCTGATGGACAGACAGAGCCCAGAGCCTCAGCTGGGGCCTTGCTTTTTCAGCTTTGAGATTTCCTTCCCAGAAGACTGGGCTGTCTGGACAGGTCCTTTTCTTGCTCAGAGCTTGGTCATGTTAAAGACATGTTTTGTCCACCCTGTGTTTGTAGAGAATTGTGACAGACAGTGGAATCACAGTTATGTGTGTATGTGTGTTTATTTTAATTTCATGTGTATGAGTGTTTGCCTGCATGTATGTGTGTGCACCATGTGGAACCTGGGGCCCATGGAGGCCAGAAGAGGGCATTGCAGACCCCCTGGAACTGGAATTGCAGATGGTTATGAGCCACCATGCCCAGTGCTGGGAACAGAACTTAAGTCCTCTGCAAGAGCAGCCAGTGCTCTTAACTGCTGAGCCTCTGTCTCTCCAGCTCTCAGTTGTAGCCATGTTGTTTACAGGCCCAGTTACTGTCTTAGCATTTGCTTCTGGGCATGACTCCTTTCTCCACTGCTCAGAGCTACGCCTGGTAGGGTCAGTGCTTGGTGATAAGAGAGGGGACAGCAGAAAAGAAAGAATGGGACATTTCTGTTACTAGGAGTGTCCATCTTTCTGATGAGAGGAGTCATAAACAGGACATGGTGGCACATACCTGTGGTTTCAGCTACTGAGGGGCTGGGGCAGGAGGATTGTTTGAACCCCAGGGTTTGAGACTCCTAGGCAAAGTAGCAAAACCCCCTTCTAGGAAAGCATGAGAGTTAATGAGAGAGGTGGAGCAGGTTGTGCCGGGTACTCAGTGCTGTAAGGTGGAGATAAAATAGTTACCTATCAAGCAGAGTTCAAGAAAGCTGTACCTACGTCTAGACAGCTGTAAATCCTCCCCACACCCTTAAGTGCAGTGTGCCAGCTTGCTAAGAGTGCAGACTCTTCCCTCAGAGGACAGCCTTTGGCTCTCGGTTCTCTCGCCTTCCATCCTGGTAAGGCTGGGCTTATTTCTGGCCTTTGGAGCATGCGGCATCATGAGTATTGAGTAGCGGGTACTTTTACTTGTCACCTCCCCCTGCCCTGCCCCCTTCAGAGGTCTACTGGGTAGTTCTTTGGTTTTATGAGACAGGATCTATGTAGCACAGGCTAACTTAAAACTTTCTCTGTAGTTAAGGATGCCCTTACACTCCTGATTCTCCTGCTTTTGCCTCTTCGTGTGTGTACGTGCGCATGCATGCATGTGCACGTGGGTGCATCCCCATGCAGAGCATAACTTTGTGCAGTCGGTTCTCTCCTACCATGTAAAATCCTAGGGATCGAACTCTAGTTGTCAGGGTTGGCAGCAAGCACCTTTATCTGCCGAGCCACCTGGCCAGCCTGTTTTAGAGTTTTTTTTAATTTGTTTGTTTGGCTGTTGTTGTTTGTTTGTTTTATTTTGTTTTAGTAGCAGACACTAGAGCTGTTCTGTTCGCCTTGCTCTGTTAACAGCACCAGCAGACAACCTCTCTACCCAGGCCAGACTCAATCACACTTGCTGTCAGGTTAGCAGTTGTTTAGCTGATAGGTTGAAATAGGGTGGGACAAGGTTGTAAATGATTCTCCTAGAGGCTGATAAGCTTAAAGTGTCCCTGTGTAAGGACTGTTAGAGGAAACCTGGAGGTATTTATTAATCTGACTCAACGCACCTACCTTTAGAGACTGTTGTTAGAGGAAACCCGGAGGTATTTATTAATCTGACTCACCTGACACCAAAGTTTCCTGAAATCAAGGAGGGCATCAGGCCAAGCCTCACGCTGGCCCCACAGTGTCCCTGGCTGCTGCTATTAGCAGCAGGCAATTACTGTCATACATTGGGCATGGCCGTCCTGTCCTCAGATTGCCTGATGTCCTACTAAGATTCTCTGATGAGGATAGAGCAATTACAACACAGGCAAGAGGGCATTTGGGTAAACATCCCCAGGAATACAGGCTTGGAAATGAGGGTTCCCACCATTAACTGCACGGGCCACCATAACTGGGCAGAAGCAATGGGTGGGAAGGTTTCAGGTCCTCCCCTTCCCTGATCCACATCAGCCAAGAGCCAGTGAGCTTCCTAGAACTTGCTGGGAGCTGGCTGGTACTTTGAAGAGCTTCAGGCTGGGCCCTGGCGGCAGTCTGCCCTCTGGGTTCCTTTCCCTCCCTTGAGAAAGGCAAGGTAGAAACCAGATAGTATTTCTGAGGCAGAGAGATTAAAGCAAGTTGTTCAGTTTTAACTAACTAGTTCTTTAGTCAAAGAACAGGCTGCTTAACCATGCTGGTTAAAGCTTCCGATGGCCTTCTTACACTGCTATTTAGACTGAGTCAGGAGACCCTCACTCTGAGGCTTGCGAGTGTCTGTGAACCTGCTGACAGGTGAGTGAGTGGGCCAGGGCCAGCTCCATGCAGGGATCTGTGAGGAATGGTGGGGGTGGAGGAGTGTGCAGCATATTTCCCAGGCTGGCCTGGAACTGGGGAGATCTTCCTGTCTCAGCCTCCTTAGTGCTGCTTTTACAGACATGCATTACAACATGTACAGTCATTCTCTTTCCCTCCCTTCCCCTTCCCCTTCCCTCCCCTCCCCTGCTCCCTCTCCTCCCCCCATATTTCCTCCCTCTTCCTTCCTTTCTTTTCTTTTCTTTTCTTTCCTTTCCTTTCCTCTTCTCATCTTCTCTCTCTCTCTCTCTCTCTCTCTCTCTCTCTCTCTCTCTCTCTCTCTCTCTCTCTCTCTCTCTCTCTCTGTTTCAAGACAGAAATGACTCTGTAGCACAAGCTGGGCCTTGAAGTAGTGAGGATCCTCCTGCCTCTGCCTCCCAAGTGCTGGGATTGCAGATGTTGCTGCCACACCCAGATTTCCTGTATGAATAAGCACTCTACCAACTGAGATACATTCCCTGTGTTCTGTTTTTGTTTTGTCTTGTGTTGTTAAGAAAAGAGTCTCACTTTGTCTCCCTGGCTGACCTGGAACTCAAGCTTCTCTTGCGTCTGCCTCTCCACATTCCAGATTTGAGGACTGTGCCATCATGCTGGGATTTTAAAAAAAATCTTAGGATCACTGAATCCTTAGGATTAGTGGTGGCGCGCACCTTTAATCAGCACTTGGGAGGCAGAGGCAGGTGGATTTCTGAGTTCGAGGCCAGCCTGGTCTACAGAGTGAGTTCCAGGATAGCCAGGGCTACACAGAGAAACCCTGTGCTTCCCACCCATTGCTTCTGCCCAGTTATGGTGGCCCGTGCAGTTAATGGTGGGGACCCTCATTTCCAAGCCTGTATTCCTGGGGATGTTTACCCAAATGCCCTCTTGCCTGTGTTGTAATTGCTCTATCCTCATCAGAAAACAAACAAACAAACAAACAAACCCAAAAACCAAAAAAACTTAGGATCACCGAATTTTTAAATATTGGCAACCAGTTAAGGGGTAAAAGAGCCATACATACACTGACAACCAAGTGAACGAGTCACTTTGTGATGACTGAGGCTGGGTGGCCTTGGCTGTCATGAGGTTAGTGATTGCTCACATGGTCAGTTCCAAGCAGCTCAAGCATGCTGGAATGCCTGAGTGCCCTTTGGCCTTCAGACTGATGGCTGGTCCTCTATCTGCCTTCTTTGAACATTGAGGACAGATCTGATGCCTTATCGATGGTCTGTACTGGGCACAGAGTGCCCCCTATCCCTGCTTGAATCCCTGGCAGAGTGGACTGTGAGAATGGTTCTGGCAGAACAAACTGGCAGAGTAAAGACATTTTGCCAGAGTCTTGTCAGGCTGCCCCACACGGTCTCTATAGCATAGGAGAGAACTGGAGCCAGAGTGGAACCTGTTCTTACACGGACAGGTTTTTGTTGTTGTTGTTGTTTTTGTTTGTTTGTTTGTTCTTTGTTTTTCAAGACAGGGTTTCTCTGTATAGCCCTGGCTGTCCTGGAACTCACTCTGTAGTCCAGGCTGGCTTCGAACTCAGAAATCCACCTGCCTCTGCCTCCTAAGTGCTGGAATTAAAGGTGTCCTCCCGGTTGGAGAGTTTTACTAAAAGGTTTGGAAGAAAGTGAAATTATTCTAAACTAAAAACGAAGAGCTGATGTGATCCAACCACAGAGGCCTTGTGTACCATCCCAGCACCACTCAAAAACAAACAGGGATACAAGGATCAGAATGTGAATGTATTGTTTGTTTTTATATTGGACTTTTCATGACAGATATGGGGGGTGGGGGTGGGGGTGAAGATACTTCAAAGAGGCTGGATTTAACAGGCAGTGGTGGTACAGCACTCTGGGAGGCAGAGCCAAGAGGATTGAGGCCAGCCTGGTCTACAGAGCTAGTTGCAGGATAGCCAGGGCTATACAGAGAAACCCTGTGTTGAAAAAGCAAAACCAAAATAGTAAAAAAAAAAAAAAAAAAAAAAAAAGAGACTGGATTTAGTTAGCTTGTTGGATCCTTTTGTTGGTCCTGGGTCAACTGGATCCATTGATCTGGGCCTAAGGAGAGGATCATCCTGTGTCAGGTGGATGTGCCCTGAGGCACCTGGGCAGTAGGGCAGGACAGCAGCAGGGACAAGAAAACACCTTTCTTTTTTTTTTTCCCCCTTTAAGATAGATTATTTATTTGTTTAATGTATATGAGTACACCATTGCTGTCTTCAGACACACCAGCAAAGGGCATCAGACCTTTTGTTGTGAGCCACCATGTGGTTGCTGGGAATTGAACTCAGGACTTCTGGAAGAGCAATTGGTGCTCTTAACTGCTGAGCCCAAGAAAGCACCTTTCAAAGGCATGTACCTAGTGACCTCCCTTCTCTGACCAGGCCCCACCTCCTAATGTTCCACCAATGCCCCATAATGCCTCCCTGTTAGGAATCCATGGCTAGGTTAACATTGATGAAGTCAGAGACCCTCATGATTCGGCTACTTCCTCCAATCCCCATTTCTGAGCACTGCTTGGAGACCTTCAACACACCAACTTTTAGGAAGTACTTCCTCTCCAAACTAAAGCTGTCCCTGACACCTTACCTGTCCAGTTAGAAGTAAGGAGGCAAACACCAAGCCCTTCTCCATGCAGTTTAATCAGGA
>NW_022196904.1:26497413-26503350 GCF_008632895.1 Mastomys coucha
TGCTCTCTGCTCTGGCTGGAGACCAGGTGTTCAATATATATATAGGGTGGCAGCTGTGGCTCCCCACATAAAGTGATCCTTTTGAACTTGAGGTAGAGGAGCCATTGTCAGGTGGAAACTTTGCCAAGTAGACAAGGCAAGTGTGTAAGGCTGGGCTGTGATATGTGAGGCCATGTCTCAAAGAAAAGAAAAGAAGGACCCCAGAGGCTCCAAGGTACAGGAAAACATGCGGCGTGTGTTCAGTAGCTATAGGAAGTACTTAGTTGTGGCCTGCCTGTCCCTGTTTATGCTTGTGACTGGACTTATCCAAGAGCATAACTGTGGGATCTTCTCATTCCGCAGAACTCTTACAGAATGCGCATGCTCTTTGTGAGAACCTGAGGGAGCTGATTCCTACCCTCAGTACACGGGTTGTGGAGAGTCGTGGTGGTGGTGTGCTTTTTCTGGGCAGGAAAGGGCCAAAACACTCTTTGCCTGATGCTTCTCAGACATGGTTCAGTTGCCAGGCCACAGCACAATGCATCACTACTGTAGAAAGGACACATGTCCCTAAGAAGGAATAGAGGAGCTGTTTGTCTTCATTCAGAGAAGCAGTCTGGTTACAGAGCAAAGGAACTGACAAATCTAAGCTCCTACTCATCCGTGGTCCCTGACCAGGGCCAGATGGTTCTAGATTTGTCTAGCCTCCAGCCTGGCCCAGAGACAGCTGGGAATATCTACCATCTTGCCTAGGTGCACCATATTTGAGAAAGCTTCTCCCACCAATTAGTCAATGAAAAACATCTTACCTGTTCAAGGAACAACTCAAACCTTGGGACTGATTTCTGAGTCATCTTTGTACCCAAAGGTCAAAGAGTCCCGGAAACACCCTTCCCCTGCCTCCAAGACCTTCCTGGCTGCCAGCACCTAATGGAAGTCTGATGGCTTCAGCATGGTTACTAAATGCTTATCCCACCCCCACCCCAGCTGTCTTAGCATTTTTATCAAAATCAATTGACCATGAATGTACAGATACATCTCTGCATTGTCTGGTTCTTTTCTGGTCTCTGGCTTCAGGCTAATCAGTTCTGCCAACTGTTCCAACTGTCCTAGCTTTATAGTGACCTGGATTTTGTTGTTATTTTGTGTTTGTTTTGTTTTTTTTCCTGATACATAGTTTCTCTGTGTAGCCCTGGTGATTCTAGAACTGCAGACCAAGCTGGCCTCAAACTCAAGTCCACCTGCTTCTGCTTTCTGAGTGCTGGAATTGAAGGTGTGCGCCACCACCATCAGCCTGACTGTAGTGGTGTGTTTAGTTAGATAGTGCATGTCCTCCAACTTTGTTTTTCTTTCTCAAAATCATTTTGGCTCTTCTTGGTTCTCTACAGTTCTATATACATTTTAGGATCCACCTACCTCTCCTTTTTCCTCTCCCCCTCCCTCCTTCTTCCTCTCCCTCCCTCTCCTCCCTCCCTCTCCCTCTCCCTCTTCCTCTCCCCCTCCCTCCATCTCCCTCTCCCTCCCTCTCTCTCTCCCTCTTCCTTTCCTCTTCCTTCCCTCTCCCTCCCTCTCCTCCCTCCCTCTCCTCTCTCTCCCTTTCCTTCCCCCTCCCTTTCTTTCTCCCTCCCTCTCCTCTCTCCCTCTCCTTCCCCCTCTCTTTCTTTCTCCCTCCCTCTTCTCTCACCCTCCCCCTCCTTCTTCCTCTCTCCTTTCCTTTCTCCCTCCCTCTCTCTCCCTCTCCTTCCCCCTCCCTTTCTTTCTCCCTCCTCCTCCAGTCCCTTCTGCTCTCTTTCTTTCCGTGCTAGGGATCCGTGCCTTACTCCCCCACTGGGGTTATTAATTAATTGGCTTGGTGGCTCAGCCTGTCATCTCAGTACTTGGGATACTGAGGAAGGAAGGAAAGACAGGAAAGAGGGAAGAAGGGAGGAAGAGAGGGAGGAGGGAGGGAAAGACAGGAGAGAGCGAAAGAGGGAAGAAGGGAGGAAGAGAGGGAGGAGGGAAAGAAGCAATAAAAGCTTGGGTTGGGAGTATACCTCAGAGATACAGAATTTTCCCAGCATGTATAAAACCCTAGGCCCATCCCTAGAACTGTAAAAAGGAAGAAAAATAAATAAATAAAACCTTAAGAATGGCTTTTTTAGCTGGGCAGTGGTGGCTCACACCTTTAATCCCAGCACTTGGGAGGCAGAGGCAGGTGGATTTCTGAATTCGAGGCCAGGCTGGCCTCCAGAGTGAGTTCCAGGACAGCCAGGGCTACACAGAGAAACCCTGTCTTGAAAAACCAAAAAGAAAAAAGAAAAAGAAAAAGAATGGCTTTATTGGCTTTGTTCAGAAGAGGGAAACGATGAAATGAGTCTTTCACCAGTAAATATTATGTTGGGCATCAGCTTTTATAGATTGATGCTCTTCATGACAGATAGCTGTGAGCCACCTGACATGAGTGCTGGGAACCCAACATAGGTCCTCCGTAAGAGTAGTGCACGCTCTTAACCACTAAGCCGTCTCTCCATCCTTGTACATGATCTTATTCATGGTCTAAGCTTTGGTTTGGTTTGGTTCCGTAGCCCAGTCTGACCTGAAACTCTTCTGTCTTTGCCTCCCAAGTGTTTAGGAGATAATTTATGACCTGTTTGGTGGGCAATAGAGAGCAGGGTTTTTTTGTTTGGGTTTGGGTCTTCTCAAGGCTAATTCCTCTAAGGATTCCTGCCCAGCAGCTTGTGGGTGTTACCAGCCATATCTTAGGTCCATTTGCTGGCTATTGTGGTCAGGATGGTGTTAATACCCAGGGTCTCTGAAATAGCTCATCTGGTAGTCCCTGAGATTCCTCTCTCTTCCCCCAACCCCCCTCTCTCTCCCCAGGGTCGCCACCAACCAGAAGGTGAGGGAACAGGTTCGTCTGGAGCTGAGCTTTGTCAACTCAGACCTGCAGATGCTGAAGGAGGAGCTGGAGGGGCTCAACATTTCCGTGGGAGTGTACCAGGGGACCGAGTGAGTGAGCAAGTGCCTTCCAGGTGCTCTCTGAACATGAATGTGTCTGCATCCAGGATGCCACACTGAACTGGGGTAAAGGGGGTGAGCCTGTGAGGTTTATAGAGAAAGAACTGGAATGGGAATTAAGTGCCAAAAAAATCATAAACTGATTTCATGTACATATTATACCATGAAAAGTAGGGGACCCATCTGAATTCCCATAGAAGATGGTGCAGTGGGGATTCTTCAGAAATGGACCCTGCTAAATATTTGAGAAATGAATACTGAGATTTAGAACCATTCCTTTGGGGGGGGGGCAGTATTTGAGGTGAGGCACTCAGGAAAACCCAGAGATTCCTCTGTTCACTGTAAGTGAACCATTGGGGGGGTGGGGCTGGTGGAGAAATACCGATGTTTAAGAAGGAATAACTGGGTGGATTAGTGAGCAGGGAGAGGGGGGATGGGATGGGAGGTTTTCTGGAGGGGATAAAATTTGCAATGTAAATAAAGAAAACATCTAATAAAAAATAAATAAAGAAAGAAGGAATAACTAACAGGGTCTGATAGCTTGGGGCAAAGGTCTCAGCTATTGAATAATCTGAGATGGAGGATCATGAGTTTGAGGCCAGCCTGGGTTACATAACATGATACTGTGTCAAAGTAAAATTAAAATGGGCAGGCAGTGTAGCTTGGTGACAGAGCCCCTGCCAGGAATTCCCTAGTGAGAAGCTGGGGATGTGGCTCAGTGGTAGGGCATCTGTCTAGAATCCCCTAATAAGAGGCTGGGGGTGTGGTTTAGTGGTAGATCATCTACCTAGAATCTCCAGTGAAGGGCTGGGGGCGTGGCTCAAGGGAGTGGTTTCCATGCTTTCTGCATGAGGAAGTGGTGCCCTCTCAAGAAGTGCGTGAACCTGAGTGGAAACAAGAAATCGTTTCCTAGACTTTTGAGTTACCTTGGAATGTGCATTTCCTAATGCTAATCCTCTGTATGTCACCTGGGGCCTTTCTCAAAGAAGGATGCAAACACGCACACCTGGAACTCTGCTAGATCTTTGGCCAGTGACATCTGTGCTTGTCTGGCTTACCTGTGGGCTCCCTTTTGAAACTGCTTCAGTTTCAAAAACCCAGTGAGAACAAACAAAACCTAGCAATCCCACCCCCACCCCCTCCACAAAATTCCCTCAGCCCGGGCTCTGCTATTAGATTCCAGTGTTTTGTCTATATGGGCTAAGAGGCTCAAGCATCCCAGGCAGGGTAGTATGCGCTGCCAGTATGCACAGTCTGGTCTCCAGTTAGCTGTGTTGAAGAGGTGGGGGTGGGGTGGGGGTTGTTCTTCCTATAAAGTAGGGGCTCTCAGCCCCGTGTGGCCACTCCTCACCGTGGCTTCGGTTAGTTTCCTGTGTCACTGGGAAAAGTAGAGAGACATGCGGATTCCAAGTGATGCCTTCCTTGTGTGTTTTCCAAATGAATTGTCTCTTTCTTAGTACCTTAGATCTGAGCCCTTCTGTGAGGTGGGCAGAGAGCATATCATCTCAGTATACAAATGAGAAAACTCAGAAAGGCCCGGGCCCCAGAAGGCACGTTAGTACCACCCTAGGCTAGGGTTGGAGGTACCCTGGTGTCTTGAGTCTTCACCATATCTGTGGTTCCTCTTCTCACTGGGCCAATCACTGGGCACAGGAGGACTCTGGGGTCTGGAAAAATAAGACTTAGCAGCTTCCCCCAGAGTCCAGTCTTTTCGGCAGGCTCTGGGGAGGCCACATACCTGGGTTGGGTCTCACCTGCATTTAGCACCAGTATGCCACAGAGGCAGTTTCAGCTTTCAGCCATGGTCCACTCAAGCCTGTCCAGCATTCCTGGCCTTCTCTCTGGGGTTGGGCTCAGCAGCCCATGGAGGTCTCTTGTTACAGGTCAAAGAGCTAAATCCCTATTTGCAAAACCCAGCACTTCCTTCTGGCCCTACCCTTAGGAATGTAGGTCCAGGGTGCATTCGCAGGTCAACCTGTGGGGTGACTCAGTGGCCTCTGGGGGTTTGTGCAGTAAGATACATGGCATGATATGCCCCTAAAAGAAGAGCCTTGAGAGCTCCGGGTCTCATCATGGGAGATGTTGGGGGTGGGGAAGGGTACTGTGGTGAGGAGTGGACCGTGGTTGTAGTCTAGAGGGAGACCCAGGTAGAGAGCAGAAGACAGGGGCCTTGTGCACATGGGCAGCCCTAATAGTATAGTAGTAACCCATAAAGGGCAACTGAGAACGCAATTAGACCAACACAGTAGGGCTCCGTTGAGTTAGGCTGTCATGTCCAGCATGTTAAGATGCTGGGAGCCATATTCAAAGAGAAGGAAGGGGTGCTGGGTTGACCTAGAGGATGGGAGTTGGGCTTTTAGAGCCCAGGCCTCAGGGGCAAAGGGGCAGTTACAGGGTGGGCTGTTCATGAACCCAGTGTGTTCTTTATAGGGAAGCGTTCACCATTCCTCTGATTCCTCTCGGCCTGAAGGAAACCAAAGAAGTTGACTTTTCCATTGTCTTCAAGGTAAATTTCAAGCAGTGGGCACTGAGCCAGAGATGGGAATGAAATGACATATTCTTTGCAATGGCTTTAGGCACCATGACTCAAATGTCAATTGACGTCTGCAAGGTGACCCTGAGACCTCACTTGGCTACTTACAAGGGGAATTTTGTGTTTTCCCTCCTCTGCAAATCTTGCTGTTGTCTCTGATAGCTTCTGACACCCTGTCTGTCCCTTTTATTATGCTAGGGATGGAACCCAGGAATTTGTGCATGTGGGGCAAGTGCTCTACAGCAACCTGTGTTCTTAGTCGGGCTTTGGTAACTTTGTAACTCCTTTTGTGTGCCTGACAGGGGCAGATTATATTCTATGTTTGTATCTTTATTGAATTTGTTTGTTCATTTGTTTTTGTTTGAGACAGTTTCTCTGTGTAGCCCTGGCTGTCCTGGAACTCACTCTGTAGACCAGGCTGGCCTCAA
>NW_022196904.1:26503456-26507126 GCF_008632895.1 Mastomys coucha
CCCCCCCCCCCGCCCCCGTGTGTGTGTGTATGTGTATACTTGCAGACAGGTGGACATGCAAACCTGTGTGGGTGTGTGGAGGTCAGAGAAGAACTTGGAAGTTGGTTCTCTCCTTCCTTGCATCATTTGGGTCCTAGGAGTAGAACTCAGGCCATCAGGCTTGGCAGCAAGTATCTTTCCCCACCATACTGCCTTGCTAATCTTTTTCTTTGAGCCAGTCTATCTATGTAGCCCAAACTGGAACTATCATGTGCAGCCTTTTGGAGGCCAGAGGGGATAGAATCCCCTGGAGCTGCAGTAAAGGCTGGTGTAGGCTGGCTAATGTGCATATTAATCTACCCAGATCCTCTGCAAGAGCAGTAAATGGTTTGAACCTTGGGTCATCACTAGCTGCTCAAAATGTATCTTTTAGAGAAAAGTTGGTTAATACTTTGAAAAGTTATGTCTTTGGCCTTTGTTCTCAAGCAGAGACTGCCATCTCTTGATATAATGTCTCTTCACCAGGGACATTTAAATCATTTATTGTTGTTTATTATTATTGTTATTGTTATTATTAGTGTTGTTATTGTTGTTATATTTATGGATGTTTGCCTGCATGTGTGTGTATGTGCACCATGTGCATGCAGTACCAGTAGGGGCCAGGAGAGGGTGGTAGATCCTCAGGAATTGGAGTTAAAGATGGTTGTAAGCCACTGCCATGTGGGAGCTGGAAAATGAAACCAGGTCCTGTGCAAGAGCAGCTCTTAGCCACTGAATCATGTCTCCAGCCCCTTTAGGGTTTTGTTATGTGTCCCCCAGCATAACCGCAAACACAGACCAAGACAGAGTTTCTCTGTGTAGCATTGGCTGCCCTGGAACAACTCACTCTGTAGACCAGGCTAGCCTCAAACTCAAAGACACACTTGGCTTTACCTCCCAAGTGCTGGGACTAAAGGCATGTACCACCACACTCAGACCCCAGTTTTGTTTTTTGTTGTTTTTGTTTGTTTGTTTCGAGACAGGGTTTCTCTGTGTAGCCCTGGCTGTCCTGGAACTCACTCTGTAGACTAGGCTGGCCTCAAACTCAGAAATCCTCATGCCTCTGCTTCCCAAGTGCTGGGATTAAAGGCATGCACCACCGCTGCCAGGCCAGACCTCAGTTTTTTATTTTCTTTCTTCCTTTTTTTTTTTTTTTTTTAAACTTTTGCTCTGCTCTGTTCAAATCCAGGCCCCATCTCTGTGGGAGGGGTATACTCCAGTTAGAGAAGGGCGGGTAGTAGCAGCTGTAGCTTAGCTCCAGAGTACAAGAATGCAGGCATTCTTAAAGGAGACTTGTGTCATAGAAACCTGGGGAGTTTATGGCATCGGTAAAGATCCAAATAGGTCACATGCCAAATTCCACATTAAAGGGAGTAAAAAAACAAAAAACAAAAAAACAAACCTCATGTTGTGGACATGGCCAACCACTGCTTAGCTGAGGTTTCCAACCATATCATTTTAGCCTAAAAGGGAACCTGCAGATGTCAGTCAGGCAAAAATGAAACCAGTGAGCAGACTTTTAATTTTCTCCACTCCACATTTATGCCTGAGAGAAATGCAGCCACTGGAGGAGTGGCCGAGTGAACTTGATCTGGGCAGTTCCCTTTCAGACCTGACCTGTGTTTCCTTGGAATGTTAGCTCAGGCAAGCTTCATGGTATGATTCGCTGTGTTTAAAGACTGGCATTTTAAAGTAGCCATATTCCTTAGCACACAGGCCTTCCTAGACCTGGAGAGTGTACCTCAGTGACTAGCGCTGACCCGTGTTAGACCCTGGACACTATTCCCAGTATCCAGCATTAGGAGATTGGCTGGGAGAGTAAGTGGGGATGCCATTAAAGTAAATTCCTTTTCTGGACAGTTCAAGGATTTTTTTGGTTTGATTTGATTTGGTTTTTTTGATGTAAGGTTATATGTGGCTCATGCTGGTCTTGAACTCCTGATTCTCTTGGCTCTACTTCTCAAGTGTGCCACTACATCTAACTTTTTTAACTTTATGTTTTAGCAGAATTAGAGATTGGACTCAAGGCTTTACAGTGGCCAGGCAAGCACAGTGGACTACATTTCTATAACTAGTTTTGCTTTTATTTTCCTTTGATACAGTATCTATGTAGCTGCTCCATCTTCCTGCCTCAGCCTCTGAACTAGGATTAGAGATGTATGCTACCACACACCTGCTGCTAGGACTGCAGGTGCACACTACCACACCTGGCTGCTAGGACTGCAGGTGCACACTACCACACACCTGGCTGCTAGGACTGCAGGTGCACACTACCACACACCTGGCTGCTAGGACTGCAGGTGCAAACTACCACATACCTGCTGCTAGGACTGCAGGTGCACACTACCACATACCTGGCTGCTAGGACTGCAGGTGCACACTACCACACACCTGGCTGCTAGGACTGCAGGTGCACACTACCACACACCTGGCTGCTAGGACTGCAGGTGCACACTACCACACCTGGCTGCTAGGACTGCAGATGCACACTACCACACACCTGCTGCTAGGACTGCAGGTGCATACTACCACACTTGGCTGCTAGGACTGCAGGTGTACATTTCCACATACCTGGTTGCTAGGACTGCAGGTGCACACTACCACACCTGGCTGCTAGGATTGCAGGTGCATGCTACCACACCTGGTTGCCTCGAATATTTTCTTCAGTGTTTTGTCAAGATTCCCTCAAAATGTTGATTTTAGTTTTTCATTTGTGACTTTTAATTTAAGTTTTATTTTATGTGTTTGTATGTATATGTGTTTTTGCAAGTGTGCTCACTTGTACATACATGTGTAGAGAGCAGAGGTTTAAAGTTGGGTGTCTTCCTCTGTCACTCTCTACCTTATCTTTAAATATAATATTTTTGTTAACTCTTTGAGTATTTCATATATTAATGCATTGTATTTGACATATTCACCCTCCTATGCCTCTCAACTCCTCTCAGGCCCCGCTATTCCCTTCCCACTTCCCAAGTTTATGTCTTTATTTTTATAACCCACCAAATCCTATCTGAGCTGCCCATATACTCAGGATTGTGGGGCCATGTTGCGGGAAATATTAAAAATGAATCCACCCCACAAACTCTTTCCCTCCGGACCATGTTCTAGTGCTGGTACTGTCCGGCCACAGCTCTATGTCCCGACAGGCTCTTGCTATTTTCTCCCAGCTAGCAGCAACATCTCACTTTACACACCTCCACAATCATTCATCTGGCGCCTAGTACCCGGTAAAGTATGACTCTTAAGGCTTAATTGTCTAATCAGGTTTATATAATAATAAGATCACAAGATGCCAATACAATAATTTCTGAGCCCAATGATAAAGACAATGTTTTAACTCAATTATTCTAACCTTGTAAAAACCTTAACTTGGTTTATAACCACACGGGGTCTGACTGGTCCTCTTCCATGATGATGACCCCCACTTTCCTGCTCCTGCCCTTTTTCCTCCTCAACTTCTAGCTCCACCTTTCTATTCCTGTCCAATCACAGGCCTGTCACTGCCCTAATGTGATTGGACAGAGAAAATGCTGCAACAGGGCCACCCACAGGATCATGGTGGTTCTACTAGGGGCTACACCCTTAAAGAAAATCTCTCTCTCTCTCTCTCTCTCTCTCTCTCTCTCTCACACACACACACACACACACACAC
>NW_022196904.1:26507413-26518781 GCF_008632895.1 Mastomys coucha
TTGGTTTTTTTTGTTTTTGTTTTTTTTTTCAGAGTAGCAGGCCAATGAACTCCAGTATCTGGCTAACCGGACCTCTCCCCCAGGCTTTGAGGTTCCAGGCATATACCATAGCCCCATCTTTTATATAGGTGCTGGGCATGCAAACTCAAGTATTTTGTTCACTGAGCCACCTCCCCAACCTTTGACTCTTTGTTTTGACCAAGAGTTTTGATTTTGATTTCTCACATGGGTGTTTTGTCATCATCTAATGTCTGTGTCCGTGCCCCATGTGCATGCCTGTTGCCGTGGAGGTCAGAAGAGGGCATCAGATCCTTTAGAACTGGAATTACAGATGGTTGAGAGCCATCATGTAGGTGCTGGGAATTGAACCCAGGTCCTCTTAGAAGAACAGTCATGTTTCTTAACTGCTGAGCCATCTCTCAGGCCTCTACCCCCAACTTTAATATATTAATTTTTAGGCTACTTTAGTAAATTCTTACTAATTCGGTTATTTTCCAGTTGGAATTCTTGGTTTTTATAAATATTTTTTTTCCAAAAAGATTTTTTTGTTGTTTTGTTTTTGTTTTTTTTTTGAGACAGGGTTTCTCTGTGTAGTCTTGACTGTCTTGGAACTCACCCTATAGACCAGGCTGGCCTCGAACTCAGAAATCCGCCTGACTCTGCCTCCCAAGTGCTGGGGTTAAAGGCGTGCGCCACCACCGCCCAGCCCTCCCCCCAAATTTATACCTTCCTTTAAATATTTATATCATTTTTCTTAATTTCTTGGCTACTTACAGATGCTCAGGGAATGGTGAGGAACAGCCTCAATGGCGGATGCCTTGCTTTGTCCCTTAGAGTACTGGGCAGGGTACACTCACTGTACACTTGATGACCTTAACTTCTGAAGCTCTGGTTTTTGCTCCCATGTTACAGGACAACAAGGTGGCTCAGTGGTTAAGATCTAGTACTCCTTTTGCAGAGGGTGCAGTTTGGTTCCCGGTGTCCACATTGAGCAGTTTTCAACAACCTCTACCCCCAGCCCTGGGGAACCCAACACCTCTAGCCTCTGAGGTTACCTGCACTCACAGGGAGCATGCTCACACAGCACACACTTATGTATACTTTTTTTTTTTTTTAAATGAATTTAAAAAAAACCTGGGGACTGGGCATGGTGTCACATGCCTTTAATCCCAGCACTCAGGAGTCAGAGGCCAGTGGATCTCTGTGAGTTCAAGGCTAGCCTGGTCTACAGAGTGAGTTCCAGGACAGCCAGGGCTACATGGAAAGACTTGTTTTAAAAAACAAACAAACAACACACCTGGGAATTAAGTAGAAGTCTTGGCTTGCTTTGGTGGGGAACTGTGTAGTTTGTTGAGTACTTGAATAATACTTTGTGTTGGAGGATTATTACATTACAAGTCGTGCTGTAGATGTTTAATGACCCATGAAAATGGCTGCTGTGTTGCCAAATTGTAAAGATGAGCACACCTTATTCAGTTCCCATTTGTATAGAGCCGGTATAGATATCGCATGTTTGTCCAAAGGTGTGTGTGTATCTGTGCCTGACACACACAAAAGCCTGAGGGGGTTTTCAAGAACTAAGTATATAAAGACAGGCACGGTGGGCATAAGTCTGTAGTCTCAGCACTCCATGGTCTTTGATCTGTCATGCTAATTTCTATGTAGCATTTGTGGAGAATTACCTAGGAACATCTACCCTGTATGTGACTCCCTTAGTTTTTTTCCCCCCTATAGTCCCTAACATCTTCAAATTCAAGCTGAGTGTCTCCCTGTCTGAAAACCCAAAACACTGAAAATTTCATATTTTGAACAATGATACAGCAAGTGGAAAATTCCACATACCCTGTACTAAATTTCTTAAAAGTATTATAGAAGATAGATTACCCTCAGGCTACATGTACAACGTATGTATATAAAAGAGGATCAGGAGCTGGAGAGGTGTCTCAGGGGTATGAGCATGGCTGCTCCTGTGGAGAACCCTGGTCCAATTTCCAGCACTCACATGGTAGCTAGGAACTATTTGTAATTCCAGGGGATACAGTGCCCTCTACTGGCCTCCTTGTGCTCTAGCATGCATGTATATAGACAAATACTTATACTCATCAAATAACAATCCATAAATAAATTTCAAGTATAGTTTCGGGTCCCAAATATAGTATGCATATACAACTAGTCTGAGATCTGGAAAAGTCTGAAGTTGGAGGCATTAACCACCCCGAGCATTTTGGATAAGGGATATTCATCCAACTTATTATACCATACCATTAAGCCTGTTGTGGTTGCTCATTTTCTCTGTGTCAGTATGGGCACAGTGAAGGGGAAGGATCTTCAAACAGCACCTGGCAGATAGCAAGTATGAATCAGTGTTTGTTGAATGACCACATGAACTCAGAGCAGTTGTCAAACAATAGGTTGTTGTGCACTCAACTAAAGGGTTGCACCGGGGTATCTCATATGTCTAACCATCAGAGCTGTTCTCACCAAGGTCTCATCACATCCAGACATCCCTAGGCTTAGGTCTCCCTGGCTCAGAAGGCCATATGTCCAGGTACTGAGGCAGCACAAAAGTGGAGAGTCTGAGCCCTTACTGGTATGTCAGAAGTAGTTGACTGTCACTTAACTATTACATAGACATTTCCCCCCTTTTCTTCCTTTGCATTAAAAACATATTTAAAGGGAGGGGGCTGTGAACTTGAGGATGCTAGTGGCCTCTGACGAGAAGCCTTTGGTCCACCTGACATGGGTTCTGAGAAGTGAACTTGTGTCCCCTGCAAGAGCAGTACATATGCTTAACCACTGAACCATCTCTCCAGGCTGCCTCTCATACTGCATGTAGCCCAGGCTATCCTGATATTCAACATGTAGCTTGGGCTGTCTCACATTTAGCAGTCTTCTTGCCTTGACTTCCCAAATGCTGGATTACAGGTGTGCACCACAGCACCAGGCCGGATCTATGGTTCTCTTGTGTTGGGACTCCCCCCCCCCCAGCCCCTGTTCCCTCCCTCCCTCCCTCCCTCCCTCCCTCCCCTTCCCCATGGTGCAGACCCAGCTATTGATTGGCACCTTGGCTCTTTTTTTTTTTTTTCTTACAGGATTTTATTTTGGAACATTACAGTGAGGATAGCTATTTGTATGAAGATGACATTGCAGACCTTATGGACCTGCGGCAGGTAAAGGCAGCGGTCTGGGAGTCAACTTTGCTTGCTGAGGCTTCAGGACATCACATGACCAACACTAGTAGCCCTGGAGAGTCCGGGATGCCGGGCATAGAGCGGGGCCGGCAGGATTACCCACTGCCCTTGCTCTACCAGAAAACCAGAGCAGAAGGGAGAGCTGCCCATGGAGCTGGGTTCCAGGATTCCTGACTTTGTCCCTTCCCCCCTAAGCTACCTCTGCTAGCGTTCATGATACGCACGGCAAAGCATCTATCTGTTGGAGTGTTCAGGGATGGGTCCTGGGGATGCTCACCTGCCTCCTCACTTTCCTTCCAGGCATGTCGAACACCCAGCAGGGATGAGGCAGGGGTTAAACTGCTCATGTCCTACTTCATTCAGCTGGGCTTTGTGGAGAGTAGGTTCTTCCCTCCCATGCGCCACATGGGGCTCCTGTTTACCTGGTAGGTGCTCTCTGGGGCCCCCTCTGCTGTGCACACTCTCATTCTGACTGGCATTTGCCCAGTGGGCCCAGGGGTGGGGATGGTCTGTAAATTGGTGTTTGTGTAAAAACCTAGAGACGGGAAACAGCGACTGACTGTGGTTTCTCAGAACAAATGAGCCATAGAAAAGAGGCCTTTTGTGTGTGTGCTCACTTGGTCACTAGGGAGAAACCGGGGCTCTTGGGTGGAATGAAAGAGAAGCAAGACATTTTTTTTTTCTTTTGAGAAGAATCTTTTCTTACTCGGGGCGTGGCTGTGGGTGTGAGCTTGAATTGAGTTTGATCCCAGTGGCAAGGGCCACAAAAAAAAAAAAAAAAAAAAAAAAATAGAATTTTTGTTTCCTTAAGACAGGATTTCACTATGGAGTTCCAAGATCAGACTGATCTCTGACTGGCTGTGATCCTCCTGTCTTTGCAATGCTAGTACTGTGATGATAGATGTGTACCAATAGAAAGAGATTTTAAAACTCGAAACACAGTATTTGGCTTCTTAAAACAGGTTCTTGCTGGGTGGCTCAGACTGTCAAACTCACAATCCTCCTGCCTCAGCCTTCAAAGAGTGCCAGGATGTTAGGCATGTGCTACCAGGTCTGGCTTGTAGGGATTTTCTTCTTTTTTCTTTAGAGATAGGGTCTTTCTGTATGCCCCAGGCTAACTTTAAATTCATGGTCCTCCTGCCTCAGCTTCCTGAGTGCTGGCATGAGAGGCATGAATCCTATATATTCAGGCTTATCATCTTGCTTGGAAACAAAAGCCCAATTGCCTGTGCATCTTTGAATTTCATGTGAGAAGTGAGCCCAGCAGTGGCATTAAGGAGCCAAGTGAAATGATCAGAATGTATTTGTTTTACATAGGTATGACTCCTTCACTGGGGTTCCAGTCAGCCAGCAGACTTTGCTGTTGGAGAAGGCCAGCATTCTCTTCAACATCGGGGCACTCTACACCCAGATTGGGACCCGCTGTAACCGGCAGACACAGGCTGGCTTAGAGAGCGCTGTGGATGCCTTTCAGAGAGCTGCAGGTGTGTGTCCTCCAGGGCAGCTGCCTTAGCTTTAAACCCACCCAGTGGTGTCAGTGGTGCTGATTCTCTCCCCAGCTTAAAAGAATCTTGCTCCGGTCTTCTGCAGACCCACTGGGTACCAATGCCTTACCAGTCTCACAAGGACTGGGGCATGTGGCTCCAGAGGTAGAACCTCTGCCTAGAATCCTCCAGTGAGGGGTTGGGGGCATGGCTCAGTGGTAGAGCCCCTGCCTAAAATCCCCCAGTGGGGGGCTGGGGGCGTGGCTCAGTGGTAGAGCCCCTGCCTAGAATCCCCCAGTGTCGGGCTGGGGTGTGGCTCAGTGGTAGAACCTCTGCCTAGAATCCTCCAGTGAGGGGTTGGGGGCATGGCTCAGTGGTAGAGCCCCTGCCTAAAATCCCTCAGTGAGGGGCTGGGGGCATGGCTCAGTGGTAGAGCCCCTGCCTAGAATCCCCCAGTGTCGGGCTGGGGTGTGGCTCAGTGGTAGAACCCCTGCCTAGAATTCTCCAGTAAGGGGCTTGAGGGCTTGGCTCAGAGGTAGAAGGCTTGACTGGTCAGCATGAGGGGAACCCTAGGGTCAATTTATAATCTCATAACTATAAAGGAGGAAGGAATGGCTGTGTAACTTCTTGGTCAGAAGATTTATTCAACGGTTGGCATCATGTGATCTCAGCCCAATAGGGCTCATGTACATAGTGAGGCTTGTAGTTAATGATTAATCTTTTCCAGGTGCGCGGCTCCAGTGTGTGGCTGTGAATATTTCTCAATGATAGGAATACAGAAACTTGCCTTAACTAGTGGAGATATGAAGCCTTTACAATTACTGTATCAGCTAATCCAGTAATCTATCCATAGGGGCACATGGTCCTAGACATGTATGTATGAAACTGTAAATAGTCCTGAAGCCTGAACAAGGGCAGAGCATGTAGCTCAGGGGTAGGACACTTGCCTAGCATGTGTGAGGCTCTACATTTGACCTGTAGCACTGCAGACAGATGACGGGAATCGGGAAAGGAGAAGGAAGGAAAAACAAAATAACGAATTCCCATCTCTGTCCCCGTATCTGTGAGATAGACTGGGCACAGTCAAAGATTAACAAGGAACAATAAAGTAGAACGCTGGTAGCAATTCCATGTGATAAATGTTATGAATTACTTGTTTCTGGAATTTTCCAAGCAATGTTATCATATTACAGTTGGCTGAAGGTAACTGAGCCGGAACAGAGCTGCACCTCAGATAAAGGGAATTACTGTTATTATCTGCACTTCTGTAGTATGCTTAATCTGCCAAGTTTGCAAAGCCTGTGCTTGCTGATTTCAGCTCTGTCAGGTGACATGGGCCAGGAGCGCACTGGTCTGCACTGGTTTTGTCACTTTCAGAGATGGCTGAGCTCTCTCAGCAGCTCTCTTCTACAGTGCTCGGAGTGGAGCTTGTTTCGTAGGCCAGACTGGCCTGGAACTCGGCACCCTCCTACCTCAGCCCGAGTGCTAGGATGACAGATGTGCACCGTGACAGCTAGCTTGTTTTTCCTCATTTTAACTTCATCACCCCTACAAGCTCGTCCTGGTGTGAACCAGAATCAGCGGAGAAAACTCGCTTAGCACCAAGCCGTTAGGGACTGGGGTCGTTAGAGTTGGTGCAGCGGGCCAGCCTGGCACAGACTGAGGGACTAAATGGTCTGTGCTGCTCCTTTCTAGCAGGGCCTGTGTCTGCAGCAGACCGAGCTTGAGAATGGAGGGTGCAGGCCACAGTGTGACCTGCAAGCAGGCAGTCTGATTTTAGCTTTTTTTTTTTTTTTTTTTTAATCCTTTGAGACTGGTTGTTACAATGTAGACCAGGATGGCCTTTAACTCATGCTGTCAGCCAGGCTGGTTTTGAACTGGAGGTCCTCATCACACCTCAGCTTCCTGAGTACCAGCTTAGCATCCTTTTGCCCTCATTTCCTCTCCCAGCATAAACCTGCCTGCCTGGAGAGATATCCCTCTAAAACCCATGAAGTAGCGCGGCTATGCCACTTTGACTTGTGGAGACATGGTCTTGTTGCTATCTACCTCAGGCTAGCCTTGAACTCTCCGTCCCTGGCATGTTGGGATTGCAGGTTTGTTTAATCGTGTTGGTTTCTGAGTAATCTTAGGCAGTCACGCTTTGTGACCTGCCTCCAAGGCTTCAGAAATACAAACCAAGATACTTAGGAACAGGAGAGAGTCTGGGGTCGAGGAAGGAAGGGGGTGGGGGTGAATGGCCCGGAGTGGACACATCCTTCTCTGGAGCAGCAAAACCCGAGGGGCCAGTTGGATGAGATGCATGTGTCCAGTCCACGTCACCTCCAGGCTAGCTAATTGTCCGTCAGGGCTCGCCACAGAAGTAGCTGAGGGTGGCAGCATGGGCCCAGCACGCCTCACTCACTCCACCAGCTTTCTGTTTGTTCTATCACATGCCAAGTCTCACATCCAGTGGGATGGGAACAGGAGAGCCAGCCTTGCTTTATGCATATGTAAATGCCTTCAAAGAGAACCTGATTGAAAACCAAAATTATGCCAAGGTATAGATCATCAGATACAGTTTTAACTAGTTCTTACTGTGGTAAATATGTGTGTGGTACAATTATCTTGTTGATAGTTACTAAGTGTGGGGCTCAGTGGCATGAAGTACTCTCCAGCTCCAGTGTGCTCCCATCATGCATGCTTGAGTGGGCCCTATTCATTCATGCTTTTATCCATGTATCAAGACAGGGTCATCTGGCCACCCCCCGCTTCATCCTCCCAAGTGCTGGTATTACAGGGTTGTGCCATCACACCCGGCATCTCTGTGTCTATTAGAGTGTAATGCCCTTTTCCTTTTTCCTGTAGTTCCTAGTGACTTCTGTTCTTTGTGCCTCTGAGTTGGACTATTCCAGGAACCAAATGGATTCCTGTGCTACCTGTCATTCCATGGCTGGTTTATTGTACCTAGTGTAAAGTCTTCATTCATGTTGTCTACACATCAGAGTTACATGAAGACAGGGTCTCACTATGAAGTCCGGGCAGGCCCGAAATTCACTCTGTAGACCAGACTGGCCTGGAACTCAGAGATCCCCTTCCCTCTACTTCCTAAGTACTAGTATTAAAGGTTACCAGAATCTCATTTTACTTGTGGTACTGAGAATCGAACCTGGGGCCTCTTACAGGGTAAGCACACACTCTACCACTGTGCTGTACCCCAAACTTTTCAGTCCTTCTAAGGCTGAAGAATATTCCACTGTGTGTGTGTAGATATTGTGATCACCTGTTAATCCATCAGTGGGCGTTTGGAGTGGTTATCTCGACTAGTACTGTAGTGAGCTCAGTATCCAAGGAGCACTCAGGCCTTTCATTCGATTACTGAGGTCTACACAAAGGAGTGGGATGGCCAGAGAGCCATACAGAGTCTTGCTGTCTCACCCAGAAGGTCTTTGACCTCTCCCTCCCCCCACCTCAGCTTCCCTAATGCTGGGATTAAAGGCACATTCCTCCACACCTAGAAAATACAGATTTTACAGAAAAAAAAAAGCCGGGCAGTGGTGGCTCATGCCTTTAATCCCAGCACTTGGGAGGCAGAGACAGACGGATTTCTGAGTTCGAGGCCAGCCTGGTCTACAGAGTGAGTTCCAGGACAGCCAGGGCTACACAGAGAAACCCTGTCTCGAAACACCAAAACAGGAAAAAAAAATATATATGTATATATATTTTTTTTCCAGATGATTTAGGATTATAGGTGTCTACCATGTGTGTGTGTGTATATAATATAAATATGTATATATTATAGGTTGTATATGTGTGTATGTATATAATATAAATATGTGTATATTATAGGTTGTATATGTGTGTGTATGTATATAATATAAATATGTATGTATTATAGGTTGTATGTGTGTGTGTATGTATATAATATAAATATGTATATATTATAGGTTGTATGTGTGTGTGTGTATAATATAAATATGTATATATTATAGGTTGTATATGTGTGTGTGTATAATATAAATATGTATATATTATAGGTTGTATATGTGTGTGTATATAATATAAATATGTATATATTATAGGTTGTATATGTGTGTGTGTATATATATAATATAAATATGTATATATTATAGGTTGTATATGCACATTAGGTAGATAGATAATAGATAAATAGATAATAGATAGATATACTAGATAAATAGATAAAAGATAGCTAGGGGCTCATACTCAGGGCTTTCTGTATGCTAAGCAAGCACTCCTAGATGACAGACACCCCTGATCCCAGCTGTATCTTCTGACTTCTTTCTCTACAGCAGCATGATAAAAATAAGTGTGATTTCCTAATAATGAGCAATACATTCTGATCCTAGGGGTTTTAAACTACCTGAAAGAGACCTTCACTCATACTCCAAGTTACGACATGAGCCCCGCCATGCTCAGTGTGCTGGTCAAAATGATGCTTACCCAAGCCCAAGAAAGTGTGTTTGAGAAAGTCTGCCTCCCAGGGATCCAGAATGAGTTCTTCATGCTGGTAAAGGTGGCTCAGGAGGCTGCCAAGGTAAAGGCTTCTTAGTTCCTGTGACTTCTGGGTGAGCAGGATCTGCTGGTGCAGGTGCTGGGAGTTGAGGGGGTGGGGAAAGATAGGGGTAGGGGTGAGGATTGGGGGTGTCATAGCAGCAGCTCACCTCAACCTAAGCAGTGTGCTAGGGCGACCGAAGCGGACGGCCTACGTTTATTTGGCAGATTACTGGTGTTTCAGATACGGATCACGGAGTCCATCTGCAGCTTAGCCAAAAAAGCAGCCTAATGACAGTTGCTTGATCCCCTGTTAACTACGATGCTCACAGCAGGAGGACTTGCTTGGCTTTATGCCCACATTCTGGAACATTCTCCAGCAGGGGATTTGGCTTAGAAGAAAGGACTCTTTCTCTGCAGCCAGGCTTGGGAGGGCCCCTGTACCAGCCCCTCCTTGCCCATCTCCCTTCTATTTCAGGTGGCAGAGGCCTACCGGCAGCTGCATGCAGCGATGAGCCAGGAACCAGTGAAAGAGAACATCCCATATTCGTGGGCAGGTGTGGCCTATGTGAAGGCCTACCACTATGGAGCCCTGGCTCACTACTTTGCGGCCACCCTCCTCATCGACCACCAGCGTAAGGCTCCATCTCAGCATTGCGGGCTTGCTACCTTTGGGGGATGCTGAGCTGTTAGGGAACTGCCTTCCTGCCGTGGGCATGTGTGCACACCACAAAGGCACAAGGTGCAAGTGACCCAAGTGGCTGTCACAGAGGTCTGTGGAATTCAGGGCTGACTCTTAAATCAAATAACAGAGTAAGAGAGACACTGGGCTTTTAAGACCACATCTGGTGACATACCTTCTAATCCTTTCCAAATAGTTCATCCACTGGAGACTAACCATGCAAATCTATGAGCCTGTGGAGGCCATTTTCATTCAAAGTGCCTCGTACAGCTATGTGAGTCTGTACATGGGCTCATGCATAGGTGTGCAGTGCCCATTGAGGACAGAAGAGGGTGGTACATGCCCTAGAACTGGAGTACAAGCAGTTGTGAGCAGTTGTGAACTGCTTGATGTGGGAGCTGAAATCTCCTGCACCAGTAGTGTACACTTCAACCACTGTGTCATCTTTCTAGCCCCAGTTATTTATTATTATTATTATTTTTATTTTGAGACAGGGTTTCTCTGTGTAGCCCTGGCTGTCCTGGAACTCACTCTGTAGACCAGGCTGGCCTCAAACTCAGAAATCCGCCTGCCTCTGCCTCCCAAGTGCTGGGATTAAAGGCGTATGCTGCCATCACCTGGCTTATTTATTTTGGCAGTTTGGGGGACGGAATAACAGGGTTTTCCTTAGTAGTGTTTATTTTAATTGATTTAGTTTTTTTTTAAAGATTTATTTATTTATTATATGTAAGTGCACTGTAGCTATCTTCAGACATCTCAGAAGGGGGCGTCAGATCTCATTATGGATGGTTGTGAGCCAACATGTGGTTGTTGGGATTTGAACTCAGGACCTTTGGAAGAGCAGTCAGTGCTCTTATCCTCAGAGCCATATAGATGATATTTTAGCTAAATCAAAATTAATTAAAAAAATTATTGGGGCTAGCGAGATGGCTCAGGGGGTAGGAACACTGACTGTTTTTCCAAAGGTCCTAAGTTCAAATCCCAGCAACCACATGGTGGCTCACAACCACCCGTGATGAAATCTGACGCCCTCTTCTGGTGCGTCTGAAAACAGCTACAGTGTATTACGCCGGCAGAGGTCCTGAGTTCAATTCCCAGCAGCCACACACATGATAGCTCACGGCCATGTGTACAGCTACAGTGTACTCTCATACACATAAAATAAATCAAATAAATCTTTAAAAAAATTATTGATAGCCGGGCAGTGGTGGCACATGCCTTTAATCCCAGCACTTGGGAGGCAGAGGCAGGCGGATTTCTGAGTTCGAGGCCAGCCTGGTCTACAGAGTGAGTTCCAGGATAGTAAGGGCTATACAGAGAAACCCTGTCTCCAAAAACCAAAAAAAAAAAAAAAAATTATTGATTAAAATTTTAAGCCAAAAATTGGGTACAGTGGTGCATGCCTTAAATCCTGGCATTCCAGAGGCAGGTGGATCTCTGTGAGTGTGAGGTAAATCAGGACACTTACAGAATGAATTCCAGGACAACCAGGGCTATGTAGAGAGACCCTGTCTCAA
>NW_022196904.1:26518791-26539837 GCF_008632895.1 Mastomys coucha
AAAAAAAAAAGACAGAATATAAAAACAAATTACATCAAAACAGGAATTGCACCCTAAGTCTGTATTGAGCTTGAGCGTGACTGCTATCTTACTCACTCTGGCCTGTCTTCTGTTTGAATAATGTCCTGCTACATGGCCGGGCTGTCTTCAGCCTCACAGTCCCTACCTCAGCCTCTCAGTGCTGGGTATAAGGCTCCCACTCTACTCAATTCCTTCATTTTTGGACTTTTAAAAAATATATATATATTATTTTTTTTCTTTCTTTCTTTCTTTCTTTCTTTCTTTCTTTCTTTCTTTTTTTTTTTTTTGGTTTTTCGAGACAGGGTTTCTCTGTAGCCCTGGCTGTCCTGGAACTCACTCTGTAGACCAGGCTGGCCTCAAACTCAGAAATTCACCTGTCTCTGTCTCCTAAGTGCTGGGATTAAAGGCGTGCGCCACCACCGCCTGGCTTATTTATTTATTATATGTAAGTAAACTGTAGCTGCCTTCAGACACTCCAGAAGTCAGATCTCCTTACAGATGGTTGTGAGCCACCATGTGGTTGCTGGGATTTGAACTCAGGACCTTTGGATGAGCAGTCAGTGCTCTTAACCACTGAGCCATCTAACCAGCCCCATTTTTGGCATTTTAAAAATCATGGAGCTGGGGTATATTCCCATTCCAAGTACCCCATACACACACTCGCCACTAATGATCACACGGGCTGGGCATATGGTTTAGTAGTTAGGTTGCTTGCCTAGTGTGCGGAAGCTCTGAGTTCAGTCCTTACCAATGAAAAAGCTAGGCATGGTGGTATATGCCTATAACCCGCATACTTAGAAGACGGCGGCAGGAGCATCGGAAGTTTAAGGTTATCCTCGACTACATAGTAAGTGTCAGGCCAGCCTGAGCTACTAGAGACCCTATATCCCAATAACAAAAAAGACTTCTTCCAGGGAGGGAGAAGTAAAGAAGGAGACTTATCAGAAGGTCTGCAGTCCCTGACAGGAATGCAGATGGGTTAGCCACTGGGCCAGAGTGGTACAAGAAGGCCCCATGTAATGTTCAACTTGGAGGGGGAGTTAGAGGAGGTTGGTCCAGGGTCAAATCTTAAACTCCTAGTATGTGGCTAGCTGTCGCCTCGGGAGCAAAGGCTTAGGACCTGATTGATAGCCTACTCTTTATCCTGGATCCAAAAATAGCTTGCTGACGTTGTTCAAATAGAACTCAGGTCTGGGGCACTGTCTCCACAGTGAGGAAGTGTAACCTGTAGCTGTCTTTGCAGTAAAGCCAGGGGCAGACGAGGACCACCAAGAGAAGTGCCTGTCCCAGCTCTATGACCGCATGCCGGAAGGGATGACGCCTCTGGCCACGCTGAAGAACGATGGGCAGCGAATGCTGCTGGGTGTGTAGTCCTGTAGTCCTTGGTGGTGGTGGGGGCGGGATGGGGGGGGTGCTCTGCTTGTTCCTCAGCTGTTCCTGCTCACACACAGCCCCGAGCAGACCACCTAGCATTGAGGAACTGTGTGGGCTAGCCCTAGCTGCAGAGGGCTTTCCAGAGCTGTGTTCTCATGGCTTCCTACCACAGCTGGGCCCTTAACTGCCTCCTGACACTGTAGCGGTCCATAGTTGGCACTCGGCCACACTGCTGTGGAAACTGTTGTTGGCTCCCTTCTCTCCCTCTCCTCCCCTCCCCTCTCCTTCCGTCCCCTCTCTTCCCCTCCCCTTTTCTTCTTTAAGACAGGTTACACTATGTAGCCCTGACTGGCCTAAAGTCTTTGTGTGGACTAAGCTAGCTTGAACTTGCAGAGATCTGCCTGCTTCTAGTTTTCTTTCTCTTCAGTTCATTTATCTGGTCACTTTTTCCTTTTTGAGACAGCACAGGCCACTCAGGCTTGCCTTGAGCTCCTGCCTCAGTTTCCTGAGTTCTCTCCTGCCCCCCCCCTTCTCCTTTCTCAGAATTGGGGATTGAACAGAGGGCCTCATGTATGCTGGGCAAACACATCACCACTAAGCCCAACCCCTGCCTTTTTTAATTTCTTTTCATTTGGGGGCAGACTCTTGGTAAACTGTCCTGCTCTATAGTCCAGGCCAGCCTTGAACTTGCCACCCCCCCACCTCAGCTTCCCAGGTGCTGGTGTGCCCGGACTCCAATTGTTGTTTTTATGCTTTACCAGTAGTGAGTGGCAGCTGGAAATGCGGAATCCTGGTCTAGTTCTCTGCTATGCTGATGAGAGAGGCTCTCCCTCTGCAGTGTGTTGGCTGTGCTTGGCATTCCCACCTGACTTTCTTGTCAGCAGATCATGTGGCTCGGCTCTCACCTCCCATTTCATGACCTTAGCAGGAGTCACATCAACAGAGCTTTCCAAACTCAGGGTGGCTTGATTAAACCCTGCACAGCCCCGTGAGATAGGCCTAGCTATTTCATAGTTGCTCTTTTCGCTTCTGTTCCTGCAGACCCTGGCTACCTTAGTCCCCTGCTCACATCCCTATAGGCTCCTTCCTGGCCTTCCCAGCACATGTATGGTTAGCAGTGATCTGGTCCTTGCCCTGGTCTGATTTATCTTTCTGTCTACCCTCTGTCCAGTCAGAATCCACGTTTCCTTGAAGACGTGGTTATGCTCCTGCCCCAGGGCCTTTGCACTTGTTTTTCTTTCAGGAACTTTCTCCTGTCACATATCCCTAAGGCTTTTGCTTTACTTTGGAGCTCTGCTCCATAGTTAACCTAGCTGCTCAGATGGTAGAGTCTAGCATGCATGCAGCCCTCGGTAGGATCCCTAACACCACATAAAACAGATGTGGTAGAGTATGCCTGTGATCCCAGAACTAGGAAGATGGAGGCAGGAAGATCAACAGTTCAAGGTCAGCTTTGGCTACATAATAAGTTCGAGGCCAGTCTGGGATATTTGAGAATAACATTCTCACAACCCATCTCAAAAACGAAAAGTTACCTCTTTACACAAACAAAAAACAAGGATTTTTTTTTTTTTAAGTTCTCAATCAGAAAGGCCTTTCTTGGTCTGAGAGATGTTTCTATCTGCAGGTAAAGGACATCTGCACCGGGCCATTGGTTTCCATGAAGAGTCACTGAGGGAGACCAACCTGTGCAAGAAGTTGCGTGACATTCAGGTGCTCGGCGATGTTCTGTCTGCTGCCCATCAGCGCACTCGGTTCAAGTACGCCCAGCACCAAGAGGATGATGATCTTCTGAACTTGATTGACGCTCCAGATGTCCTTCGTGAGTGGTGGGAGTTGTCTAGCACCTGGGAGTTTGGGTGCCACACAGCCTGTATTATTTGGCTCTCTGCCAGGGTTCATGCAAGGCCTGGGCACCAGGTGCCTGGTTTTGTCAGGACTGGAACGGGGAAGGACCTAGTGCTACTCCTCTGTTGGATGTAGTGACACACCTGTAATTCTAGTATTGAGGTGAGGCAGGAGGATTGCCTTAAATTCAAGACCAGTCTCGGCCTGGGCCTTAAGGAGGAGGTGAGGCTCTTACCCTTTCTACCTTTATCCTTCCCACCTCCTCTCAGTCCCCGCCTCTGCTCAGTCCCCGCCTCCGCTCAGTCCCCACCTCCGCTTAGTCCCTACCTCCTCTCAGTCCCCGCCTCCGCTTAGTCCCTACCTCCTTTCAGTCCCCGCCCCTTTCAGTCCCCGCCTCCGCTCAGTCCCCACCTCCGCTTAGTCCCTACCTCCTTTCAGTCCCCGCCTCCTCTCAGTCCTCGCCTCTGCTCAGTCCCCACCTCCTCTCAGTCCCCGCCTCCGCTCAGTCCCCGCCTCTCCTTAGTCCCCGCCTCCGCTCAGTCCCCGCCTCCACTTAGTCCCTACCTCCTTTCAGTCCCCGCCCCTTTCAGTCCCCGCCTCCTGAGGCTCAGTCCCTGCCTCCTCTTCTGTGCTTTATGATTCCTTCTCTCCTGGTCTTGTTTTGCCTTCCTAAGTTTGCTTCCATCCACCCTCTGCTGATCTTCCCGCTCAGCCCAACCTCCCAGCCTTTTCCTAGGCTCTGCTTTCTCTGATTTAGTTTGAGTATACCCCTCCTCATGGGTCTCAGGCCTGCTCCGGACGTTTTTTAGTGATCTCATTCTTGCAGAAATGCCTGGAGCCTTGCTTGTTGGTCTGAGGCATACAGATTCCACTGCAGAGACTACACTGGCTGTCTTCTTTCTCTTCTGCCTCCTTAACTTGGAAGCCAAATGTGTACCTGTTTCTACTTCTTACCTTGCTCTCTTCCTTTTTTTGTGGCCCCAACATTTCTAAACATCTCCAAGGTAGTATCACTTACTGCAGTGTTGACAATTACTGCTGTGCTGGGAAATGTCTCTGCAGGACTTCACTGGATAAGTTGCTTTACAATGAGTTTTTTTTTTTTTTTTTAAAGAAATTAGACTTGGGAAATAGATGGTAATCAATTGATTCAGGACCCTCCTGAGGATATAGAGGAAAAACCAGTTCTAGCTGGTTATGTAGGAACCTCTGAATCATTACCCGCTCCAAGGGATGGGGCAGCGCTTTTTGGAATGGACAGATCTCATGACCTGCTATCAGACAAGCATCTGTCAGAGGTTCTGCAGCCAGATCCTAGACAGAAAGATTAGATCTTTTAGGATTGCCTGGGAGAACAGAAGTTTTTGTTTCTATAGCCTGCTGTGGGGAGGGAGTTATGAACTAGAAACTGTGGATGAGAACCAAAAGAATATCTCACCCTCCCTGTTTCTGACACCTCTGATTTTGGTCTCCTAGAGAGACCTCTTCCAGTTAGACTCCTGGGCTCTTCTATATCAGTATGAGCATCTGAGATCTGCCAGCCTCAGCACTCCCATCTGTGTTAGCACTGAAGATGGTGCTAACATTACCTGTGTTAGAGATGAGGAAGCACTTGGGGTATGGCTCAGTGGTAAGGTGCTTTAGAGTCCTACAGGCATGGCCCAGTGGTAAAGCACCCGCCTAGAATCTTCCAGTGAGGGCCTGGGGGCGTGGCTCTGTGCACTTCCTAGTTTGTGAGGCCTTGCATTTGATCTCCAGCAAGAACAAAATACAGGCAAGAAGGAAATGCTTCTTGTCCCAGGCGATCCCACATCTGGGATAAAGTATGAATGTCTCTCAAGTACTCCACTCAGGTGCTGTACTCCCCTCTGCCCAGGAGGGAGAGACTTAAACTCCATGGCAGAATGAAGAAGTATGGCTCACAAGGTGGCTTTACCACTCTAGCAGCATCCTGTTGGTATCCTTAAGACCCTGAGGGGTTATTGTGTGAATGAAGACAGTCTGCCTTGGTGACTGTGGCTTCCTGCTAGAACAGCAGTTCTTAACTTGTGGGTTGTGACCCCTTTGGAGTCAAACAATTCTTTCATAGGGGTCGCCTAAGATCATTGAGAAACATAGATATTTACCTTATGATTCATAGCAGTAACAAGATTAGATACATAAAGTAGCAACAAAAATAATTTAATGGTTGGGGGTCACCACAACATGAGGAACTGTATTAAAGGGTTGCAGCTTTGGGAAGGTTGAGAACCTCTGCATATGAACAAGCTCTTGGAAGGTAGAGTTATGTCTGGTCTTCTTTGTCCCCGCTCCAAATGGTTTAAGGCTCATAGGAATGTCCCATCGAAAAGAATGGCCTCCCTGGGCCAGGCCTGAGGGGTTTGCCATCTATATTACTCTGTGTTTAAGCCAAGGGGACTCTGTTAGTGTCTTTGGAGGGAGGCCCAAGACCTGAGTTTTCAGGAATGACTTCCTGTGACACATATAGTTACCCTAATTCTAACCTTCTTTTCTAGCAAAAACGGAGCAAGAGGTCAAAATAACTTTCCCTGACTTCTCCAAAGTGGCAGTGACAGACTTCTTCCAGAAGCTGGTATGTTAACCACTTATTTCATAAATTACATGAAGGCTTTTGAATCTTTTAACTGTATTTATTGTTTGGTCTTTTGGGTTTGTTTTGGTTTTTTTTTTTTTTTTTTTTTTTTTTTTTTTTGTTTGGTTGGGTTTTTTTGTTTTTGAGACAGGGTTTCTCTGTGAAGCCCTGGCTGTCTTCAACTCACCATGTAAACCAGGCTGGCCTTGAACTCATAGAGATCATCTTTCTTTTGCTTCTTGAGTGCTGGGTCACCATGCCTGGCCCTGTTAAGATTTTTAGTAAGTTTAGGGGCATAACTTAATCAAGGTGTTCTTCTCTAGCACGCACAAAGCCCCAGTAGATTGAGAGAGAATATGAATGAATTTCTATAAGATAATCTTATTTCAAATATACTGGCTATGTTAGAAACAGTGTAAATATTGCTCTTATATGATTGCACCAGCACACACTGCCCTCCATGTGACATTAGGCACAATGGAGCTGGTTGGAGAACAGAGGCAGGAGTGTCCCTTGAATCTATGTGACATGGCCTAGGCTGCATAGCAAATCAGCCTCCAAAGTGTCACCTCACCCTCTCTTCCCCAGGGCCCCCTGTCTGTGTTTTCAGCCAACAAGAGATGGTCGCCTCCTCGAGGCATTCACTTCACAGTGGAGGAAGGGGACTTGGGGTTCACTTTACGAGGGAACGCCCCAGTCCAGGTGCACTTTCTGGATCCTCACTGCTCTGCTTCGGTAAGTGGGAAGACCAACAGGTATCAGGGAGGAGTCAGAGCCAGCAGCCTGACACAAGTAGCTGGGTGGGTGATGGAATTTGGGGTTTGGCCATGTCTAAGGTCTGACTCTTAAGTGAAAGACCTTCTGGATGCTTTATACCCACCACCACCCCTCAGATGAATTTTTATTTCTTGTAGTAAACTTTATGCAAATGTGGGTCTCAGTGCTGGAACACTTAAATTAGCATATGGATGCACCACAAAAAAACAAAACAAAAATCAAAAGACAGACTTACACCAGTGGCTGCTTGCACTTTGAGTCTGGGGACACATTCTGAGACGTAATGACTAATCTCTGACATTTATTCAAACATTTCTTTTTAGCTTGCAGGGGCCAAGGAAGGAGATTATATTGTTTCCATTCAAGGCGTGGATTGTAAGTGGTTGACAGTGAGTGAGGTTATGAAGTTGCTGAAGAGCTTTGGGGGAGACGAGGTTGAGATGAAGGTAGTGAGCCTCCTGGATTCCACATCATCCATGGTGAGTGCAAGCACCCCTGGTGGTGAATAACGGGTGGGGGAGGTCATTGGATGGCCCTTGGAGTTGTCAGGCCCCCTGTCTCCCACCTGTACAATATGGCAGAGGCATTTGAAGCCATCCCGTGGTCTCTTCTGCTCAGTGTCCTGGGAGACGCTTGCTGGGTCAAAGAGATAACCTGAAAACTCTATTTTTTAATCTCAGACTAATTAGCCCACTGGTTTTTCTGATGAAATTCTGTGTGATCATGAGGTAGTGCAATAAAAATGTTCAGGTAAAGCTGAGCATATTATGTACCTGGAATTCTATCACCAGGGATAGAAAGGGTCATGCCAGCCTGGGATACACTGTGAGACTCTGTGCCAGACTGATGGGGGTGGGGAGGAAGGGAAGGAGACAGACATATAGACGGTTGGTTTATACAGAAGGGCTAAGAGACCATGACAGTCATTTCCAGTGAGATCTTGGGAAGTGTTTGGTGCTTCTGTAAATTCATGTGTGAAATTAGAGCCTTTGAATGTTTGCCCAGGGAAAGGAGGTGACAACAAAGTGTCAGTTCCCTTCTGTACTTTGCCACACTTAACAATGTACCTTAGACTGTTCATACCATGACAACTTTCATTCACAGTACTCTGAGCCTAAGCTTGTATCTGTACTAGTCAGCCCTTCATTACTATAACAAGAGACCTGAGGCAAACGGCTTATGAAACAAAGAGATTTATTCATCTCACAATGTAGGAGGTTGAAAATTCAGATCTAGTGGCCCCAATGCTCTGGCTCTGTGGTAAGGTAGATGGCATCATGTTAGAAGAGACCCTGGTGTAGAACAGGAAGCCAAAGCTTCCAGGGTCCCATGGTTTCTCCCCAGTTAACTCAGACCTCTGTGAGACTTGCACAAAAAAGCAAAGCGTAGGTGTGGTTTTGAAAAAAAAAAAAGGTTAACATTGTCCAGTGTCCAGCAGTGGGTACAAGGCTGACAGAGCTGGAACTCAGGTGTGAGTGGCCAGAAGGAAGAAGCATAAGAAGAGTATGCTGGGGGAGGGATGGCTCAGCAGCAAAGATGGATTGCGGCTCTTGCAGAAGACCCAGGTTCGATCTCCAGCACCCATCCAGCAGCGCAGCGCTGTATCTGGCGCCCTCTTCTGGCTTCTTTGGACCTTGTTGACACTCATACACAAAATAACAATAAATAATTGTTTAAAGGGAAGAAAGAGATGGGTAGTGGTGGCGCACACCTTTAATCCCAGCACTTGGGAGGCAGAGGCAGGAGAATTTCTGAGTTTGAGGCCAGCCTGGTCTACAGAGTGAGTTCCAGGACAGCCAGAGCTATACAGAGAAACCTTGTCTTGAAAAACCAAAAAAAAAAAAAAAAAGAGAGAAAGAAAGAAAGAGAGAGAGAAAGAAGGAAAGAAAGGAAGGAAGAGAGAAAATAAGGGTTGCTGAGCTTGGCACCAGCTGGAGCACAGATTGTACCAGAGGGACAGAGGAAGACCTTTAAGCAGTCATGCCGTGACCAGAGTGGATTACAGGAAGTGGGGCAGGGCTTGTTGACAGAGGTGGAGATTGGAAGCCAGTCTGTCTTCACAGAGGGTGCTGACATAGTCCTCTGTTTGTTTTAGAAGGATATCTGCTGCCTAGATATGGATATCTAGCCAAGCAGTGTATACTGCCCGCATGCACTCGCTTACACTCTGTGTGTGTGTGTGTGTGTGTGTGTGTGTGTGTGTGTGAGAGAGAGAGAGAGAGAGAGAGAGAGAGGAGAGAGAGAGAGAGAGAGGGAGAGAGAGGAGGGAGAGAGAGAGAGAGAGAGATCATATGCAGCATTAGTTAAGTTCATGTCCTTGTGACTGAAGTAAGCAACTTAAGAGAGGAGAGGTTTGTCCTGGCTCATGGCTTCAGGGGATTCTGTTCATGATGATGGGGAAGGCGTGGCAGCTGGAACTGGCCTGTTTGTTCCCACATCTCGGCAGATCAGCAGATATCACCTTCAAGGCTCATCTGGGAACATCCATTTCTGCCAGCTAGGCAACAGTAACAAAGTTTCCATAGCCTTCCAAAGTGAGCACAGCCTTGAAAGAGCCAAAAAAAAAAAAAAAAAAAAAAAAAAAAGACAAGAAGATGAGGAAATTTAGACTCACAACACTAGGAAACCATGGAGAAGGCTGTGGGCTGGAGACACATACAGAAAATCCATGGTGTTTCTGGACAGGCAGCCAAGTGACTGCCAGGAACAGATGTTTGTCTGAGAAGGGGGTAAGCAGACAGCTGTGCATGGTCCTGAACGCTGTCAGGAGTCTGGACGCCACAGAGCTTGCTGTGCCCCTATGACTGGTTAAAAGGTCTACTTATCACTGTTGCTGGCCTGCCTTTGAGCTAGGTTTTAAAAGTCGCTCAACACACAGTCTGGCTAGATTTGAATTCTGGCCTTAACCAGTCATGGACCTTGGGTGAGTCCAAGAATAGTTCAAGATAGTGGGGAGACAGGAACTGTATCCTAGGGTCTTAGTGGGCTACAGTGAGTTAATGTAGGTAAAGCCCGTACAACAGGACACAAGAGCCGCTTGTTTATATGATAGGTGTGATAATGATGCCCATGATTGGTCTTTTAGTATTTATGTATTTTTTTTAATATAGGAGTTCTCAGTCTGCATGCGCACCTACATGCCAAATAGCATCAGATCCCTTTATAAATGGTTTTGAGCCATAGTGTGGTACTGGGAATTGAACTCAGGACCTCTGGAAGAGGAGCCAGCATTCTTAACCACTGAGCCATCTCACTAGCCCATGATTGTTATGGTCATTCTTTGTAGCCAAAGAGGACTTCAGATAATGACACTTGGCCACTGTTTTGCTTTTAAAAGGTTTCTGGTATTAATTCTAACTATAGGTAGGTGTGTATCTGCGTGCGTGTGGGTATGTATGCACACGTGAGTGAGCACAGGTGCCAGAAGTGGCAGGTCCCTTGGAGCTGGAGTTACAGCTGGTTGTGTGGAACTGAGCTCAAGTCCTCTGGGAGAGCAGCAGGTGCTCTTAGCCACGGAGCCTTCTCTCCAGCCCCTGAGCATTGTTTTTAACCGACTCTCCGGCAAAACAAACTTAAGTAGCTGGGCATGTGGCTCAGAATAAAGTGCTTGCTTAGCACGTCCTGGGTTCCTTCCCAGTGATGGAGAAACATCAATCAAAGTGGTGAGAACAAGCGAAGGGCTGTTTCCACCCGGATCATTTACCTGCTGCTCTTTGTTTTGAATGGTGGGACTCCTACTCCTCCCTGAAGCACATTTGGAAACTACTAACACCGTGGAAAGAATCCATGCTTTGGAATGTAGAGCTGGAGTCAGGCCCTGACTGTCAACAAGCTGTGCGACTTCCGCTGGTTAATACCCCTCTCTGGGCTTTGGTGTCCTTGGCAGTAATGTTTTCAGAGATCATGCAGTGGTTGCCAGAAGTGGCCTGAAAATCTCAGACAGGGGGCAGGCAAGTTTGGGGACTTGGACAGGGAGCAAGCCATGTACAAACATCAGAAGAAGGGAAGACCTGAGAAAGGGGCAGACCCTGGAGTGGTCCCGGGAGGGGAAAGGGTCAGCGAAGCTTCTCAAAGAATGTGTGGGTGTGTGCAAGTGGACATGCATGGATAGCAGACGGAGCCTGTGTCTGCTGGGAATGGCTGTGAGGCTGGAATGCAGGGTGTGGGCTGGTACCTGGAGGAGGGGGAGTGGAATCCAGGCAGCGTGGGGCCTGCTCTTTGAGGCCATCGCAATTGCTTGTAGGGCAAGGCTAAGACCCATCTGGGAGCCTTCTGGTGGGACCAGGGGAAGACTAGCATGCCAGGTCAAAGGTCATTTAGAACCATGGGATCAGGGAAGCCTGTCAGTTTGGGAAATATCCTCAAGCTCTAAGCAAGCTGTTTGAAGGGTGGTGGTGGGGGAGGAAGGGAGGCATGGGGTGGGACTGGAGCTGACATCCTGCCAGAGGAGGGAGGAGGAGACTTGACAGTGTTTGCGAGGAAGCCCTTATTGTGGTAGAAGGCAGCATCAAAGCAGGGGGAGGGTTGGAGATGCTCAGAGTCCTGGAGTCTGGCTCCAGATTTGATTTCATTGTTTCTCATGATCGTATGCCCTGGTTGGAGTCTTTGAAAGGGAGTCTTAAAAAAAAAAAAAAAAGAAAAAAAAAGAAAGGGAGTCTTGACCCAAAATTACTAGATTCTAAGGTGTGGTAGTTAGAGTTACAATGGCTGAAATAAAACACCAGGACCAAAAAAGCAATTTGGGTAGGAAAGGGTTTATTTGGCTCACACTTCCATATTACAGTTCATCATCAAAAGCTTTGGGGGCAAAGGAAATGGAACTCAAACACCAGGACCAAAGAAACTTGGGGGAGGAAAGGGTTTATTTGGTCCATATTTCCACAGCACTGTTCATCATCAAAGGAAGTAAAGACAGGAACTTAAATAAGACGGGAACCTGGAGGTAAGAATCGATGCAGAGGCCATGGAGGGTGCCGCTTACTAGTTTGCTTCCCCTGGCCTTGGCAGCCTGCTTTCTTATAGACCCCCCAGGACCATCAGACCAGGGATTGTACCACCCACACTGGGCCGGGCCTTCCCCCATCAATCCTAATTAAGAGAATGCCCTATAGGGTTGCTTGTAGCCTGTTTTTATGGAGGTATTTTCTCAAACTGAGGTTCCATCTTCTCTAATGACTCTAGCCTGGGTCAAGTTGACATAAAACTAGCCAGCACAGAAAGAGAATCACCATAGTATCCTTCCTTTATGGGTCCCTGTATTAAAAATCAAACAGCCCTTGATCCCCCTCCCTTAGCATCCTGAGTGTGAAGATGTGTAGCACACACTGCCCCTGCCTATACTTTAAAGAGTTCTATGTTTGATTTTTTTTATTGGGCATGTGTTCCATGGAGCACATGTGGAAGTCAGAGCACAACCTGTAGGAGTCAGTCAGTTTTCTCCTTCTACACTTCCTTTACCTATGGAGCCATCTTCCCTCTGACCTAGCTTTTCAGGGCATAATGATATAAGAGCATCATTCATCCAAGTTTTAGATTTATATTAACCTTATTTTATGTGTTTGTATATGTGTGTGTGTGTGTGTGTGTGTGTGTGTGTATGTATCTGTATGTTTATACATACACATGCACACATACATACATATATGTGTGAGCTATCCATAGTGTGCGTGCAGAGGTCACAGGATGACTTGTGGGAGCCATTTTCTCTTTCCATCAGGTGGGTTCAGAGGATATGATTCAGGCCACTGGGCTTTGTAGCAAGCACCTTTTACCCACTGGCCCATCTTACCGGCTCTCCATCACCCTTCCTCCTGAAAAGATGCCATCAGCATACAGTGTGAGCCTCAAACTTTTGGGTTCTTAGAACAACATCTGCTGTGACTCAGGCTAGCCTCCATCCAACTCACTGAGTAGCCAAGACTGGTCTTGAAATTCTCATCCTCCTGCTTCCTCCTCCCAAACTTCACCTGGACCACCCCCAGTCTCAGATTTGCCCAACGTTACTGTTTAGTAATGCCTCACACTTTTCTTTTTCCTTCCCCACGAACAGCATAATAAGTGTGCCACTTACTCTGTGGGGATGCAGAAAACTTACTCCATGATATGCCTGTCCATGGACGATGATGACAAAACTGACAAGACCAAGAAGATCTCAAAAAAGCTCTCCTTCTTGAGTTGGGGCACCAGTAAAAACAGACAGAAGTCGGCCAGCACGTTGTGCCTCCCCGAAGTTGGCCTGGCAAGGCCACAAAACAAGAAGAAGCTCCCGACTCCCTTCAGCCTGCTCAACTCTGACAGCTCTCTGTACTGAAGGGAGGAGCTGGAAAAGATCACTCCAAGGCCGCCATGGCTGTCTAACCCCCCATGCTGTGATGGGAATGTTCTCCAATCCTATCTTCTCAGAGTGTAAACTTTGATGTGCTTGTTGTGAATGTGAAGAGAGACCTCTAGGAACTGGTGGGAAACCCAGTCGCATGGGGATTTTCACATTGCTGCAGTTATTTATTCTATAAAGTAGGGCGCAGAAGAGCCTGGATGTTTTAGCTGTGTTTTGGTTTTCCAAGACAGTTTTCTGTGTAGCTATGCCTGTCCTAGAAGTTGCCCTGTAGACCAGGCTGGCCTCGAACTCAGAGATACGCCTGCCTCTGCCTCCGAAGTGCTAGGATTAAAAGTGCGGGCCACCACTACTCAGCAGCTGCCATGGCTGTTTTTAATGGCTGTGATTCTGATATTTAGGCACCGTGAAAGATGAATTGGGACCACCTACTTTGGTATATCTCTATATATATATATACATATATAGATAGATAGATAGATACTATATCTGAGTTTTAGATTTGGATAATAGTGATTTCTTAATCTCAAGTTCAAGTGACTCTTGAATGGGGGCAGGTTAGAGATGTTAACTAAAACCAGGCTGCTTGGAAGATTTCTGTGAGTTCGAGGCCGACCTGGTCTACATAGTGAGTTCCAGGACAGCTGGGGCTACACGGAGACCCTGTCTCAAACAAACAAAACTGAAACAGGCTGCTTTAAGTACTTAAGAGTTCATGAGATGAAATGGTCTTCTGCCATTCCTGCATAATTTGACTGTTCTTTCCGAAATAAAGTCTAGTGCCAATTTTGCCTTTCCTTACTCCAGTCAGCTTCCCTCAGTTATGTCATACTGACCAGTAGCTAACACAATGGCAGTGTTAGGAGATAACTGTCTACAGGGTAGATAATATGCTGTTTGATACTCAAAATGTTGCTCTTTTTGTTTAAAGTAGGAGGTATGTAACTATGTATTTTAAGAGTCTTGGTTTAAGTAGTAGTTTCGCAGTTTAGAAGGTAAAGACGTAAACTTACTCAAGTTGAAACCTCTACTTGACTTTGTAAGATGTATCTACCAACTTGACTTTGGGGCTATCGATTGGATGACACTGTGACAGAGTCACGGTTGACACAGTTTAAGTGGATATGCTTAAGGATATAGCCTGTGGATCTTAGTTAGAAGTAACAAGAAGGGTTTAAATATTTTTTTATTGTGCAATATCTCGAGAACACAAATACCTTAAGGAAAGTGTGACCACTATTCCTGGGGCTGTGTTTGTACAAATATTTAATTAAAGTCATGTTCATTGTTTGAGTTCATTTTTTTCCCGTTTATTTCATCCTAATTACTTCTTCCACATCATCCAAAGCACAAAATCATATTCTTGTGTTGAGATGGGAGGAAGGGGCTATGAGGGAGAAAAGGCGGTTGTTGACCCTGGCAGAAACTCCAGAGCACAGGTACCTGACGTGTATGGAGAAGACCTGAGCTGTGGCTCTGGCAATGGGAACAGGGGCACTCCCTACTCGGTGCTAGACCCTCCCATCCACCACCTGGACCCTCAGAGGACCTCTCAGTGACAGAGGCAGGACAAAGTGCTTTGTACAAATCTACTCTAGCTGGCTGCTGCTGAGAATGAGTCTCTGGGTGATCCCTGCAGGATCCTCCTCATCTTAGCAGAAAGTGGCCAGTGCCACCGTCGGCCTCCAAGCCCCACCAGGTCGCTGCTCGGACAGACAATGAGGAGGGAGACACGTGAGTCTCGCTGTCTTTAGCCTGTTGCCACTGAGAGGAGAACTTTTTCTTATTATTCTTCTTTTTAAATGTGAAAACCAGACCCTGTAGTTTGTAGTCTGAAGGCAAAGTCAGCTGCGGGGCTGCTGTCGCTTAGGCTGGGTGAAGAAGGTGTGGATTTGCTGTGCTACCGCACGCCCCACGACCTCCTCCAGTTCTTGGATGGAAGCGTTACTCAGTTGCTGGATGCTTGGAAACTTCTGGAGCAGAAGGGGGGCCTTAACCTTCCCAACCCCTGGGATCTGCTGCACAGTTTGAACAAGGGAGAACTCAGAGAGCCTGGAGCGCTTTTTCCTGAGGAAAGGGTTCTTGCTGGGCTCTCTGGTTTGCTCTTGAACCTGCGTGGGAAAATTAAAGAAGGATGTGAGTGCCCTCTGGTGGACTGGTAGTTTTTGTAAAAAAAAAAAATATTTTGTGTGTGTGTGTGCGTGTGTGGTTTATGTATGCACACGTGCATGCTGCAGTGCACATGTGCATGCCTGGGTATGGGGGCCAGAGCTTGACAATGGGTGTCTTGCTCTACTACTCTCCACCTTATTGGGGGAAGGGGGGGGGTCGTGTTCTTACTAAACCCAGAGCTCTGCTCCACAAGGTAGAAAGGCCAGTGAGCTCCGAGGACCCTGCTGTCTTCACTTCCCCCATGAGTTTTTTTACACGAGCTCTGGTTCCCCATGTCTGTGTGGCTTGCTTACGGTGTTACCTCCCTAACCCCTTAAGACAGTTGTTCCATGTCATTCAGCTTATATAAAAATAATATAGCCCAGGATAGCCTCAAAGTTATGATTCTCCTGGCTGGAATTGTAGGCATGTTCCATGATCTTGCCTCCTGACACTAATTTATGTATTTTATTTATTTATTTGACTTTTGTGAGTTTTTATTGGGGTGTGTCGTGGGTGGAAATGCTAGTTTACGTTATTTGGGGGAGACATGTATGTACCACAGCATACATGTAGAGGTCAGAAGACAATTTGTGGGAAGAGAGTCTCTTCCTCCACCATATGGGCTCCAGGGATAGAACTCCGAGCCTCAGGTGGCAAGTGCTTTTACCCACTGCACAACTTGCCAGCCCATGACAGTTTGTAAAACACTTCCCAGGAGCCCTGGGCATGGCACAGCACCTATACTCCCAGCACTCAGGAAGCACTGCACGTTAGGAGTCAGCCTGGGTTACAAAGTTAAGTGCCAAGCCACCCTGGACTGCACAGTGAGACTGGGATTGAAAGGCAAACAAGCTCCCTAGGAAAGCATAAAGAGCAAACAGCCGGAAGACTTGGGAACAGGACAGAGGCAGGCACGGAAGCCAGCACCGTTTGTTCTGTTGGGTGTGTGGATTCACATAGCAATTCACGTTTGCGTGCATATGGAGACCAGAGGTCAACCTTGTGCGTTCCTCGGGCTCCACGCAACACGTGGTTTGAAACGGGGTCTCTCCTTTGACTCTAGCTGGCTGATCAGGCTAGGCTGGCTGGCTAGCAAGCCTCAGGCATCATCTGCCTGTCTCTCTCCCCAGGGGTAGAATTACAGGTGTGTGTCATCATGCCCAGCGGTTTCAGATGGGGTGGGGGCGGGGCAGCAAACTCAGGTTCTCATGCTTGTGTAGTGTTTTAACCACTGGACCATCCCCCAGCCTCAGGTTTTTTCTTTTTAGTTGTTTGTTTATTTGTTGTAAAGAGATAAATGCATGAGCCTATACACAGAAGTACAGAAGGCATGGTATCAGAAATGCTTGTGATCCCAAGGACATGGGAAGTAGAAGCAGGAGGATCAGGAGTTCAAGGACAGTCTGGGCTACACAGGCCCTATGGGGCAAGACAGGAGTGGGGGTGGACACCAAACAAACAAACAAACAAACTAGAAATGCTGCTACTTAAACCTGTGCAAATGGGACAAAGGGGCTGCCAGGTGCTATTTTGCCCAGTACCAATGCAGGATAATCAGAGCTCTGACTTACAATCGTTACACACTTGTAAGTCCTAAGTGCAAAAGTTTCAATAAACCAGATGAGGTGTCATTGGCTGGCGAGTGTTGGCCTTTGCATGCATGTAAGTCCTGGGTTCACCCTCTAGCACTGCTAAAGCCCAGTGTGGTGACACATGCCTGCGATCTCGCTACATGAGACCTCGCGTCGAAATTTATTTTGAAGTGAGGTGCACACTGGACTCCCAGCACTTGGGAGGCAAGGGTAAGAGGATCTCTGTGAGTTTGAGGCCAGCCTGGTCTACATAGAAAAAAACCTTTTTCAGAAAACAATCAAAACAAGATTAAGGGCTGGTGAGATGGCTCAGCAGGAAAGAGCACTGACTGCTCTTCTGAAGGCCGTGAGTTCAAATCCCAGCAACCACATGGTAGCTCACAACCACCCGTAATGAAATCTGACGCCCTCTTCTGTGTACTCATTTATGATAATAAATCTTTTTTAAAAATTGAGAAACCAATACCATTATAATAAAGGCAGCTTTGGTAAGTCAGAATCTGAGGCAAACTGAGCTTCTTCTGAACAGGATATTATAAAGAAGTCTGGTACTTACCAACTGGATAATAAGGCAGGCTGCTTCCGACTGGCTGGCCACTGGGAGCAGCACCATCCCAAGGTCTAGCACAGTGAACTTCTGGATGGCCGGGAAGTACTGTTCACTCATCTGGGTTTTTTCAACTATTATAATCCCTTGAAGATGTGCAGACTTCAAAAGAAAAGAGTAAGATCTGGTAACACAGCTCCTTCTGAGGTTCAGAAGGCTATCACTCAGCGCTTTGGATGGTTGATGAGGGGTGGTGGGTATACGAGGAAATGCTTTAGCACCTCTAACTCAGTACTTACATTTCTAAAGCGAGCAAGTCTCTTTCTGTAGCCATGTCCGGCCACCAAATCTGCTTCAGTGACATAGAGAATGCAAGATTTACTAGATAGGTAAAAGTCTGCTGATGCCAGACCCTCCTCAAAAATGAGTCTAATTTTTCCTAAAAAACAGACAAGAAGATGAGTTTTTAGAAATTCCAGATAACAAGGCAGCAATAGTTAAAATGTGACTTTTGTGTGAAGATTCATTTTTAAAATGTGTCTGGGTGTGTATGTGTTTGTGTTTGTTCGTGCAAGCACAGATACCCTGAGAGGCCATGAGAGGGCATCAAATCCTCTGGAATTGGAATTACAGGCAGTGATGAGCAGCCCAATGGAGATGGTGGGGATCTAGACATCTCTAGCCCTCACCCCACTTTTTGTTGGTTCGAGACAGGGTTTCTCTGTGTAGCCCTGGCTGTCCTGGAACTCACTCTGTAGACCAGGCTGGCCTTGAACTCAAGAGATCCTCCCAAGTGCTGGGATTAAAGGCGTGCGCCACCACCGCCTGTCCTAAGCCTTCTTTTTAATAAAATAAAACCCAAAGATTTATATGAATGTTTTGTTTGCATATGTCTCTGCACATGCGAGCCTAGTGTCCCCAAAGACCAGAAGAGGGAGGAGTCTGATGCTCTGAGTCACCAGGATCCTCTGCAAGACCAGCCAGTCCTCTTAGCCACTGAGCTTTCTCTCCAGTCTTCTTTTATTTTAGTCTATGTAATTATTTTGAGATAAGCTCTCATGGCCCAAGCTGGCCTTGAACTTGTGATGTAGCCCAGGCTAGTCTCCAACTCAATGATTCTCCTGCTTCAGTCTCAGGAGTGCTGGGGCTGCCAAAAGAACATTACCATATCCAGCATTTCTCTCTCTTTCTCTTATAACGTGCTGAGAAGAAAGGAGTATGATAGAAGACAACCCACTGACCTTGCATCTCCTGAGCCAGTTGGGACCCACGCCATTTTTCATTAGCCACAATATGCCCCAACGGCACGTGGACTGGACCTGTACCATCAGAGGGGTTCCTTTCCATTCGCGGTTTTGGTCTAATGAGGAAAATGCAAGATCTCACTAGAGCAGGCGCTGTTGCACACAGTTCTGCACCAAGTCCGGACCTCTTTGGCACGATCTGTAGAGTGGCTTTTCAGGCATCGAACTACTTCAACAGAAGTCTGAATTCAAGAAATTTATTTATTATTTATTTATTTTCAAAATAAGACTGAGCCTTATTATCAAGCTTGGCTCTGAACTAATAGTTGACTACTCGCTCAAGCTGGACTTGAACTCAGCAGCCCAAGTGATAAAATGACAGCCAGGCGCCACCACCCGGAGCTAAAACCGGAAGATTTCTGTTTTAAGCGACTCCGTCTCTCTCTGTAAGAACCTCCCTTAGTGGCTCCTCTATTCGGTCCCTGTAAAGGGCTACAAAGGCAGGGAAGCTCGCTCACTGCGCTTGGGTCTAGAACCTCTGCGGACTTCACCTGAGGCCCTGCCACTTCCGGGTTCCCACAGCCGGGGAGCCCTCTTTAAAATGCTGACCGCCCTGGCCTGCGTTTGATTGGGTGATATGTAAAAGATTGGAGTCTACTATAGCCAATAATGGAACAGAAGGCTCAACCTGCTCCCTCACTGGCTGGAATTTGAATGACGCTTGCTGGGTTGTCAAGAGCAACAGGTGGCAGTAAAATTAACTCTGATTGGCTGAGACTCAAAACAGAGCCAATGTGAGACGTGTTTGCTGTAAAGTCGGGGTCCGCGGGAGCTAGGCTGTGGGGAGCTGTGCGGGCTGCGGGGCTATCATCGAGCCAGTCCAGCCCTGGGCGACTCAGCCCATAGCTCTCAGGATGCTCCTCAGCTTCCGCAGGAACCGCCGGAGCCAGTTCGTGAGTAATTCCAGGCCTTCATGTGTGATTTAAAAAAAAAAAAGATTTGTTTATATGAATGCTCTATCTGGATGTGTGCCTGCATAGCAGGAGAGGGCGTGAGATCTCATTACAGATAGTTGTGAGACCCTCATATGGTTGCTGGGAATTGAACTCAGAACCTCTGGAATAGCAGACAATGCACTTAACCACTGAGCCATCTCTCCAGCCCTCATATGCAGTTTTTAAGGCCTGTGGTAGGAGCGAGGCGGCCACACTATCAGGGAGCTTTAAATTCCAGAAGCCCAGACTTCGTGTTCCAAAGAATCCTTCATGGCCAGAGTTTGCTACAGACAGGAATCTTGGCCCCCTGTCAGGACTCACTGCTGTCCGGGAGTTCTCTCCTGTCTTGCTGAAAACGGCTCCATGGCCAGATGTCCCCACAGGGAAGTCATACTTGGTTCCTCCCTACACCCTGCAGGTCCATCGCGTCTGTCCACCAGATCCTATCTTACCCACCCCAACCTGGCCTCTATCTGCCTGGACTGCTTCTTAATCAAATGTTTTCTCGGTTCTCTGTTTTCACCTCTGAGGTTCCCGAGATATGCTGTCTACAGAACAATGGCTGAAACTTTGAAAACCACAGATCTGATCAAGCCACTGCCCTTAGTAGAACCCATTGTCCTCCACCCCACCACACACTCACTAGCCAGACGCACTGGCATTTTTCATAATTCTGTGTTCTACAACAACTATGTGGGTGTTTTCCCGCTCTATGCTCCTGAGGATGAAGACAGTGTGTCTTCGTCATCATTCAGGGCATCTTGCCTCTAGTGGGTGTGAGTGGCTCGTGCCCAGAAAACAGACTGGACATGGTTCAGAAACTTAGACCCCCCTCTACCCAGTTAATCAAAGTGCACTGGTGTCCCCTCTGACTTTCTTCATATGTAGGAGCTCATTTTCCTTACTGTGCAGCTTTATGAAAAGCCACTGGGAATCAGGCTCCTCCTATGAGATAAGTCAGTATATTCAGTATTAGAGTTCCAGGGTTGATATAGATAAGAGAGGCACCTGTTGCTCGGGAGCAGGGAGACCTGGGTGACATCACCAGGGACAGTGCTGTATGTTGGAAGCCTGGAAGGTAATGGTCAGTGTATTAATTACTTTTCTCGTTGGCCGGGACCTGACAAGAAGCAGCTTATGGGAATAGAGCTTTATTTTGGCTCATGGTCTTGAGGAGACACGCACAGTCGGTCACAGTAGGGGAAAGTGTGGCCACGGGTGGCTCCCCTGAGGCAGGTGTATGCAGCTGGTGCTTGCTCAAATCTCAGCAGACCAGAGAGCTAAGACCGAAGAATGATGCTGCCCAGCTGATCTTTCTCTCCTCCTTCCCTTTCTCTTCAGTCTCCTACCCCAGGAGTGGGTTCTCTTCATATTTAGGGTACATTAGCCCAGCTCAGCTAGTTAATCATCCTCTCTGGAAAAGCCCTCTGACAGACACCCAAAGGTGTGCTTCATAACACAGTAGGTGTGGATGAACCTAGCTCAGTTGGCAATTGAAATCAGTCAGGGGGCAGTGGTGGCACACGCCTTTAAACCCAGGCAGAGGCAGGTGGATTTCTGAGTTCGA
>NW_022196904.1:26539847-26561628 GCF_008632895.1 Mastomys coucha
CAATCAGGAAAGCTGCCGTGAGCAGGAAAGTGTGAATAGGGACAGCAGCCATGATGGAGTGCCCCAGTGAGTGTCCTTGACTCGCCAATGGGGATTGGGAACAGCAGTGGGTGGGGGGAGAGGGGGTAAAGGGACTGGATCCCTAGTGTGGCCTCAGCTTGGGAGGTGATGGTGGTACAGGAGCCAGGTGATTTCCTCCTCCCAGTGACCTGCCTTGGGTTTCATTTCTGCAGAACCACATCATCCATGGCTTCCTCCCCGCAGCCAGCATTGCTCCGAAGCCAGCTGTACCACGCACACCCCCTCCCCGAAGCCCCAACCCTTCTCCAGAGAGGCCCAGGTAAGTCTCAAGATGAGCAGCACCGAGGGTGACCCCCGTGTTTGACCATCAAGTCCTGAACCCTGGAACTGATCACACTGGCCAAGAGGCCACAAGTAGAGGGATAGACTAATACGCTCTGCGGTATTTACCTCTGCTCCACGGTGCACTTGATCTGGCTTCTCTGAGCATCCGTGGACTTGCTTGGGGTCTGGTACCTTCAGTGGGAGATCTCAGATTTCAGGATTGGATGCAGTTGGTGCCTATTAAATATAAAGCACCAAGTTTAAGTTAATCCTTCCATCCTCGATTCCTTGCTTCCTTCTTTCCTCCCTTCCTTCCTTCCTCCCTTCCTTCCTTCCTTGCTTGCTTCCTCTTTTCTTCCTGTCCATGTTAAACATGTGCTCTACATCTCAGCTTAGTGTCCATCAAGGTTAACAGTACTTTTAGGAGAACTACACAAAAGTTTCTTTCTAGATACAATTCTGCCTTTAAACAAACAAAAACAAAAAGCCTACTTTGTGTTAAAAGAAGGAACATATTCCCTGCCAGGAATTGGTGTTCCTAACTACCCAGTGTTCAGTGTAGCACACAGCCAACTCTCTTTTCATTCTTGGGACTATTGTCTATATCTGCCAAGATTTTAGACACTTGAAAACTTTAGACTTGTTTTGTTTGGGTTTTTTTGTTTTGTTTTGTTTTTTTGAATCAGGGTTTCTCTGTGTATCCCTGGCTGTCCTGGAACTCAGAGATCCACCTGCCTCTGCCTTCCAAGTGCTGGGACTAAAGGCATGTGCCACCCCTGCCCAGCCCGTTTTGTTTGTTTTCTATAGGGTCTTGCTTTGGGGCCCAGCCTGACCTTGCATTCAAAGCAGTCCTCCTGCCTCAACCTCTCAAGAGTATGAGCCACTGTGCCTAGCTAGTTTGATTTGTTGTTGTTGTTATTGTTGTTGCCTTTAAATTTTTATTTGTAGCTGGGTGGTGGTGGCACAATCCTTTAATCTGAGCTCTCAGGAGACAGAGGCAGATGGATGAGTGGATGAGTTCCAGGCCAGCCTGGAGTACAGAGAAAAACAAAAATTATAAACTATGTATATGTGCCTTTGTATGTGCATGTATGTGAGCATGTGTGTGTATGTGTACTTGGATGTGGGTATCCTTGGAATCTAGAAGAGGACATTGGGTCCCCTGGAGCTGTTGTTACAGGTAGTTGTGAACTACCCAACATAGGTGCTAGCAACCGAATCAGATCTTCTGCAAGAGCAGTATGTGTACTTTAACCCACTGAGCCATCTCTTCAGTCCACTGCTACTCTGTTTTTAATTTGTAAATTGACTTGGTTATTAGCAATCAATTTTACTTTAGAGGGCCACTTTCTTTCTTTTTTTTTTGTTTTTTTGTTTTTTTGAGACAGGGTTTCTCTGTATAGCCCTGGCTGTCCTGGAACTCACTCTGTAGACCAGGCTGGCCTCGAACTCAGAAATCCTACTGCCTCTGCCTCCCAAGTGCTGGGATTAAAGGCATGTGCCACCAACACCCAGCTGAGGGCCACTTTCTATGTGATCTTTGGTACTGGTATATTCTTTGCATTTGATTAGAACATACACTCTGAAGGGCTGGGAATAGGGGCTGGGTGATTCCGCATTGCCCAGCATATGTGAAGCTCCCGGATTCCATCCTTAATACTGGAGGAGGAAAGAACTCTGTGGTGTTACAGTGTTTGATTTTGCCTGCAGCACAGAGTCCATCACACAGAGCACTGTGATCACTCTGTGCCAAGTAGCCCAGTGGGTACTGAACAAGCAGTGTCTCTTCTACTCTCTCAGTATACCATGAGAGGGCCTTGTGCTCAACCCTATTCTGGGTCACCTGTGAGGTTCAGTTATTGATCACTGCTTAGAATGTCGTGGCAGTAGCCCTACTGGCAGGAAGGTGGTCTGTTCAGCTCGTCAGTATTTGTCTCGTATCAGTGAGACTCGTGTTTATGCAACCTGGGCACCCAGAGGGTTAGTTAGCTTTCCCTCCCTTGTCAGCAAAACAGATGAGACAGTAGCTTTGTGGTTAGCATGCTATGGGCTCGACAGAAAGTCTTTTTCCACCAGGGCCAGGCGGACTGTAGAGATGGCTCATCTGATAAGAGTATGCACTACTCTTGCAGAGGACCCAGGTCAGTTCCCAGCAACTACATGGGACAGCTCACAATTGCTTATAACTCAGCTCAGCCACTCCCCTTCCCTTCCTCCCCACTCCCACTCCAGATAACTAGATACAGCCCAGGTGGTTCTGCCTGTGCTCTGACCCAGTAGTAAGCTGGTGTTCTCACAATCCTGTCTTCACGTTGGATTTGATAAGAGTGCTCACAGATCTTGGGAGAACCTGATGCAAGACACAGCCCTTGGAATAAGAGATAGTTTATTCTGAACCGAAATGAGTGGCCCTGGCCAGGGAACAAGATCCAGGTTCTGAGCTAACTATGAATGGTCCAGAAATGGATTCTGGTTACCTTGAATGCTATGCTTCAGTGTAGAAGAGAGAAATTAATTTGTACAAGTCAGAGAGCAAAAGAAGTCATAGATTAATGCATTTACCAAATACAGTAGAGACATCAGGGAGGCAGGCTACTGCTGAGCATGGATGGTCTGTAGGTTTCCTATGGAGGTTTACAGCTTTCTTAGGGTTTGTGGAAGCCACTACTCTCTCAAGTTCAATAATATGTCCTATGAGTTTCCCAAAGGCACAAGGAAATTAGGCCAGATCAGAGGTTGGTTGTAACTGGCTGTGAAGTCTTGTCAGCTTTTGGTCTTGAAGCAATCCCTCTCTAGCCACAGCTCCTATCAGTCCGTCAGGTCTTCCACACTGGTGTGGCTTCTTCAGAAGCCTTGAATTTGCATGTTTTATTGGTTTATTGTGAAGGCTGTTTTACTTTGCATGGTTTTTTTTGTTTTGTTTTGTTTTGTTTTTCCAGACAGGGTTTCTCTGTGTAGCCCTGGCTGTTCTGGAACTCACTCTGTAGACCAGGCTGGCCACGAACTCAGAAATCCGCCTGCTTCTGCCTCCCAAATGCTGGGACTAAAGGTGTGCGACACCACTGCCCAGCTTGCTTTGCATATTTTATTGGCTTATTATGGAGGGTGTTTTACTCTTTGTTTTGGTTTTCTTTGAGGTAGGGTAGCCTAGGCTGACTCTAGACTCCTGATCCCCCTCTGTCAGTCTCCCAAGTGTGTGTCCCCATGCCTTGCTTTATAAAGGATGTTTTGTTTTGTTTTGTTTTGTTTTATTCTTGGAGCCTCCCTCAGAGTTCCCCAAGACATTGTTCACCGTACATCATTCTTGAAATTATTAAATAATTACATTTTGTTCATTTCTTCTCTCTCTGGCCCTGCTTGCTCCGGCCCAAAGATTTGTTTTATTTATTATATGTAAGTGCACTGTATCTGTTTTCAGACACCCCAGAAGAGGGCACCAGATCTCATTACAGATGGTTGTGAGCCACCATGTGTTTGCTGGGATTTGAACTCAGGACCTTCAGAAGAGCAGTCTGTGCTCTTACCCGCTGATCCATTTCTCCAGCTCTATAAAGGATGTTTTAAAGGACACAAATAGGCATATGAAATGATCCATAGGGTAAGGTGTGGAAAGGTCCCAAGCACAAGTGTTTCTGTCTCCATGGAGTTGGCTGTCCAAGCACATGGAAGTGTTATTCCCTATCCTTGAAGTTCCCACATATTCCACCATCCCCAGGCTGGTGGGGTTTCTTGTTTTGTTTGGGTTTGTGGGGTTTTTTGGTGTGTGCATGTGTGGTATGTGGTTTCAATGCATGTGAGTGTGCAGTTTGTTGGGCGGTGTCTTCCCCTGTGGTTCTTAGTCTTCTGTATCTGAGACAGATCTCTCACTGACTCAGAAGCTTGCCTTTGGGCTAGGCTGTCTGGGCAGCTAATACTGGAGATATGAGCATGTGTTTAGTTGATGCGTCTTTTCATCATTCCAGATTTTGTGTGTGTGTGTGTGTGTGTGTGTGTGTGTGTGTGTGTGTGTGTGTGCTTTTCTGAGATGGGGTTTCTCTGTGTAGCCCTGGCTGTCCTAGAACTTGCTTTATAGACTAGGTTGGGCTCGAGCTCAGAGATCTGTCTGCGTCTGCCTCCTGGGTTTCCTGGGACTAAAGGGATGCACCACCACCGCCTGGCTATTTGTGGTTTTTGTTTGTTTGTTTGTTTGTTTTTAAGGCAGGGACTCATTATCTAGCCCAGGTTGTGTAGAACTTGCTGTGTAAAGCAGCCTGCCCTCTAACTCCCAATGACCCGCCTTTGCCTTGCCTCCCAAGTGCTGGGATCAAATGTGTGCTACCACTCTTGCCTTAAGACTTCCTATATCTCATACTTTTATTTCATCCTGATCTTTTGTTTTAATAAGAAAATGATTTGAATATAGACTTTGCCTGTCTGACTATGTAGATTTACAACCTGGTGTGGCACCCTAATGGCTAGGTCAGCAGTCTCAACCTGTGGCTTGTGACTGTAACTTCATTTGTGGTCCCATATCAGACATCCTCTATATCAAGTTTACATTATGATTCATGACAGTAGAAAAGCTAAAGTTATGAAGTAGCAATGAAATGATTTATGATCGGGGGTCACCACAACATGAGGAACTGTAGTAAAGGGTCGCAGCATTAGGAAGATTGAGAACCACTGGACTAGATAAGAGTCTTTACAAACCATTCAATTGCTATAAAAAAAGGACTGCATAAATTTGATCATGCAGTCAATGTGAGAGGTAAATGAGGATTCTGATAGGCCATCATGGTCGTGTGCAAGTCGTGGTGGGTGATCAGCAGTGGACAAGGTTAACCTTGACAGGTCAGCCTGCAGCTTGAGTGCCCACTGCTCAGGCCCTCTTCGGCATGTTTTGGTTCGTAGGTCTGCTCTGGCTGCAGCCATCCTGGCAACCACTTTGACTGGACAGACAGTTGCCATTCCCCAGCCTCGCCAGAGATCCCGGTCTGAGAGTGATGCCTCCTACGTTGAAAAGGACAGCTTCATCAAGCCTTACGCCACCACCTCCGAGCTGAGGCTGCGGTAGGGATGTGCTGCGGCTCTGCATCCTCATGGCTGTGTCCACTCTGTATGGGGCTGTGTGGGTGTACTCACAGGTTTCCATCACTTGTGTCCAGGAGGCACTTACAGGAACAGTAATTGTTCCTTTAGTTCTGAGACAAGGTCTTTCTGTATAAACCAGAATGGCCTCAGGCTATACTTCTCTGCTTCAGGCTCCCAGGAAGCCAGGATTATAGCAGTGTACTATGAGATCTTAATCTTGACTCTAGCCATTTTGAATGTAACTAGTTTTTCTTCTAAGAATTACATTTTCACTGAATTGAACTAAAAATAAAGAACTGAAAAAAGGATATAAAACCGTCAAAGGAAGAATGTCAGTCCAGGTTGAGGGCTGGGTTAAGCCTGCCATATTTTAAAACACAATGCTAAGTGGTGCCAGGAATGTGAGCCTCTCAGCTCAGTGGTGAGAAGTGCTTGCAAGTGCACTAGGCACCTGAGACGGACCAGGGATAAGAAAGAACTTCAGTACATCAACTGACATATGTGGAAACCAATCAGCTTTGAGCCTTGTCCAAATTCTATACCCTTCCTGTGGGATTAAAGGATCATTCTGTAAGAACCTGAAGAGCCTTATCTTACTGGAGACCCCCTGAGTGAATCACAGGGAGCCTGATCAATGCAAAGAACATGAGGATTTTTATTTCAGTGCACTGAGGCCATCCCTGGCCCTCAGGAAAAGAAGCGCCCCTGCACAGCTCGTTCAGTGAGCTTTTATACAATTTTCAGGGCAGCAGCCATTAGACACAATGTGATTGGTAGAACAGTGTGACTTTTTAAATTGATTGGTCTTCAGGGAGTGAGGTGGCAAGGACTTCCCTTGTCTGAAGGTGGGCAAAGGTCCACCCTGGGGAATGTGCCCCCACCTGCAGGTAGTTTCTTACCCCGTGATCTGAGGAATGTTAATTAGCCTTTCCCTTCTGGAGAGTTCCACTACCTTCCTAAAGTTCCTGAGCTTATCTTATTAAGGAAATTCCTGGCCTCCCAGTGTTTTTCTGAGATGTCCCTCTTTACTCGGATCTTACAATTTCAGGTATTCATATATGTAGGACCATGAATTCAAGTGCTGGGTCAGTGACTGTGTACTTCTTTTTCTTTTTTTTAAATAATTTAAAAATTTTATTTATTTATTATATGTAAGTACACTGTAGCTGTCTTCAGACACTCCGGAAGAGGGCATCAGATCTTGTTACAGATGGCTGTGAGCTACCTACCATGTGGTTGCTGGGAATTGAACTCAGGACCTTCGGAAGAGCAGTCGGTGCTCTTAACTGCTGAGCCATCTCTCTAGTCATGACTGTACTTCTAAGCTAGGAACTTAGAAGGTAAAATAAGTTGACTTTTTTTTTTTTTTTGAGACAGGGTTTCTCTGTGTAGCCCTGGCTGTCCTGGTACTTGCTCTGTAGATCAGGCTGGCCTCGAACTTAAAAATCTGCCTGCCTCTGCCTCCCAAGTGCTGGGATTAAAGGTGTGCCTCATCGTCACCCGGCAAGTTGACTTTTTTGAAGGGGGTTGCTGGGGGACTGGGAATTGTGGCGTCTGTAGTCCTAGAATTTGGGAGATGGCATTTGAAGGTTCAACAGGAGTTGAAGGCTATTCAAGTTCAGTAAATTTCAAACCAGCTTGGGTTATGTGAGATACTGTCTCAAAACAAAAGCAAAACAACGAAAGTAGTTGTTTTGCAATTCTAGGGGGGTTAGTCTTAGGTCCTCTACATGCTAGGCAAATGCTGTACCACTATTTATGCCCCCAGCCAAACATTTTTCTTATAATCATATGTTAAAAAAACATATACAATCTACCATTCAAAATGTTGACTGTTAGATCTTACTAGTTGCTGTGTGTGATGGTGCATGCCTTTAATCCCAACACACAGGAGGCAGAGGCAGGCCAGACTGGATCTCCATAACAAGTTCCAGTCCAGCCGAGGCTACTTAGTGAGATCATCTCAATAAACAGAAACAAAAAGCAAGGGCAGGAGAAGATGGCCCAGCAGTGAAGAGTACAGCATGCAGCATATACTGCTCTTGCAGAAGACCAAATTTGGTTCCCAGTGTCTACATTAGGTAGTCCACAACCACCTACAACCCCTATTCCGGAGGAATCTGATACTCTGGCCTCCAAGGGCAACTGCACTCACAAGCATTTACCTACACACAGGCACACATACACATACCTCTATTATTGTCTTTTAATAAGTGTATTACGGATTTCTTCTTACCCAGCTAGCTCTGAAATAATTGAGACAGTACAATTATATTTATTTAACATCCTTTAAGGGCACAACAACTGAGCAGTTTTTCTCTGTTTTAATCCTCCAAACTAATCTGGCTACCTCCCAGCCAAAATCCCTGAGATGCTTGCATTTTATGGCTTTCTCTGTTCTATGTCTTTTCCCCATTGCTAATCTCCACTTCCTCCATCTCTCACCCCTGCCCCTGGCTGGCAGGAAGTCTAGCCCTGTTGTCTCCTTGCTCAGTCATTGGCTGTTAAGCTCTCTTTATTGACACATCTTGGAACAATTGGGGAGCTGGTGTTAACACAAGATTGAGAAAGGAGATTCTCAGAATAAGGATTGCAACCAGATACAGACAGAAATCAGCATTTGTATCTTCACAGTTAAACACAATAACATTGTGCCTACATACCTGTAACTAAACAAACAAACAAAATAAATATAGCCTTACTAATAGCAGATGCAGCCGTGGCTCAGGTTAAGAGCATTGCTTCTATTCCCAAAGACCCAGGTTCAGTTCCTAGCACTCAAATTAGGCCACTCACAACCTCCTTTAACTCTAGCTCCAGGGGAGTCCGGCGCCCTCTGCTGGCCTGTGTTCATGTTGCCATACATATAAATACAAATACATCTTTTTTAAAATAGTGAGTTCTGTATGTCCAGAGTATGAGTATAAAAGCAAGCATGAAGCAATACTTAGAGGGACACAGAGCAGGGAGAGCAGGTGCTGTCATTATGCAGCTGCTAATGATCAGTCTTTTACTGTTACAGTACTTCTTTGGCATGAATCTGGAGACAGCACATTTAAGATGTGCATAACAGCTTGGTGGGGTGGGGTGTGCCAGTAATCCCACACTTGGGAGGCCGAGGCAGTAGGATTATAGGTTTGGGCCAACCTGGGCCCAGAGTGAGATCTTGTCTCAAAAAAAAAAAAGTGTTCCAGTGTCAGTGGCACGTGCTAAGTCACTTGTTTGCTTAGTTTATTCTTTAATGATCTAACACAGGCAGAGCTGGCAGAATGAGCCGAGAAGGACTTCATTACCATCCTTTGAGAGGTTAGGCTACGGGGAGGATGAAGATGCTGAAACACAGGTGTCAACCAGCTGCAGGGAGTCAGAGTCTACCACCTGGAAGGATGTGGAACATGGCAGAGATGCTACATACACTGTGCCTCACAGGGATCAGGTAACCTCCATGTTCCCAAGCTGCTTTCCACCCGCTACCCATGGTTGGCCGCCTAGAATGCACAAGCAAGCATCGTCTTCACTCTGTTCCATTGCTAGTGTGTTCAGCCTTGTGTCTGTCTGGATGAAGTAAAGCTTAAACTTCTTGGTTTATCCTTTAAAGTCAAGTCCTTCAAATGCAAAGATAAACATCTTTATGAGAATGTATGGGATTCTTCTTTTGCTGTGTATGTGTGAGTGGTGTGCTTGTACGTATATTATGTTTGTGTGTGTAGTGTGAGTGTGTGTGTATGTGTTATGCTTGCTTGTGTTTGTGCATTGTGTGTGAGTTCATGTGAGTATATGTGAGTATGTATGTGTTATGCTTGTTTGTGTGTATGTGGTATGTGTATGTGTAGTGTGTGTGTGTGTGGTATGTGTTTTGTTTGCTTGTGTGTGTGTGTGGTGTGTGTGTTACATTTGCTTGTGTGTATAGTGTGTGTGTGTGAGTGTGTATGTGTTAAACTTGCTTGTGTGCATATGTGTAGTGTGTGTGAGTGTGTATGTTTTGCTTGTGTTTGCGTGTGTGTGTGTGTGTGTGTGAGTATGTTTTGCTTGCTTGTGTGTGTCTATGTGAGGGTGTGAGTATGTATATGTTATGCTTGCTTATGTATGTGTGTGTGAGTGTGTATGTGTTATGCTTGCTTGTATATGTGTGTGAGTGTGTATGTTACCCTTGCTTGTGTGTGCATGCTTTTGTTGTTGTTGTTGCTTATTTGTTTTATGGGGTTCATTTGAGACTGGATCTATCTAACCATGTAACCTTGAGCTGGTTAGTTTGAAACTCACTAATTAGACAAGGCTATCCTCAAACTCACAGAGGTCCACCTGCCCCTGCCTCCTGAGTGCTGGGAGTAAAGGTGTGTGCCACTTCCTTACATTTTCTTTTTTTCTTTTCTTTTTTTTTTTTGAGACAGGGTTTCTCTGTGTAGCCCTGGCTGTCCTGGAACTCACTTTGTAGACCAGGCTGGCCTCGAACTCAGAAATCCGCCTGTCTCTGCCTCCCAAGTGCTGGGATTAAAGGTGTGTGCCACCACCGCCCGGCTTCCTTACATTTTCTTATCCAGATTTCCCCCAAGCTGGCTCCCCATCATGGAGTTGCATCTCATAACTCCATGCTGCATTTGGGGAAGCGTGTTCACGTGACTGACATGATGAGAGCTATCAGGAGACTTGCATGTAGCTCTGTGCTAGACCCCGTGCTTTCCTGGGGTCACTCAGTGCTGGCTGGTACAGTGATGTCACATGGTCACACGCTACCGCTGCAGCTTGCTTTGCTTTTTATCCCTTGCTTCCATTCCTCATTACAGGACTTTGGACATTCCACATTTGCTTCTAAGCTTTCTAACTTATTGTATGTGAAGATGTAGGATGTATTAGAATATATTCATTTGAATGACTCTATTGTTAGGTGTATATGATTTTGAAATCATATCTAAATATGCATTTCCCCTAAGAACTTACTTCTTTTTTAATTTATTTATTTTATGTGAATGAGTGTTTGGCCTGTAAGTATGTTCACCACCTCCATTCATGGTGCCCAAGGAAGTCAGAAGAGGGTGTCAAATCCACTGGAACTGGAGTTACAGATGGTTGTGAGACACTGTGTGGGTGCTGGGAACTGAACCCATGTACTCTGCAAGAGCAACCAGTGCTCTTAACCTCTGAGCCTTCTCTCCAGCCCTCCATAATAGCTATTTGACTGGCATTCTTCATCTTCCCTTTTTTTGGGGGGGATATTTTCTTTCCATTAAAATTTTAAAGTTTATTAGCGTGTCGTGTGTGTGTGTGTGTCTGTGTCTGTGTGTGTGTGTGTGTATGAGTGCGTGTTTGTGTGCGCGCCTATGTGGTCTTCGTGTGGGTGCACATACTGTGGTGTGCATGTGTATGGAGGCCAGACACCTGTGTGGAGTCTGTTCTCCTTCCTCCTTTAAGAGGGCTCTAGGGGTTGAACTTGGATCCCTGGGCTTACATAGCAAATACCTTTTCCCAGTCTTTCCCCAAACCATGCCATCTTCCATTTTTCTTTATTTTTTTTAAAGGGGTTCATGCTATTTTTCAGGTAACAACCATTATATATTATAATTTCTTTTTTAAACTATTTACTTGCTTTGATTTTTGTGTGTATGGTGTTTTGCCTGTATGTATGTCTGTACATCACATACAGGCAGTGCCAACAAAGCTAGAGCTCTTTGGATCCCCTAGATCTGGAGTTATAGATGTCTGTGAGCCACGGTGTGGGTGTCGAGAATCATATCTGGGTCCTGAGGAGGAGCAGCCAGTGCTCTTAGCACTGAACCATCTCTTCAGCTCCTCTTTCCATTGTTCATTCTCAGCCTTTCCGTCTGGCTGTCTCTGTTCACATGTGTTCCCTGCCTTGTGTAGCAGTGTCACGTAACTTCCCCAGGCAGCTGTACCTTTCATGTTCATTTTGCTGCTGCTGGTTTCTGTTTGTATTTTCTTAAGAGTAGTACTGAAGGAAACATTCACTGACACGTCCTCTGATGTGCATGTACACATGGTGTGTGTGGACCATCAGACATGTGTGTCATTCACTGGAGAACTAATAGGTCTGCCAGACAATCTCTCAAGGATGCCATTGGCATTTTCTTATCAATTTCACACTTCTGGTGACTGTGAGTAGTTTAGGGTCACTTTCACAGGTGACCAAGGCTGTTCATTCTCCTTCTCTATAATAACAAGTACATTAGGAGCTTTGTTGACTGCTCGCCCTGAGCCTGGTCATCTTGGAGCCATGTGCACAGAGCCTGTAGCTGCAGCGGCCTTAGCTCTTGGCTCTGAGATTCCTGTCCAATGATGATCTTGTGGTGGCTCCTACCAACTTCCTGACAGGCACAGGGGTATCTGACTTCCCATGACTCCCAATACACTACTGCTAAGCCATGCTGATCCCAAGCAAGTTTTAGCCGAAGAATCGGTTCAGCTAGGCTAGTGCCCCTGATGGGCCTAGGTGCTAGCATACCCACAGGATGTGTTTCACGGCTCCTCCTCCTGGCCAGTTGCCCTGTGGCCCTGCCCTTTAGAGCCCTGCCAGTGAGAATGCCTCTAAGGGACAGCTTTGTAGCTCTGCCACCATGCATGGTGACAGTGGAGAAGCAATCCCACTTCATCAGGAAAGGATAGCAGCAGTGGAGTCACATAGTGACCATCATATGGCCTCAGCCTAGACAGTTGCCCAGGTAAAGGTTGTCCCAGGATGGCCAGCACTTCTTGTCACATTATGTGCTTTCATAATGGAACACCAGAGCTGGATATAACAGCATTGGGTGCTATCCTGAGTGAGCCAGAAGCAGCCCCCTTCCTGAGCAGGTCCCTGCAGGAATGTGGAGAGGAAGCCGTCCAGGCAGTATGGGATATGAAGCTCCCCAATAGCCTAAATACAATAGCCATGCTATTGACCGTCTGCCCAGGCTTTTACAAGGCCCTGTGGTCTCTTCCTGCCACAGCATATGCAGCTCTTTTTCAGCTGTGGGCGTTATATGAAGTAAGACAGTTGAACCATTAGGAAGATGTGTACAGCTAACAGGTCCTGCATGCTTGTTCCTTTTTCATAACCAAAAGGTACTGTCATCACAAAAGCTGGGGAGAAAAGATGATGCTTCTGAACAACACTGGCTTTCAGACTCCTCCTCCTCCTCTACACCACAGTATACTCAACAGAAAGGTAAGGAAAGAGTTAGCCATGAGAGCATTTCTGGTTACCAGTTCTGGGGCCAGCACTCCTCTGTGCTATGGCTTGGAGATTCTGGCCAGAAAACACTTGCTGTTCATTCTCACTACAAGTGATGGATGGGCCGGATGTAAGGTTGCCCTGACCATATAAGATGCTCCCTTAGAGCCCGCGTTGTCTGTTCTGTTTGTTGACAAAGGACTCCAGCTCAGGCTGTGTCTGTGTTTATGTGCCTTTCCCTCTGGCCCTGTCATCATGCAAGCTGCAGGGCCTGGCCACAGTGGGCCATCAGTGAAGTACTTGTTGGATCATAAATAGATGTATAAGATGTTTCTGTCATAATTTTGGAATGCACATTGACTTTTTTTGATCTATCTTGATTGGCCCAATGAGAATTCGACCCACAATGGCAAAGATAGGAAGCAGTTTTGAGATCCCTAAGGAGAAAGGGAGGCAGAGAGCCTGCCAAGCAGTGGGAAGCCAGCAACTGCTTTGTCGGGGTCCTTGAGCTTGGGACACAGTTGGGGCGTGTGTTCATGTGGATGCATGTATGTGTGAAGGTGTGCCGTATGAAGAGGCCAGAGACAAACTTCAGAGCTGTGCCTTGTTTTTGAGAAAGGTCTTGTATTGGTTGGGGTCTTGCTGGTTAGGGGAGGCTGGCTGGGGGTCCACCCGTCTCACCTCCCCAGTCCTGGGATTACAAGCGTGTGCCATCACATTCTATTTTTATGTAGGTTCTAGGGGATTAAAATTGGGTCCTAATGCTTGCAAGGCAACCCTTTACCAACTGAACTATCCCCTTAGCTCCTGGGACACTTTCCATGGAACTCAGTCTACATGGTGCCTGATTGGAAACAGAATAGCTATTCTTCAGCTATTTACTTCAGCCTCAGCCTCCCAGTGGCTGGCATGATGGACACGCCCCACCATGCCCAGCTTTCTGACCTCTTCTCTCTAAAATCTATTTTGTGTGACCTCATGGATCATACATCAGCCAGTGGTCAACCAAGGGACAGAATCACACAGTGGTTTACACAGGGAAAGACTCAAGAGTGGTTAATCTAAGAGGATTGCCTACTAAGGGGTAAAGAGAATGTTCCAGATGTGGGAATCGTTAGTATGTTGTAGGCAGTTGACACAAGGCATCTGAAGAAGGAACAACCTGTATTTGTATCACTCAGAGCTGAGGCCCAGGCCTCTCTGCAGGGGCTATGGCTATGGCCTGCTGGAAACCAGGTCTGCCAAAGCCTAGCTCTATGGGGTAGGGTACCCATGGAGAGGTTTTTGCTGCTTGCCACTAATAAATAATAAAGGAAAAATAAAATGGAGGCAGGAAGCAAAGATAAAAACAACTTATGGCTGGTCTGTGGTGGTGCACACCTTTAATCCCAGCACTCTGGAGGCAGATCTCTGTGAGTTTGAAGCTAGCCTAGTCTACAGAGTGTAGACCCAGGACAGCCAGGGTTATACAGAGAAACTCTGTCTTAAAAAACTAAAAAAAGAAAAGAAAAGAAAAAGCCTTGTGGAGGAAGAGTTTATTGGGCTCAGGGTTTGAAGGCATACTCTATCATGGAGAAACCATGTGTCTTAGTCAGGGTTTCTATTCCTGCAAAAACATCAGGACCAAGAAGCAAGTTGGGGAGGAAAGGGTTTATTCAGCTTACACTTCCACGTTGCTGTTGATCACCAAAGGAGGTCAGGACTGGAACTCAAGCAGGTCAGGAAGCAGGAGCTGATGCAGAGGCCATGGAAAGATGTTACTTACTGGCTTGCTTCCCTTGGCTTGCTCAGCTTGCTTTCTTATAGAACCCAAGAACCCAGGGATGGCAGCACCCACAATGGGCTAGGCCCTCCCCCCTTGATCACTAATTGAGAAAATGCCCCACAGCTGGATCTCATCAAGGCATTTCCTCACCTGAAGCTCCTTTCTCTGTGTAACTCCAGCCTGGGTCAAGTTGACACACAACCAGCCAGTGCACCATGGCAGCAGGGATGTGGTGCTATGTCAGGAAGCAGAAAGATGAGTGCTGGTACTCAGCAACCTTTCTCCTCCACCCAGTCTGTTCAATGGTGCCACCACATTTAGGATGGATCTCCCCACCTCAGCCCAATCTAGACACCCTGCCACATGCCCAGAGGCTTGTCTCCTGGGTGGTTTTGGATCCTGTTGTTGACAGTATTAACCATCACACTGTGTCGAGGGACAGGCCCAGCAGGCATGGTCATCAGGGAGTTTTGATTCATTTGGAATTTTGACAGGAAGGATGTGTTCATGTGTGACTTTTCTCTCTATGAAGATCTTAGCACAGCATGACATATGCTAAGAAACTTTCTTAGTTGAATTGTTGGCATCCCTCATCCATACAGAGAAGAGAGTTGAGATCTGAGAACTGTTAACTTGGAAGACAGCAGCCAGGTATGGGGGTGAGGCAGGAGGCTGGGGATCAGGCTCAGCCTGGCTGTGCAGTGACACCCCATCTGAGAAGCAATGAAAGCTTGGGCAGCAGGGCCTTTTCTGAGACTAGTGTAAGGAAACAGGAAACAAACCCATCCACAGAGCCAGGTGGACCCCGGGCCAGCAAGATGACTCAGTGGAGAGAGGCACTTGCGTGAGAATTTGAGAGCATGCACACACAAACACACATGCACACAGATATAAATCAATATATTAATAAAAGAGAAAAGAAAAAAAGGTAGACATTTAACATCCCCCATGTGACAGAGATGGCATTCAAGTTGTAGAGGAGGTGGCCAGATTGCAGACTGTAGTCTAGAGTGCCAGGACAGGTGGACAAAGTGACACAAAGACCAGGAGAAGAAGGGTAGAGCACCTGCCAGGTAAAGTAGCCAAGAGATGACGCTGCATTTATAGGCAGGACTGGGCATGACCATGTACCTGATGCATGCAGGTGGTCCAGTCTATGGCACGACATTTTGGCTGAATGCAGTTGGCTGGTAGAGTGTCTACCTAGCATTTGTGAAGCCCTGGGTTAGAGCTGCATATAGTGTGGTACATGCCTGGAATCCCAAGCATTTAAGAGGTAGAGAAAAGATAGGAATTCAAGGTCATCTTTGGCTCTGTAGAGTGTTCAGAGTCAGCCTGGGCTATATGAGACCCCATCTTAAAAACAGCAGAACTGTGTTGCAGTATATTTGATCTCGATGTGAACCCTAAGATTGTGTTTTTTTACTGAAAAAAGCTGTTTTTCATTGTGGTATGGCTCAGCCTTAGCACACACCTTTAATCCCTCTACCTGGAATACAGATATACCCTTAGTATACATACAGTAATCCCAAAAATGAAGGTAAAGTTAGTTTGTAGAAGGAAGTACCCATGTTTGAAAGTGATGTCTGTTTGAATCAGAGATGGATTTAACAAAAATAGGATATCTCCAAATCTCTTGAGAAGAGATGGGAAAGGGAAGCTACTTAAGGGGCAGTACAAGAAAACAAGGATACAATTTTGCCAGGACAGTGTTAAAGAGACAAGAACAAGCTAGATATAGACAGATTGAGCTAGAGAATTTGATAGAGCCAGAAGATTAGAACAGATTGACAGAGATAGTATGAGGCTAAACAGAGCAATTTAGGAGAAGCAGAGAGTAAGAGGGGGAGTGTGGAGGGGAAAAAGGGGGACAGGGAGATGGGGGAGGAGAGGGACCAGATTGAATCAGTCAGCTTGGAGAGGAGTTTGAACCAGAACAGTTAAGTTAACCAGCCAGCCAGCCAGAGATCTGAAAGAACAAGAAAGGATGAGCTTACTCAGCAGTAAGTCTCAGAGAGAGGCCAAAAATTCTAGGCCTAGATAAGATTGTATGGAGACTAGAAACTTCCATGACTAGGTCTAGGAAGCAATAAGCCTCAGAGATGACAATTATGTCAGGCAAATAAAAGTTACTCTACAGAACTGAACTGCTAAAAATTAAGCCTGTCAGTGATGATGGGTCAACTGCTGGGACTTTTACTGAGTTGGGAAGTAGATTTAGAATTCTGTGTGCATTAAGCTTCTTAGTTGGTTTTCTGAGCCTTGTGGAACTTTTTTTGTTTTCTGTTTTTCACAGTGTCTGCTGTTCAGTGTGTTACTTACACTCCCCAGATCAATGGCGGGCAGTTAGAAACAGCCTAGGCTTCCCGCATGCCACTAGAGAAAATTGCCAGCCAAGTCGGTGGAGGGTGTCTTCCTAGGGTACCTCAATTACCCCACAAGGATGAGACCTCTGCCAGATCTGTTGCCATTTGTATCGCTGAGCAGTTTGCTGTTTTTATGACTTAATTTGTGTGCTCCTGTGGACATGAGAAGTCAGGTGTTGGCTGTCCTTGGCTGGCAGGAGAAACGCGTGACTGGGGAGGTAGGGAAGAGCAGTGTGGGAGCTCAGGGTCTCAGAGAGATGGCCACGGCCTTGTCCTGGAACCTTGTTCTACACTTGGGGACAAGGTAAGTCTGAGTTTATGAGTACACTCTTCTCGTGTGTCTAATTTCTTATGCTTTTAAAACTTTCTATTTTCTCTTTTTTAAACCAGATGTTAAACACTCTGTTCTGAATCTAGAGGTAAGCTTATTTTCAAGAATTTCTATTTTAAAAAGTAGGCTTTTCACTATAATTTGTTTTTGATTTTTTTCTTTTTTATTTATTCTTTTTATTTTTTAAACCATGTGACTTCAGTCCCGGACTCTACTGTGTTTCTGTTTCTTGATTAATACATGTTCAATTTCCTTTGCTTCCTTGGATGAAACCAAGTTAATCCTGATTTGTGATCTTTTATTTCATCATAATCACACACCTATATTAAAAGGTCTTCTCATAAGACCTTTCTGCTGCATGCTTCACTGAATAACCTCCTCTGTGGTGAGATGTTAGAGGGATTGACTTGAGAGGCACTGAGGTGCATTACCGAGGACTAAGGAGTTTGTTAGGCTTGTTTATTCCTCAAGCAGACAGACAGACAGAGACAGACAGGCAGACAGACAGACAGACAGACAGACAGACAGACAGACAATAGAGCTCCAAGGAGAGCTCAGGCCTAAGCACCAGAGACAGACAGCATCCCAGGGTCTCTGGAGCGTAGGATCTGAGGAATTGCAGAAACAAAGGTCTCCCTTTTATCATCCTTTCTATGGATTGGGGAGATGTCACAGCACAAGAGGCAGGGAAGCAGGTGGGTAGCAGGATATGGGGTCATACCCACTTTGATGTAAACTCACTTTCCAGGAGAGAAACCCTGCTTCTAGGATGCCTGTCAAGGAGGACTTGAATAGACAGTGTCTCAGCAGGGCTCCTGTTAGTCACCATAAGAGGCGGGGCTGCCATGGAAGCCAGAGTCTACCATCACATTCACACACATGCACACACTCACAGACACACTCACACAAGCACACACACTCACACAAGCACACATACGCACACATGCGCTCACACTCACTTGTGTGCGCACATACATACATTCACACACACACTCACACAAGCACACATACATACACATGCACTCACACACACTTGTGTGCACACACACACACACCAATATTTTGAGGTACTGGTTCTTGAGCTGAGCGCCCCGTGCTTTGCTAGGCAAGTGCATTATGGGTGAACTACATTCATAATGTATGAACTGAAGACATGACTACTTCATGGTATGGTTAAGGGAAAGGCTTTTATTGTAGCCAGAAAGGCGAGTACAGCCAGGGACATCTGGAAGAGTCCAGAGCAGAGAGTGAGAGTATGGCCAACAACCTGGACCTGGTCATAGGGAGGGGGCAGGGGAGGTGGGGGGGTACAGAAGAGGGTAGAGGGAGAGATGAAGACAAAGAGAGAAGCAAGAGAGTGGGAGGCCAGGTGTAAGACCAAGAGTAGCTGAATTAGCAGGGCTATAGGGAGTGCGAGTAGCTGGGGAAGGGGAAACTCCTGAGCTGGAGGAAGTTTGTGGGAGGGGAAGGTGAGAAGAACTATGTACTTGAGATATCAAGGGAGCCTGGTGGCCAGCATGTGCTTTGGTGTGCTAATAGGCACCACAGACTGCCATTTGTCCATTCTGCCAGCAGTAAGGAAATGGCTCCTTTGGTGAGGGGAACTGACTTCACAAGTTCCTGAGAAAACTGGCCTTTTTCTAATTGCCAGAATTTGGGGAAATGGAGTTTCCATTGTCCCTGACACCTGTCCCTAGCTTCACTTAATACTCATAAACCTGGAGAAAGTCCTAGCTTCCAAAGTTTAGTTGTGGAAATGACTCATGAAAAGTAAGAAGTCACTTCCAGAATGCCTAGAAGGGTAGGCAGTTTTAATAACCTAGGTGCAAGCACTGAAAGAAGCTCTCCCTGAAGTTTCTCCTTTGAGGAATTTAATAGTTAAACATGTTTCACCAGATATAGTGGTTCACACCTGAATTCCCAGCACCTGGATGGTATTCATCGCAGCATGAGGATCATAAGTTAATGGATCAAGACTGCAGATCCTGTCTCAGAAAACAAAACAAAAGCTTACTCTGTGATTCTCAGAAGAGTTACCACCTTACCTGCTTTCCCAGCAGAAACTAACATCAAAACCCTACATCCATACACAGTGGGAAAGCTAGGGCCAGCTCCCAGCCTTCTCCTGCTCATTGAGAGGCAACCATGATCTATTTTCTCAGCAGTTAGAACCCCGCTTTGCTGCCTTAGTGGGCCATCAGTGCCTCGCATTCACAGCATGCCATGTGCTTTAGTTCCGAAGTGAAGAGACCTTCCATGAAGATACAGTCACTGCACACTTAGGCAGAAACAGGGGACAGCAGGGGGAGATCCTTCCCCAGGGGCTGCTGTTCAGTTGTGAGAAAACAGTAGGGGCTAAAGTCCAGGTGCTAAAAAAAGATCCTCAGGAGCCAAGTGAAGAGGAACCTCCACCCTCCGCCTGCAGCCTCCCTCTGTGTCAGTCCCTGCCAGTCCCTGCCAGTCCGCTGTAAGACCTGCTCACATAATCAAACTTTCTTTTCCTCCCTAGGATGAGAAAGTACCATTGTGTGAAAAGCCTCCTCCCTCCCCAGGTACTGGCTTTTGTGGTTCACTAGAATAGTCATCTGATGGAAAGTTTGCAGCTCCCTGTGAAGGCTCTGGGGTCTGCTGCTGGGCTTAGCTTTGGGAAGGTGTTAATCACTATTAGTGGGGTGAAGGGTGGGTCTGTGTGGAGAGCTCAGGACCTTGGGTGAAAGGGTGGGCCTGTGGAGAGAGCTCAAGAGTTTGTGAGGGTTTGCCTAAGAGATGTACTGAGCCCTTGGATGGGGATGGGGGTATACCTGTGGCATGTGCTCGAGGCCTGGATGTTGGTGTTCAAACAAGGGCTCAGCTTGAGGGCTGCACTTTGCCAGGCTGACCTGTACAACCAGGGAAGTGGCTGTAGAATTCAGAGTGGGTTTGTAGTTTGGGGCTGTTATGTCTCCCGTCACTCACCTGAAAGTATTATTTTGTCTTTCATTTGGATTAACTGTATTTTGGTTCTTTCTTGGGGATTTTCATTGTGTTCTGAGCTCTGGTGCCCTAACTTCTGGCTCTCAGGCTTCTCCATTGAGAGCAGTCCCTTGTGTGCCCTGTCTGAAGTCAGGTTGTTCATCTCATTGATTTGCAAGAGGTTCGGGGTAGGATTCTGGGCTTGGGAACATGGGTTCAGGTCATCCCAAGTGACATTTTCCAGTATGGAAGCAGTTATATGAACTTTTATGGTCACTGAGCACAGCCATAAGTCAAGGCCTTTACTAGATGCACTGAGCAGGTCACTGGCAAAGCCAGGAAACCTCTGCTGCCTCAGATGCTGTCTGAAAGTGTCACTAGTGTCACTAGTGTTAGAATTGGTGGGGCCTGGTAGGTTACCGAGTCGCTCCATTCCAGGAGGATTTACCTGGTAGTTAAAAGGATGCTAAGCATGTAGCATGAAAGCTTCTTCTGCCTCCTCTGGCCCCACCACCTCTCTACATGCTGCCCGCTGTACCTTCCCCTGGGCACCCAGTCTGTTCAGAAACCAGGGACACGACCCCAGGCCTGATGTGAACTAGTTGTTCACGTGGCTTTTGGAATGAAGTGCCAAGTGTTTTTGATGTGAACTGGTTACATAATTATGTGGGCTTTCCTCTGTGTCCTTTAGATGTAGCTGGTAGAGTACATCAAAGATATACGGAAATAACCAAAGAGAAGTTTGAGGAGTTAAAAGAAGAAACTGTACATCTCTACTCTGCCAACCAAGCCCTCAGCATTGAACTGAGCGCTCTGAGACAGGCAATGAAGGATGTACAGCTGAAGCTCAAGATGGCAGAAAAAGACAACAGGAAGCTGAAGGAGACGGAAAAGGCTTCCTCTCGGGAAGGTGGGGCCCCCATGGCACCATTACTAAGGGACAGTCAGGGCTCTTTATTTATTTTGAGAATTGATGTGTATGTGGATATTTATGTTGTAATATTTAAGACTATATTAGGACCTTTATGCTTATTGGATTTTGATTTTATATGCCATAATGTTTTGGTTAAATGTCTTAACTTATTTATATAAATTATTAGATATACACATACTATATATATTTACATATAGTTCACTACAAGGGAACAAAACACTGACTTGCAATTTATATAAAGTCTTGGTGACTGATAAAATTGGTTGTATCATTACATCGATATTTTTCAGTAGTCACACCTGAATTGCTTTGCCTAAGGAAGCAAAGCCAAGACCTGGTGGATGAAAACAAGGGGCTGAAGATGATTGTCCATCGATTGAATGTAGAACTCAGTCGCTACCAAACAAAATTCAGGCCTCTGTCTGAGGAAGAGGTAATGTTTCCAACTCCAGAAAATCAGTTGGTTTGTCTTTAGTCTTTCCTGTTGAATTGATTCCTTGTTCTTGAGAGGTTCTTGGTAGTTTACGCCTTTAATCCCCACACTGTGCGACAGAAGTAGGTCTGTTTGTGGGCAGTCGGTACTCTTACCCACTGAGCCATCTCACCAGCCCATTCCTTATTTTTATGAAGTACGATGTGTTAGTAAATGAATGTTCTGGGGGACTGGAGAGATGGTTCCGTGGTTAAGAGCACTGACTGCTCTTCCACAGGTCCTGAATTCAGTTACCAGCAACCTCATGGTGGCTCAAAACCATCTATAATTGGACCCAATGCCCTCTTCTGGTGTGTCTGAAGACAGCGATAGTATACTCACATAAATGAAATAAATGAATCTTTAAAAAAAAAAAAAGAA
>NW_022196904.1:26561685-26576547 GCF_008632895.1 Mastomys coucha
AAAAAAAAAAAAAAAAAAAAAAAAAAAAATGTTCTATAGGTTTCCTTGTTATCGTTCTTAGAGGAAGAGAGTGTTACTCTCAAGCACTTCCAAGGTCATTTTACATGCTTTTGCACACACGACTCCAGACAGAGTAGGACGATGCCTCTTAGGATGCCTACCGCACAGACTTCAGAGACAGTGTAGCTGGCCAACCTTGTCTTGGATGTGTGCTTTATTTTCAGAGTTCTCATATCGAAGGCCTCCCATCCAAGGGCCCCACACCCCCCTGGTTGGTAAGTGAAATTTATTCTATTCTTATTTATTTATTTGATATTTTGTTTTAGTTTTTGTTTTGAGACAGGATTTTTTATGCAGCGCTGGCTGTTCTAGAACTCACTCTGTAAAACAGCTGGCCTTGATCTGGGTATACCTTTGCCTCCTGAGTGCTGGGATTAAAGGTGTGCACCACCCCTGCCTGGCTAACTGAAAGTTATTTAATCTCAGGCCCATATTCTCTGGCTGTGTCAAACTACTAAGAACCATGCCAGAATAAGTGTGTTATCTCGCCCTTTAAAAAACAGATGAGCCACGTGGTGGTGGTGCACATCTTTAATTCTACACAGAGAAACCCTGCCTCGAAACACCAATAAAGAAGAAAGAAAGAAAGAAGAAAAGGAAAAGAGCTATATTAATCATCCTTTCCTCCACTGTTCCACCTAGGTGGATATAAAGTACCTCTCACCACTCTTGCTGGCTTATGAAGACAGAATGAAAGAGAAGGACCAGCTCAGCACCACCCTGGAGGTAGGTGGGCAGGTATCTCAGAGACAGGCTCTATCAAGTAAGACCACTCAGACGACAGAAACAACCCAAAGATAAATGTGCCTAATACAGTTGAAGGAAAGAGGGGAGTGTTGGGAGGCGGGGAGGAAAAGAAAAGTAAGGTGGGAAGAAGGAGGAGTATTTGGCAGAGCATGATAGGTGGGCGGTGCTAGGAGGGGTCTGCAGGGGTGTGGTGGCTTTGCAGAGTCTGCAGGGGTGTGGTGGTTTTGCAGGGTCTCCAAGGATGCGGTGGGGTCTGCAGGGATGTGGGGAGGTCTGCAGACATGTGGCTTTGTGAAGTGGTGGTTTGGGAGAGGTAGCCCCATGTGAGTGGAGATCTTGAAATGCAAAGGAGGAGCAGTGGGTAGAGCATCATCCCTGACTCTGCAGCTGTGGACACCAGAGCAGATGCTGGGCAAGTGGAGATTATATTTAGGGCATTTTAAGGAAACTTGACACTCCTTGTTCCCAGGAAGCCCTGACCCCAGAGGTATATCATGATCGGGTTGTTGGCAGTATTAGGAAGAAGGATTTGTGCATTCTGTGTGTTCACCTAGTTCCTGAGAATGCCAACCATTCCAGCTGTAGATGGACCAGGCCTGGGCATCATCTACTACCAGGGCCCTGTGTGCCTCACACACACTTCTGAGGTCTCCTGTTGGCCAAGTAGGTCTCTGTATTGGAAGGATCCTGAGTGGGATAGGTCCTTTAAAAAGTCCAGCAAGCTCATCCTCAGACATGCATCCCATTTCCTGCTCTATCCCATGAACCTTAAGATTTATTATTAGTGACATTGGGTTTTTTAAACATTTATTTATTATGTATACAGTGTTCTGCCTGCGTGTATGCCCACACATCAGAAAAGGGTAGTAGATCTCATTATAGATGGTTATGAGCTACCATGTGGTTGCTGGGAATTGAACTCAGGGCCTCTGGAAGAACAGTTGGTGCTCTTAACCTCTGAGCCCCCTGGACTTTGGATTTTTTTTTTAATTTTTTAATTTTTATTTTATCTATCTATTTATTTATTTACTTATTTGGTTTTTTGAGACAGGGTTTCTCTGCATAGCCCTGGCTGTCCTGGAACTCACTCTGTAGACCAGTCTGGCCTTGAACTCAGAAATCCACCTGCCTCTGCCTCCCAAGTGCTGGGATTAAAGGCATGCACCACTACTGCCCATCTTGGACTTTGGATTTTTAAGAGCATAAATTATCTTGAATTCACTGACCAAAAATCAATAATTAAATTTACATTTGGGTGCTCTTTTAAAGTCAGGGTCTTCCCACATTTTCTATAAGAATCTGTTAATAAACATTGGAGGCTTTGTGGGCCAGGTAGTTTCTGTCCACAGATGCTCAGTCTGCTGTTGTAGCAGGTTAGCAGCCCTAGATGGCATGCCAGTGATGGGTGGGACTGTGTTCCAGTAAAACTCAACAAAAAACAAACAGCTGTCCGTTGGCTTCAGCTCACCAAGACAGTTATAAACAAACAAACAAACACATAGGCAGCACATGAGTGTGTCCTGGAGTGAGGGGAGAGGAGGGAAAGTTGCAAGCATGCCACTGTAAGAGATTAACACTTGGGGGGACATAGCTCCTGCCTAAAGCGCACACAGCCCTAGGTTCATCCCAGCACTGCAGATTGGTGAACGAGACCGTTTCAGTGCATCCCTGAAGAAGTGTGGACACCCAAGGTCTGCCCAAGACACCAAGTGCCAGCTGGGACACCACAGTGAGGCTCAGGTCAGGAGCCCATATCTGCCAAGCTGCATCCATCAGGATGTCTGGCTGACCACACTGATGCCACTGAGCTGGGGGGTGTCTGCTGCATACAGGCAAGGTTAGGAAACCCCTGCACCAACACCCTCCCTTGTCCACTCACAGAAGCTTTTGTCTAGGACCAAAGGACCTAACACACTTTTTAACTTAAAACTCCAGTTTACTTACAGAGCAAGTTACAGGACAGCAAGTTACAGGATTACACCGAAAAACCCTGGTTTGAAAAAGTGACATCATTAGTAGTCGACTACTTAAAACCCGAAGTTCTTTGTCCCAGTGCACATCGACACTGGGGTGACTTGGATGTTCTCTCAGGAAACGGTACCCATGAGGACACGTGGGGAGGGGCTCAGGTACCTGGTGCTAGAGCACCCCTCTGCCCTCCGCCCACTGAGCAGTGCATCGAAGCTGAGACTTTGTGGGTGTGTGTGATGACATCCATGCTTCTTGTTTCAGGAGGAAATGAAAACCTTTAGGCTGCGAGTCCAAGAAGTCGTGAAGGAAAATGAAAGCTTGCACCAAGAGTTAACTAAGAGAAGCCTCGTCACCATCGAGGAATGGCAAGTGGCATCTGCTAATTTACAACACAGCAGGAACAGGCTTCATGACATTACCAAACAGAAAGGCACTTTGGTTTTTAAAAATTACTACTTTAGCCAAACTCTACACAACTCAGTGAACCTCAGTGTAGTGAGAATAGGCATTTGGGACAGAAGCTTGGATGTATTTTATGCAGTTACCCACCAATCAAAACCAAAAACACCAGGACAGAATTAGAACAAGAAAAACCATTAGCTTTCTATCTCTGTAATAATTCATGCCCACTCCATGCAGTCACATGTTAATTTTGGTGTGTCTTGGTTTTACTCGGGTTTACAAGGTTTTCAAATAGTAAAGTGTATAGATTGGTTTTGTTTTGTTTTTGGTTTTTGGTTTTTCGAGACAAGCTTTCTCTGTGTAGCCCTGACTGTCCCAGAACTCACTCTATAGATCAGGCTAGCCTTGAACTTACAGAGATCCATCTGCCTCTGCTCCCTAGTGCTGGGGTTAAAGGCACCTGCCACCACCACCCAGCAGTTTATAAACATTTTAAAAAGGGAGAATCTTTAAGATAGGAATAAAATACAACCTCAGTAAACTCTTCTACATTGGATTTTAAATTTTTCATTTTTTTTTTTTTTTGAAGTGCTGAGGAAGGAGCCCAGGGACTCAGCTGTACCACTGAATCCCTAACCCCAGCTTTTGAAGGCAGGTTGTAATGTAGCTCTAAACTAACCTTGATCTCTGAAGTCCTAAACCTTTCTAAGTGCTTGGCTACAGGCACGTTCCACTGCACCTAGCTTTAAGTGGATATTTTAATGATGATTAATTTCCGGGGGCACACCAGGTATATGGTAGTGCAACCTTTAATCCCAGCACTCAGGCAGAAGCAGGAAGATTTATGTGAGTGGAGGCCAGCCTGGTCCACATAGGGAGTTAGTTCCAGGTCAGTGAACCCTGTCTCAAAAACAAACAAAAAGGGTCTGGAGAGATGGCTCAGTGGTTAAGAGCACTGACTGCTCTTCCAGAGGTCCTGAGTTCAATTCCCAGCAACCACATGGTGGCTCACAACCATCTGTAATGGGATCCAATGCCCTCTTCTGATCTGTCTGAAGATAGCAACAGTATACTCACATACATGAAATAAATTTTTTAAAAAGTTAACAACAACAACAACAACAAAAAAGAATTAAAAAACAAACAAACAAACAAAAAGAAGACAAAAATTTTAAAATGTGGCCATGGGCCTGTAGCTCAGTGGTAGAGCACTTTGCTCCCAACCAAGGTCCTGAGTTCAGTCCATAAGCATTGCAAACAAAGTAAAAATAAATGAGTAAATAAATAAAATTTCAAAATAGGAAAATCTCAAACAGGAAGCCCATTTGCTTTGCCTGTTTGCATTTCTGTTCTGAGGCAGTGTGTCTCGGGCAGTTACCACTAGATGGCTTGGGGACAGGAAGGCCGGGCTAAGGCTGCTCGATGAAGTGTCCACTCTCCTGCATTGTTTCCAGTGCTACCCTGTCTCCACAGCCCTTGCACAGCCTGTTCGAAGTGAGCAGAGCCTGGGCTCTCTGGGCTCTGGCCTCACCCATCCTTGTCTCTTCTGCCACCTGGTGCTTTCTGCCCTATGGTACATTGTGTTTGGGCAGTAAACACCTGTACTGGCTGGTTTTGTGTGTCAACTTGACACAGGCTGGAGTTATCACAGAGAAGGGAGTTTCAGTTGGGGAAGTGCCTCCATGAGATCCAGCTGTGGAGCATTTTCTCAGTTAGTGATCAAGGGGTTAGGGCCCCTTGTGAGTGGTGCCATCCCTGGGCTAGAAGTCTTGGGTTCTATAAGAGAGCAGGCTGAGCAAGCCAGGGGAAGCAAGCCAGTAAGGAACATCCCTCCATGGCCTCTGCATCAGCTCCTGCTTCCTGACCTGCTTGAGTTCCAGTCCTGACTTCCTTTGTGATGAACAGCAATGTGGAAGTAAGCCAAATAAACCCTTTCCTCCCCAACTTGCTTCTTGGTCCTGATGCTTTTGCAGGAATAGAAACCCTGACTAAGACAACACTTAATGGGGCAACATTTATGATCCTTGAGCTCCTCCCTGCAGCAGTTTTCAATTTTGAAAGTTGAACTGATATATGATTTACAATGCCCTACATAAATAAGTGGCTTTCTCATGGGAAAAGTGAGGTTGGGGTATGTTTATATAGTTTTAAGACACTATTTCAGAGCCATCTAATATGTTGGGGGTTTTCCCTGGCTTGTTTTTTTTTTTAATTTTTATTTATTTATTTTATGAGTACACTATAGCTGTCTTCAGACATACCAGAAAAGGGCATCGGACCCCATTACAGATGGCTGTGAGCCACCATGTGGTTGCTGGAAATTGACCTCAGGACCTTTGGAAAAGCAGTCAGTGCTCTTAACCACTGAACCATCTCTCCAGCCCCCTCCCTGGCTTGTTCTTAATATTTATTACTTTATTTTATTTACCATCCCATCCCACATCTGGGTCCACACCTTTTCTGTCTTTCAGAGATAACAACAAAACATTATTATTATTATTATTTTAATGGTCTCACTGGTAGTCCAGATTGGCCTGCAACAGAACTCCTCCTGCTTCAGTTTCTCAAGTGCTGAGGCTCTAGGCTAGTTGCACCATACCTGGGGTTTTGTTGTTGGATTTTAAAGGTTGGTTATTTATTTATTTATTTATTTATTTATTTATTTATTTAAAAAAATATTTTTAAATGTGTGCGGTTATTTTGTCTGTGTACCATGTGAGTACCTAGTGTCCTTGGAGACCAGAAAAGAGCATCAGATGCCCTGGAACTAGAGTTACAGATGGCAGTGAGCTGCTATGTAGATGCTGGGACTGGAGCCCAAGACCTCCAGTAGAGCAGTCAGTGCTCCTGACCATCGAGCCATCTCTCTAGCCCTTTATTTCTACTTCTTCGGAGATCCGAGTCTCACAATGTTGTCTGTACTTGCCCTCAAGTCCTGGACTCAAGCAGTCTCCCTGCCTCAGCCTAAGGAATGCTGGGACTTGTAAGTGTGGCTACCATAAGCAGCAGCTACTGATTATGAATGAATATGAGTGTCAAAGTAAAACAGGACCTTCCAGCATCCAAAAATGTCTTGTGGATTGCAGAGCAGTTATTTGGGTGCAGGGATTGGATGCTTCAGTGTAGGAAGCAAACTGGCCATTTTGAGGCCATCTCACCTGAGTATCATGCAAAAGCAGTCCCCCTCTGCCTTTGTTGGGATGTTAATTGTCACTGCATGCAGTAGCTGATTTGTCTGTCATCACTCAGGCATCACTACACATGGCAGCATTTACTGTGTCACTAGCACACGCCCAGGTGTTGACTCACTGTGGCATATTTCTGTGATCTCTCAAACCTGAGGATAGTGTTTAATCTTTTGAATCAATTGCAGGAGGCAGCTTCAGACTCAAGCAGAGCTGGTTCTAGATGAGAACAAGCTGTTGATAGAGCAGTTGGAGATCCAGCAAGCAAAAGCCAGGGACACCCACCAGGCGCACCTCCAGGATGGTGAGTGACCGGTCAGGGCTGCATATTCCAGAGTTGTAGGTTGGCGCAGCCACTGTGTTTTCACAGTTGATCTGCAGTCAGCCCATGTGTTCTCAGATCCCTCATAGGGTCAGCCAAAGTGGCTTTAGGGTAGGGTAGCTCCTGAGAGTTAAAGAGGTTACAGAATGAAGTGTTTGAAACAACCCAACATCTCCTTACCCCAGATATTTATTAACTGCAGAAGAAAGTAGAACTTTTCTGTTTCCCATTCCCCAGCGTCTCCCACCCACTTCATGCAAGCAAGCACTTTTGCATTGAGTTGCAGACAGTCTTAGTCACTGTTCTATTGCTGTGAAAAGACACTGAGACCAAGGCAACTCCTATAAAAGAACACGTGTAATTGAAGGCTGGCTTACAGATTCAGAGATTAGTCAGTCGTCATCATGACGGGAAGCATGGTGGCATGCACGTGGTGCTAGAGCAGTAGCTGAGAGCTTTATGACCTGATGCACAGGCAGGAAGGCAGGCAGACAGACAGACAAAGACAGAGACAGTGAGAGACTGGGCCTGGCATGGACTTTGGAAACCTCAAAGCCCAGTCAACACCTCCTAATCAATCCTTTCAGATAGTGTGACTCCCTGGTGACTAAGCATTCAAATATATGAGCCTATGGAGGCCGTTTGTATTCAGATCACCAGACATCCCTAACCCTAGGGTTCTGAGACAGGGTCTGCTCTGTAGTCCAGGTTGGCTCAGAATGTGCCATCAAGCCCAGAGTGCCTTTGAAATCACAGCTCTCCCACCTGTACCTCCCCAATGCAAGGATAACAGGTGTGTACCACCACTCCCAGGGCTAAGGACATCAGAGGTTAAATCTCTGTGGTTCTCTGGGACTTCCCATGAGGATCCTTTCTCCCAGTGTGTCTCTTCCTAGAGCCACCATAGCAATGACGGTGGTCTTCAAAGTGAGCCAAGTTAATAGACTTTTTTTTCTCTTGTTTTGATTAAAACCAAATATGAGCCCCCCCAAATAGTGACACACTCCCCACTTTACTTTTTGAAGATAGGAGTTACAGGACAGGAGTCTTAAACAGGCTGTCTGGCCCCATCCCTGTGAGCCTCCCTACTTCTGCTATGCATACACTGAAGAGGTCACTACCAGCCTCTGTTGCAGCTGAAGCTACTGAGCCTGGGTTCCAGGTGCCTGACAACCAGGCTGTGTTCACAGAGTCCCGAGGGAAGTCCCTCCATGAACTTGCTACAGGAACCCTGGAGGCCCAGGCCCTCTGACCTATAACTGAGCTCACTCACCATGTACTTTCCTGGCCTAGCTGCTCACTCTGTTCTACTCTGAGCTGTCAGAGAGTGGAGGGTTTTAAAGCTTTACCCCATGATGATACCCAGCGGCAGTGTCATGGTGTGCCCAGGGAATATCTCATTAGTGTGTTGTGTATGCTCATCCTGAAATTCTTTCAGTTATAGACAAATCACAACACATGCTTGCATATCTATGTATGATTTGACACTGAAGTCTTTGGGAAGTGAGTTCCTTGAGGATTAGATTCATGTCTCATTAAATATTGCAGTGAGCCATAGCAAAGTCTTAAGGTACTCAGAGGGGATGGGCTACACATAGATGAACAGACAGGAACACATACACACATTGGATACCCAAATACATAAACTTGTAAGTCCTTATATAAAATGCTGTGGTTTCCACAAAAAACCTACACAGATCCTCCTGCAAGCCAAAAATCAGTTCTAGATTACAAAGCCCAGCATTATATGAGTACTATGTAAATAATCAGGACATGTCTAGGTTAGCATGATAAAGAAGAGTCTATATGTTTTGTATAGATGCAGGCTCTGCTCCCCCCCCCTTGTGTGTGTGTGTGTGTGTGTGTGTAATCCAGAGGCTAGCCTTGGGTGTCATTGCTTTCAAGCTTGTTTCTTGAGACAGTGCCTCTCACTGGCTTGGAGTTTGCCAAGTAGGCTAGGCCATCTGTCTGGTTCCCTCAGTGCTCCACCTGCATCAGTGCTGGGATTACACGTGTGCACCACAGTGCCTGGCTTTCTTTCATGGGTTCTGGGGAGAACTTCAGTCCTATACATGCAAGGCAAGCCTGAGCTATGTCATCGTCCCCAGATACAAATATTCTCCCCAGTTATTTCCAGTTTCCAGTCCACAGTTCATTCAGTGAACTGTGGAATCTGCAGATGTGGAGAGTTGGTGTCATGTGTATGAATGTTAATGTTAATGTCATGTTAACTGAATGCTTAACACAGGGGAAATAATTTCTGTGTATAAGGCCTTTGGTATTAACTTAAAATTCTCCAGAGAATTTTTCTTACAGTTTTTTCTTTTATTGTTTTTGTTTTGTTTTGTTTTGTTTGTTTTTTGAAACAAAGTCTATGTGGCCTCAAAAGTCACTCTTCAGTTAAGAATGAGCTTGAGCCTCTGATCCTCCTGCCTCTGCCTCCCAAATACTGGATGGCAGCCATGATCCTCCAAGTCCCCTTGTTCTGTTTATTTTTGTATACAGTTCTAGGGATTGAACACAGGACTCCATGTGTTCAATACAAGCCTTTATCAGCTGAACTACATCCCAGGTATTGAAATCTCATTTTTGTAAGTTGACTGATTTTTGTTTTTAGTAATTAATCTATGGCCTTGTGCAAGCTAGACAAACACCATGGCATTGAGCTACATCTCTATATCCTTTTTTGTTGTTGTCATTGGTTTTGTTTTTGTTTTATGCTTTTTCAAGACAGAATTTTTCTGTGTGGCCCTGACTGTCCTTAAACTCGCTTTGTAGACCAAGCCAGCCTTGAACTCAGAGATCTAACCCCCCACAGGGCGGCCCCTTCTCCTCCTTTTTTCTTTTTAACACAGATTTTTTTTTTTAAGATTTATTTATTTTATATGTACAAGTACACGGTGGCTGTCTTCAGACATACCAGAAAAGGGCATCGGATCCCATTCCAGATGGTTGTGAGCCACCATGTGGTTGCTGGGAGTTCAACTCAGGACCTCTGAAGAGCAGTCAGTTATCTTAACCACTAAGCTATCTGTCCAGCCCTCCTTTCTTTTTTAAAGACATGTTTTTGAGTTAGGATTTCACTATGTAGCCTATACTAGCCAAAGCTTGTGATCTTCCTGCCTCAGACCCTGAGTGTATCACCACGCCTGGCTAATACTTATATTTTAATCAGTCTTCTGTGCCAAGTCTTTATCTTGTTGCTTTCCAGTTTCTAAGCTGACTAAACAACTTGTGCTCCTGGAGGCAAAGACTCAGGACCAGGAAAAGCAGCTCATGGAAAGCAAGGAGCAGCTGGAGAGCTTACAGGTCAAATGCCGAGAGCTCAAAACACAGCTGGATAGCAAGATCGCAGTGGATGTCCACACATCAATTGTCAATGAACTAAAAAGGTGAGGATGTCACGTCTCTCCAAGCTCGCTTGAACCCTCTATATGATCCGTGCAGTGTGGACAGAGGTTGCACAACTTCTGTTTTATTTTTGTTTTGTGGTTGCTGCTCTTTGTTCTTTGGGTGTCCACCAGGGCCTGGAATCTGGTCACCAGTCATCTGCTATCTTTTAGTCCCACTTGGTTTTACATGAGTACACCGCACCCATGGTACACTGTACACAGGGTGTACTGTGCCCACAATACTGTACCAACAACACTCTAAGTGGTGTACTGTGCCCACAACACTGTACCCATAACACTCTAAGTGGTGTACTATGCCCCAACACTGTACGCAGGGTCCCCTGTACCTAAGGTGCAGTGTGCACAGGGTGCACTGTACATATGTGTGTGCCACTGTACCCATGTGTCAGTCATTTCTTGTCTTTCAGCCAGTTGCAAAAGGAAGCAGAGAAAGACAGTGCTGAGATGGAGGAGCTGATGGTGAAGCTGACGGCCCTACAGGTGCAGAAGAAGAGCCTGCTTCTGGAGAAGAGCAGTTGGGCCACCAGGAATAGAGCACTAGAGGCTGAGCTGGAGCGCACACGCAAGGCCAACAGGTACCTGTGTGTGTGTGTGTGTGTGTGCACATGCAGTTCATTTCCTTTTTATCTGCATTTTATTTTGTTTATCTTTTCTTTGTCTGATGGGGCAATAAAATGGAAAATAATAACCAAAGGGACAGATACCAGAATATCAGTATAACCAAAGCTTTTCTGTAGACCTGTAGTTCTCAAGTCTGTGGTTCAGATATTGATAACCACATGGCAGCCCTGAGCTCTAGATGTCTCCCAACCTCTCCAAAGCCTGTGTTCCCATTGCTGCACCACAGTCTCCTTTCTTTTTACTTCTTTTTTTTTTTTTTTTTGGTTTTTCGAGACAGGGTTTCTCTGTATAGCCTTGGCTGTCCTGGAACTCACTCTGTAGACCAGGCTGGCCTCAAACTCAGAAATCCACCTGCCTCTGCCTCCGCCTCCCAAGTGCTGGGATTAAAGGCGTGCGCCACCACCGCCCAGCTCTTTTTACTTCTTTATTTTTGCTTTTAATACATATACATTTATTTATTTATTTATTATTTTTGGAGTATCTTTTATTTTTTGATAATGCCATGCATGTACATATACATTTGATCTTGATCATCCCTTCCACACTTACACACATACACACACACACACACACACACACACACACACCAGCACATCTTTTCCCACCTTTGTATCTGTATCCCATTTTCAAAAATATCTTTTAGAACATAAGTCAAAAAGTTAGAAGAATATTATTTAATTGGCTCATTTATTGCTAGTCATTTTGTGAGTATATATATGTGTGTGTGTATGTATGTATGTATGTATGTATGCATGTATGCATGTATGTGTATATTCTGGTTTTGTATACATATATTCATTCTGCCCAAGCCTATGCTCACAGGTTTGGGTTTTTTTTGTTTTTTTGTTTGTTTGTTGTTTTTTGTTTGTTTGTTTGTTTCCCACCACTGGGGGCCCTCTGCAGTAGATACAAAAAGAAAATTGATGTCCTCAGAAAGCAAGTAGAAAAAGCCATGGGGAAGGAGATGTCTGCTCACCAGTACCTGGCAAACCTAGTGGGCTTGGCAGAGAATGTCACCAAGGAACGAGACAGTCTGAAGTATTTGGTGAGTTTCTTCACTTATATAAACTTAAGCTTCATATGCAAGTGTGACTTTAAGACTATTTTTTAGCAGTCTCTCTCTATATACATATATATATGAAAAAATTAATGCTTTAGTATATTAACCACACTTCCAAATTCTCCAAAATTTTATCTTTTAACCATGGGCAAGAATTATTTATTTATTTAGAGACAAGGTATTGCTGCATAGACAAGGCCGGCCTCAAACTTGTGATTCTCCTACCCTAGCCTCCCAAATACTGGGATTATAGCACAGGCAAAACATGTTTTAAAGAAAATCAATCAGAAATTCTAAATTAAAGCACACTTTATTTTAGAAAGTAAACTATGTGGTGCTCATGTCTGTCACACAGCAGCGGGGCAAGGCATCTGTACATCCCCTTCAGTCACTGCCTGAGCAACTCCTACCTGCACAGGCATCCCAACAATCACAGGCCATGCTGGGGGTGCAGTGGGGTCATCAGTGCATGCCCCGTGTGTGCAGGGCACTGGGTTAGGTTCCCAGCACCGAGGGAGGGCTCAAGCAAGCCTCCCAGTAGGTAGAGATCACCCCAGGCATGGTAGCAGGGAAGGGAATTAAGTCGATTATCGGTGTCCTAGATGCTGGAGAAGCGCACAGCCAGCACGAACCTGGCACGGTTCTAGACACCTCCACACTGATTCAAAAAGATGTCCGCAGCAGATTGTGTGGTCGGAGAAGACAGCTGCTCTCTGTGTCAAGCCATATGCGTTCAGAAAGGTCTGGTAGATTTCCCCAAGCTCTGACAGTGAGTTGACTCCAAGGGGCGGACTTCCAGGTGACGTTTCTTACAAGCCTTCTTACTTATTTGAATTTCTCTTCAGTGTGTTTTGGACACATCACACTCCCCTGCGTATAAGCATGCATGGGCTTTCTATGTCTCAGTTGTCAGCATGTCAAATTAGAAGGTGGAGGTTAATGAGTGTCTTGACAGAGACACAGGGGGAGCATCATGAAAGGTGGAGATGAGGGGAGGAGGGGCTGTCAGAAGTGCTGGGAAGTTCCTCCCCGGGCAGTGGGTAAAGGTCTTAGCCCTTGCTTATAGAATAGTAGAGGGGAGTTGAGAGGCTGTCACTACTTACTTTTAATAAAACAAATGCTAATTGGATGTGTCTTGATATTGTCTGTACTCAGTGTCACAAAGGATTTTTGTGACACTAGCTGGCAGGGCTCCAGCAAGTCTCACTGTACATTACTGGCAGTTTAAAATGTAATGGATTATGATTATGATTATGCAGGGGGGAGTGAGTGTCCATGTGTGTCACTGCACATGAGTGGCAGTCAGGTGACAGTTTCTGTTCCGCTGGGTACTCACTGAGCCATCTCATCGGCCCCATCACAGGCAATTTCTAAGTCCCTCCTGACTCTGACCCAGTGTGATTAAAACCTTGAAGCCACTCAAATCTGATTTTGGAGGCTCCTGAAAAGTTGCTGTCCTGGCCGAAAAAGTGCTGAATGTGCTGGTGTTTCCTGTCACTGCACTAAGCACCTCTTCCCACCATGTGCCCACTGGGCTGCTGAGACAGGAAAAGCCTGTTGGAAGTTGCAGAGCACAACTGCTCATCTGGAGTACCTTCCAGGCCTCCCCACAGGGCCACAGTAAATCTAAATCCCTGTCTCCAGGGCGGACTCATGGGGACCCCCGTCCCTGGGATCCCCAGTCCTTGGTGGTGCAGTGGAGATTCTTTCCGACTTTAGACGGCCCCTTTAGGCCCACACCTCAGCTTTGCAGATCGGGCATGGAAACACAGTGGAAGCCACATACTCTGTGGATAAATGTTTAAAAGCTGCAAATTTAGCCAACTTTGTAATGCCTGAGAGCCAGACCACTGAGTCAGCACTGCATGTGGGCAGAGGTGCTGTCCTGTGCCTGGCTCCACTTGTCAGCAGGACCTCTGATATCCCAAGACCTATGGCCACACTGGGGAGGAGAGGGATGTGGAAGCTGGCGGGGCACTCAGGGTGTTGTATCATCTACACGGGGTGAAACTGGCTTCCCTGCTTGTCACATCGCTCCTGGTCTCCTGGGTCTCATGACCCTCCCAGCCTTTAGGAAAGGCCTCCACTCAGCTCTGGATAGTGACTGCTGATGCCCAGGGTCACGAGTTACTCTGCAGCTCCCCTCCCCATTAGCTTTCATGTACTTCCATTTACACCCTTCTGAGGGAGACATGGTGGACTGAGGTGCCGACATGGTAGTTGCCCTCTGGATGCTTCTTCCTGTGTCTGGGGAAAGTTGTTTAACTTTCTCTGTCAGATCTTTCCTTTCTAGAAAATCCAACTGCCACCTTAGGCTGCTGTAGGAGGAAGGCATCCCATACCATAGCAGCTGAAGCCCTTAATGGTGTGTGGGAGCTTGTTTCCCATCTGGGTATTAATGCAGACTCCCTCTTGGATATACTGTCTGTCATATTGGTCTGAGAAGAACATCATGTGTTTGTACTTTTCCCTTATGTATTGCTGTGATCAAGTTTCTCAAGATACAAGCTTGCTTTTTAGCACAGTGCTTATTCCTTGAGTGCCATTGAAGGAGCCATGACCAAGGCTACTTATGGACAGAGTTTGGCTTGTCTGTGGTTTCTGAGGGAGAGTCTGGCAGCAGACAGCCAGAGCAGGAAGCTGGGAGATCACGCCTCACCCACATACAGGAAACAGAGAGTGAACTGGAGTAGGGTGAGGACATAAACTCTCAGAGCTCACACCAAGTGACATACTTCCTGCAGCAAGGCGCCACCTCCTAACCTTCTGTAACTTCCCCAACTAGGAACCAAGTTCAAAGACCTGAGCCTATGAGGGATTGTTTCTCATTCAGACCACCACAGGAGTGTTATGTCCGCTAGAAGAGGGCAGTGCTCTCAAGTTCTAACCAGCCAGGTCTGAGGGGCTCCAGATCCTCCTTTTCTACCCAGGAGAGATGCCCAGTGTGCTCTTCTCTCCGTGTTGGTCCTTAGCCCTGTCCAAGCTCTGCCCACAGCCCCCCAGGGAGGGAAGGGGCCCAAAGCGGGACAGGCAGAATTAGAATTAGAAAGGGTAGATAGTGCGTGTGTGTGTGTGTGTGTG
>NW_022196904.1:26576749-26602146 GCF_008632895.1 Mastomys coucha
TGCTAGGCAAGTGCTGTGACAACAGGTTACAGTCAGAGCAATTCCTAGGGCTTTCTGTGTTAGCTAAAGTAATGTTTGTGTTTGCACCCTCTCCTCAGGCTCAGTGTTTAGCGAGCGAGAAGCACGGGGTCCTCAACAAAATCCTGAAAGGCAACATTCGCCTGGGCAAGCTGGAGGAGAGGGTAAAGGTAAGGGGTCATCATGCATCGAGCTTCCAAAGGACAAGCCTGTGTGTGGCATGTCTGTCTCATGCAAGGAGACTTTGTACCTCCTTACATAACCTGTGGTTTGCTGCACAGGAAAGCACCGTGCAATTAGACAACTCGGAGAAGTCTGCAGGCTCTGGGGCTTAGTGATGTCACAGCAAAGGGTAATCTGTAGTTAAATGATGTCACAGCAAAGAATACTTTTTTTAAAAAGTTATTGGTTAAAAAAAAAAAACCTGGAAATGTAAAAGCTGTACACATAAAAAAAAAATTAGATGTTCTTTATTTTTATTTTATGTGAATGAGTATTCACCTGAGTGTGCGTGTATGTGTACCATATGCATGTCTGGTGCTATACAGGTCAAAGACAGCAGACCCCCTGGAGCTCTGGAGTTATACATGGTTGTGAGCCACATGGATTCTAGGAACCAAAGCTGGGTCCTCAGGAGGACCAGCCTGTGCTCCTAAGCACCGAGCCATCTCTTTAGCCTACCAAATGTATTTTTTATCACTTTTATTTGATTTGATTTGATTTTTTGGTTTTTGAGACAGAGTCTCTATGTATCTATCCCTGGCTGTCCTGTGACTTTCTCCTTCTGTAGACCAGGTTGGCCTTGAACTTAGAGTTTCTCCTGCCTCTCTGCCTCCTGAGTACTGGAATAAAGGTGTATACCACTACCACCCAGCCATTTTTTTTTTTTACTTTTTATTTTTATATGTATCTTGTCTATATATGTGTTTTTTCATCATGTGGGGGTCTGATCCTCTGAAACTTAGGCTAAAAATGGTTGTTAGCCACCATGTGGGTACTAGGAATTGAACTCAGGTCCTTTGCAAGAGCAGCATGTGAGCTCTTAGCTGCTAAGCCACCTCTCCGGTCCCAAGATTTATTTTTAAAACTTTATTGTGTTTAGTGTCTATGTGCATGATGCATGTATGCCTTGGTTGCATTCAGTATGCATGCGTGTCATATGACAGCTTTGTAGACTTAGTTCTCTCCTAGCTTTATGCAGGTTTCCTAGGATCAAACTCAGGCTTTAGGCAGCAAGCATCTTTACCCACTGAGCCCCTCTGGTCACTTCTAAAACAGATGTTTAGATACATAACTTCCATAGAATTGATATCCTAAAGTAATGATCAGTTTTCATTTCCCTCTGCCTTCAGAGTTGGTTGAAGGCACTGGAGAAATGGCTCAGTGCTTAGGCGCCTTAACTGTTACACGAAAGGCCTACGGGATGCTTGAGGGCCCGAGTCACACTGGATGGGAGGTGACTAGCCAAGCTTTTACCTTTTTGTAGTTGATATTGCTAGGGATCAGACCCAAAACCTTTTGTATGCTGGGCAAGCACTGTGCCACTGAGCTGTGTCCCAGCCCTGAGTTCGTCTGTGAGACAGCTTTGATAGTGGAGAACAGTGTTAACAGCTGTGGTCATTCTTGCTTAAGTTGCCAGTTGATGAAAGGATTGTCCATGAAAAATGCAGACATCGGGGCTAGGCATGTGACTCCCTGGGTAGAGCTTGCCTAGTAGTATGCCTGAGGCCCTGAGTTTGATCCTCAGTTCTGTATAAAGCTGGATATGATGGTACACACCTGCAATCCCAACATGGCAGTAGAGGTGGGGAGGTGGCAGGTGGAGGCAGAAGTAATCTGAGTTCAGTATCCCCTTCACCTCCATATAGACTTTGAAGCCAACATGGGCTACGTAAGGCTGTGCCTCAAAAACAAAACAAAGAAAAAAATTGGAGAATTAGATTAATTTGCAAAAAACATCCAATTGGTTCTATAATGCAGGTATTTTATGGTTAATTTGTATCACAAAAAATCAGACATAATATATATTAGAAATTTGTTTTTGTTTGTTTTTTTTTTTTGTTTTTGTTTTTGTTTTTTGAGACAGAGTTTCTCTGTGTAGCCCTGACTGTCCTGTAGACCAGGCTGGCTTTGAACTTAGAAATCTGCCTGCCTCTGCCTCCAGAGTGCTGGGATTAAAGATATGAGCCACCACCACTTACCGGCTCCTTTTCAAGTTTCATTTCATTTTTAATTATGTGTGTGTCTCTATGTGGGAATGTGCGTGTGAGTGCCAGTGCCCTTAGAAATCAGCAGAGAGTGTCAGATCCCATGGAGCTGGAGTTAGTTACTGGTGGTTGTGAGCTGCCTACATGGGTGGCGGAAGCTGCACTTGGGTCCTCTGTAAGCATTTGCTCTTAAGCACTGAGCCATCGCTTAGGTTTTTTTTATATCCCAAATTCTCTTGTACCACTTTTTAATCTTGTTTTCTTGAGTCAGAGTCTCACTGTAGCCAGAGTGGCCCCAAACTCATTTTTGTCTCTGTCTCCTGAGTGCCAGGATTTACAGGCACACATCAGCACACCCAGTGTTACCCATTGCTAGAGATCAGATCCAGGGCTTTGTGTGAGTGCATGGCAAGTGCTCTACCCAAGCTGCACCTGTAACCTGGTCCTTCTGTCTTCTTAAGATCCAGATTTGCCTTCCAGGTCAGCACTGGCTGAGCCACACTCAATCAGTGGGCTCTGACTTGCAAGAGGCAACACCCCTTGTTCACCGAGTCTCTCCCCTGCAGGGGTACAAGAAGCAGGCAGCACTGAAGCTGGGGGACATCCATCACCGCCTGAAGGAACAGCAGGAGGACTTTGCTGGCAAAGCAGCTCAGTACCAGAAGGAGGTGAAGCACCTGCATCGGATGCTGCAGGAAAAGCAGGAGGTCCTGGATGAGGCGCTGCAACAGAAGAGGTAAGTGTGGGAGCATCACACAGGAGCGCCTCCAGAAGAGCGCCTCAGTGGCCTTCTCTGTTGTGCACCTGCTCCTTTGAACAGGGCATCTCTGTGATTCTGGGACTTGCATTTTCTCCGCTAGGCTGGAAGCCAGGCAGCCCCATGATCCCATCTTTTGCCCTCCTAGGAGTTTGAGTTATAAATGTGTTTTGGGTGCCTGGCTTCTTTCTTGGGGCTGGGAACCAAACTCCAGCCCTCATGATTGCACAGCAATCAGCAAATGCTTTTAGTCACTGAACCATCTCTCCTGTGTGTGTGTGTATGTGGTGTGTATGTGTGCATGCGTGTGTATGTGTACACGCATGCATACGCGCATGCATGCGAGTGTGTGTGCATGTGTGTGTGTGTGTGTCTGTGTGTGTGTGTGTGTGTGTGTGTGCAGTGTGTCTGTGTGCGTGTGTCTCACTGCTTCCAAGCATCCTTATGGATCTCAGTTCAGTGGCAGTCAGGTGCTCTTGGTATTGCTGTACTTGGTTCCTTTCAAAGTTTCTATCTATTAACTTTACTGTTTGATGTTTTCAGTATTTTATCTGTTTGTTTTGTGCTCAGAGTTTCTATTTAATTCTCTCTTCATCAGTGCTCAGTGTTGGGCTTCCCCAGCCAGATGGTTTTGTTTCAGCAACATGAGCTTCATTTGCAGTTGTTCTGGTTGAGTCTTTGGTAAATCTGTCTTGTCATTTTTTTCAAGTAAGTTCTTTGGCATTTGCAAATTTATTGAATTAAAAAAAAAAAGAAATAAAAAAGAAAGGGCATGATTGCTCCTAGGTGTGGTGGGGAAGAAAGTTTACTGTAGATAAAATGGATAGCAGAGCCAGAGGCAGACACGTCTGGGAGAGTCCAGAGTGGTCCTGACCCTGAGCCATATGAAGAGAGGCGAGGAGGGGAGGACCAGGTACAGTAGCCAAGAGGGTGAAGGTACAAAAAGGGGCAGGTAAGCAAAGTGGCTGGATTATACAGGGAAGGGCAGCTGAGGGAAGGGAGCTGGAGAAGCTTAGAGTAGGGAGCAGGAATGCTAACCATGCCCTGTAGCATGTAGGTATTGAGGGATGCTGGGAGAACCTACTGGCCAGGTCTGCTCTGATGTGTTAAATAAGCAGCTGAGCCATTTGTCTCAGGATTTGAGACTGAACGTTATACATACATCTTTTAATTTTCTTAATATTCAAGTCATAGTATTATGGTCTATGTGTGATCGTTACATTTAAAAATATGCATAAGTTCTCTTTTTACTTCATTTCCTTTGGTCATTGTTTTTAATTGACATAATAATTGGTTCTGTGTGGTCCAGACTCAGTCTGGAATGGATGAGTTTATTAAGCACATAGCAAGCCTCAGGAAAGGAGTTAATAGCAGTAGGTAGGTAGGTATATAGATAGATTGGCAGACAGACAGACAGTATGTTGGGTGTTCCAAACATGCTGCAGAAACTGACTGAGGCAGCCAGCCGGAATCCTGTGCAGGGCAGAGTCCCCTCCAGGGAGGTTTCCAGGTAAGAGTAGAACAGCAACAACAGAGATGGCATCATTAGATACCTGTTCACAGCATCCAGCAGGGACCAGGCGGGCATGTCGAGGCAGCCAGCTGGAGTTCATGACCTTTCTCTCCACGGCTTGTCTTCTCCATGGCAAGCACTTGTGTATCATGGGGTGGATGTGGTCACATCTGTTAGAAATAGCTTCCCTTCCAGCTGTTCTCAAGGGCACCGCATTTTCACCCTGGGTTCTTCCTTCCTGGTCACATACTCAAAGGCCAGGCCAGCCCATCCCAGACAAGGGCCTTCGGAGGACACCCTGAGACTGGTAGGGATAGGGCTGCAATGGGAGCCATTTCTCCATGAGCTCTCACAGTGCATAGTAACTCACCAGCAGAGTGTGCATCACCTAACCGTGCAGACCCGTGGGTACAGTGTGATGCTTGGTGCCAGTACACACCGTGAGACACCAGGGAGATGTCAACAGGGGCCCAGAGCCAGGTCAGCTCCTGAAAGCCTCCATCCTGAGTGCAGTTTGCATTCCCATTTATAATCTAAAGCCACACAGTGGAGTAGGGAAGGAAGATTTTACAGCTGCATACGGGGCAGTTGGCAGGTTGTTAGGGCAACGGCCCCTGCTGCTTCTCTAGGTCATTCTGTTCCAGGTCATGCTTGGCAGGCAGTGCAATTGTGGCGCAACCTTCAAAATCCTCTTCCCTGGCCCTTGGACCTTAAGCATCTGTCACTGGAGATCTTACTGCTTCAGGATTCACACAGGCTATTGTCATTTCTTTTTTAAGAAGTGTATGTGTGTGCATTTGCGTGTGTGTGTGTGTGTGTGTGTGTGTGTGTGTGTGTGTGTGTGTGGTGTGCGCGCGTGCGCGTGCGCGCGCGCACTTGTATGGGTGTGTGTCTTTACCCACATGTGTGCTGGCACATGTGCGCACACATGTGAAGACCAGAAGTTGACATGAGGATCTTCTACAAGCACTCCCTCCTGTTTTTTGAGACATGGTCTTACTGGACCCAGAGCTCTCCAGCTGGCCAGGCCAGTGGGTTGGCAAGCCCCAAGGATCCAACTCAGGTCCTGACTGACTGGGCTGACCCCAGCCCCAACTAGTTCAGCTCCTGTTTTCAGTCTCCCTCCTCCTTTTCTTTTCTAGAAATATGGAAGGTGAGCTTGAAATGGTTCTGGAGTCCACTGCCAAGGAGAACAGAAGGATGCGGGGCCTTCTCCAGGCCACCCTGGAGAGGAGAGGCACACAGCATGTCACAGCTCCTCAGGACACTTGCTTCAGCCGCCTCTCTCAGGGAGACCTGCTGATTGGCCATGATTTCAGCTATGGTGATGTGCAGCTTCCTGCTACCATCAAGCGCCAGAGTCTGGGGGAGTCTGTGGCGTAGACCTCCTGTCTGAGGTGTCCGCTTCCTGCAGGCTGGTGGGTGGCTCCTTTCTCCAGGAGGGCCAGTGTGACAAGGAGGCCCATGGAAGCCACTAAGTGTCATAGGCAAGAAAGAAATAAACCCAGGCATCAGACGTGTTTCCATGCTTCTTTTTCTTTCTTTCTTTTTTTTTTTCTTTCAGTTTCTCGAGACAGGGTTTTTCTGTGTAGCCCTGGCTGTCCTGGAACTCACTCTGTAGACCAGGCTGGCCTTGAACTCAGAAATCCGCCTGCCTCTGCCTCCCAAGTGCTGGGATTAAAGGCATGTGTCATCATTGCTGGCTCCATGTTTCTTTTGGTCTCTCTCTCTCTTTCTCTCTCTCTCTCTCTCTCTCTTTCTCTCTCTCTCCCCTTTCCCCCCTCTCTTTCTTTCTCTCTCTCCCCTTCCCCCCTCTCTGTCTCTGTCTCTCTCTCCCTCTCTCTGTCTCTGTCTCTCTCTCCCTCTGTCTCTCCCTCTCCCTCTCTGTCTCTCTGTCTCTCTGTCTCTCTCTCCCTCTGTCTCTCTCTGTGTCTCTCTGTCTCTCCCTCTCTCTCTCTCTCTCTCTCTCTCTCTCTCTTTCTCTCTCTGTCTCTGTCTCTGTCTCTGTCTCTGTCTCTGTCTCTGTTATTGAACCCAGGGGTCTGCACATGTGGGGCATACAGACTGAGCCGCATCCCAGCCCTACTTTTCTAAGGCAGAGTCTCCCTGCCCAGCCAGTCTGGCCTTGAGTGTTTGATCCTCATGCCTTTCCCTCCCAAGTGCTAGGATTACAGAAGTGACTCACCACACACCTCTCCATATTTTTCTTTCTTTCCTTTTCTTTTCTTTTCTTTTCTTTCTTTCTTTTCTTTTTTTTTTTTTTGCCATTTCCATTCTTTTTTTATTGCTTTAAGTTTTATTGCAGTATGATGAGAAAAGTTACATGATTTCAATTTATCTGAATTTGTTAAAATTTAAAAACATAAGTAAGTAGAATTACATCACATTCTTGTTTCCCTTTTGTACTCCAACTCCTCTCAGAGACCCCCCCTTCAATACCTGCAATACCTTTCATTTTGTTTTTTGTCATATTCTTTAAAATTTATAAAATATTGTAACAATAAAAATGAGTATTATGAAAATTGTTTGATATAAAACCACAATCAATTGAACAGTCTTATGTAGATGCTTGCCTACAGCAATACTGAAAATACATACATTTGTCTCAATACGAATTTGAAATAGCTCCAAACATATTAACTGTATATTTTAAAATAATACATCACTACTAGTATTTTTTTAAATGAACATAAATAGATAAATATATAAAGTATTTTTGCTTCTTTGTTTTGGTTTTAGTAGAGCTTAAAATCTTGGCGCTTACTGTGGTACAAGCCCAAAATAAGAACAATTTTTAGACATTGGAGTTCATTGTAATAAGGCTATACTTCAATGACCCTCAAATCACCAAAGTATTTACCTCCATTTTAGCAAAGCTGAGAGTTGACAGTTCTGCTGCGCCAAGGAATGAATCGTAAGCACAATTTTTGGATACAGATTTCCTGCTATGGTCAAAGCTATTTGACTTGAGTAATTGTTATCATTCTCAGCCCACAGAGAACAGGTTATATTCATTTAAGAAATGGTGTTTATATTAAGATGGTCTAGCCAGGCAGTGGTGGCGCATGCCTTTAATCCCAGCACTGGAGAGGCAGAGGCAGGTGGATTTCTGAGTTCGAAGCCAGCCTGGCCTACAGAGGCCTACAGAGTTCCAGGACAGCCAGGGATGCACAGAGAAACCCTGTTTCAAAAAAAAAAAAAAGATGGTCTAACCATGAAGTCATTCACTGACTGTTTCAAAGAACAATGGTTCTGCTTGGAGGGTGGTACAGACATTAATTAGGTGAGGGTAAGAATCTGGTTCATTGGCTATGGTGATTTTGAAATGCATTCATCTCAGAGAAAGAGTAACTTATAAAGTCCTCTTCTTTAAACTTGATACAATAGTTACAAACATCCAACAAAGCATTCAGTCTCACTCTTTGTTGTTCTCTTATAAGCCTCCTCCCAAGTTAATTGTGTTTCTTTTGGCTGTATAAACTTTTGAAATATATAAGCTGTCCTGAAAATCATAGTATAGTGTAAAAACATCAAATAAACAATCCTACTAGTAGAGAGGCTGAGAAAGGAGAAGCCTGATTTCAAGACCAGTATGTGGTATACAGCAAGACACTGTTAATGTACAAACAAGCAGAAAGTGTGTATGGATTGTACAATATTGGTCCTGTTTCTCCAATTACCAAATTAGAGAGACCACTGGATGACAGCCAACAAATTTCTAATTCCTCATATTTTTGGATTTCAATCGATTAGGATATGTTGGTAATATTAATTTTCATTAATTTTCATATTAAGATATTAAGAAAAAGTAATTGTTATTTCCTGTTATTTTTGTTGTTAGAGGTAGAATTGGGTTTGTATGGGTTTGTTGAAAGATTACTTTCTTGCTTCTTCTAGAGTGTAGTTTTGCTCCTTATGTTGGTGTTTTCCATCTATTATCCTTTGTAGGGCTGGATTTGTGTAAAGATATTGTATAAATTTTGTTTTGTCATGAAATATCCTGTTTTCTCCATCTATGGTAATTGAGAGTTTTGCTGGGTATAGTAGCCTGGGCTGGCATTTGTGTTTTCGTCGGGTCTGTATGACATCTGCCCAGGATCTTCTAGCTTTCATAGTCTCTGGTGAGAAGTCTGGTGTAATTCTGATAGGTCTGTCTTTATATGTTACTTGACCTTTTCCCTTACTGCTTTTAAAACTCATTCTTTGTTTAATGCATTTGGTGTTTTGATTATTATGTGACGGGAGGAATTTCTTTTCTGGTTCAGTCTATTTGGAGTTCTGCAGACTTCTTATATGTTCATAGGTATCTATTTAGGTTAGGGAAGTTTTCTTCTATAATTTTTGTGGAAGATATTTATTGGCCCTTTACGTTGGGAGTCTTCACTCTTTTCTATACCTATTATCCTTAGGTTTGGTCTTCTCATTGTGTCCTGGATTTCCTGGATGTTTTGAGTTAGGAGCTTTTTGCCTTTTGTATTTTTTTTTAAGATTTATTTTGTTTATTTTTATGTGTATGAGTACACTGTAGCTGTACAGATAGCTGTGAGCATCATGTGTGTGGCTGTTGGGAATTGAACTTAGGACCTCTGCCACCCGCTGGCTCTGGCCCTGCTGGCTCCTGCTGACTCCAGCCCTGCTCGCTCCAGTGTAATTCACTGAAGCTGTCTTCAGACGCACCAGAAGAGGGTGTCAGATCTCATTATGGGTGGTTGTAAGCCACCATGTGGTTGCTGGGACCGAACTCAGGACCTTCAGAAGAGCAGTCAGTGCTCTTACCTGCTGAGCCATCTCACCAGCCCCGCCTTTTACATTTTCTTCGACTGTTGTGTCAATGTTTTCTATGGTGTCTTCTGCCCCTGAGATTCTGTCTTCTATCTCTTGTATTCTGTTAATGAAGCTTGCATCTATGACTCCTGATCTCTTTCCTAGGTTTTCTAACTCCAAAGTTGTCTTTGTGATTCCTTTATTGTTTCTATTTTCATTTTTAGATCCTGGATATGGTTTTGTTTATTTACTTCACCTATTTGATTGTGTTTTCCTGTAATTCTTTAAGGGATTTTTATGTTTCCTCTTTAAGGGCTTCTAGCTGATTACCTATGTTTTCCTGTATTTCTTTGAGGGAGTTATTTTTATGTCCTTCTTAAAGTCTCGTATCATCATCATGAGAAGTGATTTTAGATTGAATCTTGCTTTTCTGGTGTGATGGTGTGTACGGGACTTGCTATTGTGGGAGAATTGGGTTCTGATGATGCCAAGTAACCTTGGTTTCTGTTGCTTATGTTCTTACACTTGCCTCCGGCCATCTGGTTATCTCTAGTGCTACCTGCCCTGGCTAAATCTAGCTGGGGCCTGTCCTACCTGTGATCCTGGTTGTGTCAGAACTCCTCAGAGTCAAGATGTCTCTGTGATCTTGTGATTCTGGGATCCTGTGATCCTGGGCCCGTTAGAGTGCCTGGGAATGGAACTTCCTCTGGGTGTTTTGGGACTGGCTACAAAATTTGCATCCAAGGTCCGCTCAGAGCACCAGCCCAGACAGACTGGAAGGAACCCGTGCCATTGGGCTGCTGGAGTTCTTGCATGCCTGGGTCCCGCTGGTCCCAGTTACTCCTGGTGTTGGGACAGATGTTGTGTCCTCTGATTCTCTGATCCTCTGATCCTGGGCTTGTTAGAGCTCCTGGGAGTGGAGCTTCCTCTGGGTGTTGTGTGTAATTTGCACCCAAATTCTGCTCAGGGCACAGGCCCAAACAGACTGGAAGGAACCAGTGCCACTGGGCCGGTGGACTTCCTGAGTGCCTGGGTCCCGCTGGTCCCAGTTACTCCCATATTTTTCTTTAATGACTTGCTACATGTTTAATGAGATGTGGCCTCTGGTCATATTGCCCTGAGGTGGCTCTGTCATGCCCATTGTCTCAGCACTCCTAGCTGGGTGGCTGAGAATGGCCTGGAAGAAATGGAGATGCTGTGTGGTGCCTATGGACTGAGCAGTGAGTGACAGACAGGCACAAGCAGAAAGACTCAGTGGGGTAACATCTCTCTAGGAGGTGACCTAGCAGATAACTTTGATTTCTTGCCAAAGGGCTTTACACTCACTGTCCCCAAATCTGAAGACTGTAAGGCAAGTGTCATGCTGGGCAGGGGCTTGTCAGCTGGAACACTGGAACAGCCATTATCCCGACCCAGAGAATGCCTTTGTCCACTCTGTAAGAACACTCTTCTACCCTATGCTGCTGCTTCATAAAACATTCAGGTGGGGGTATCCCCAGGGCCACATTGTGACCAGGGAAGGGGTACAGGTGGTCCAGTTCCTGTGTGCTGTCCCACTTCCTGCTGGGTCTTACAGGAAACAGGCCATGGGCTGAACTCACAGCACACAGATGGGCAAACAGTGCAGAGAAAGCCAGGCTGTAGAGGGCAGACGACCTGCAGGACTGGAGAGGCCATGGGCACTTCATGGAGGTGCTAGTATGTCCTGACTCTTCAGGAGGGACAGGATCTGCTGCAGAAAGAGCAGACACAAGCACCTGGGATCAGCACCAGGATCAGCGGGGTGCTTTGTGGAGGTGAGCTGGGACTCTAGCAAGGGCCTTGTCCATTTCATCCTAGTGATCTCCAGGAAGGCATGCTTGTGTTTCTGGGTCCTGACACACCACTGTAATACACAGAAGGTGACCTTGGTTTTCATGTTGACCCACGCAAAAGAGTGTGGGGATCAGAAGTGACATCTTAGCTATGCAATTAAAGAAGTGGCAAGCCTGTTTCTTGTTTGTACTGATTTCTCTGCTGTCAGCAACAGTGATAATGGTGACAAGGAGTGAGATTAGAGGCAGGGAAGGGAGTCATAGGGTTAGCAGGCCCCTCCCACGAGGAACCATGTTACCTGGAACTCAGTGATAGGCATGGCCTGGGCACATCTCAGTGGTAGAGCATGCCTTTGCATGTACAGGCCCTTGAGCTCAGTTCCTAGCACAGAATTAGAAGAAAAAGGCAGGACCCTGCTTCTGGTGGCGCCTGGATACATGGGCTTGCGTTCCCAACACTTTGATGTTGCCTCTCCCTGCTAGTTCTGCGAGTCCCTCACTGATTATATTAGGATGACTTACTGAGAGCTGGTGACCCAATGAGGCTTTGCACACTCCCTATACTTCCCAGAGGTCTGTGGCTGGAATTCAGGTACACACCATGCCTACATTTCATTCTGCTCTACCTCTCTTGTGCCCCACCCACAGCAAGTCACAAATTATCTTAAAGTGACAGTGGAAAGGATTTGAAACCCATTGAACTTAATGAATAGAGGCCTGAACTCAGAAGGTGCTTTTGCTGTGTTTAGATGGCCTGTGTGCTTCTCCATGGTTTCATGTGTTCAAGGCTTCAAGTGTTCAAGGCAGGGCATACTGGAGTGGCTTTATTGGGAGGCAGTGGGGCCTTCACGAGGTCTTTAAGGCCAGGTAGGGTTATGATGCTGGAGGAGACCATAGGACACTGGTCCTTCACTGGATTTCTGTGCAGCAGTGTGGCTTGTTGCCTCCCCCCGACCCCCTATGCACACTTCTGCCATGACTGCACTATAACCCAGCCATAAGGCCTTCATGAAAGCCAAACTATCACCAGCACCACACCCTTGAGCCTGAAGCCATCTAGGAGAGCTGGAAACAGTAGGTGATTTTCTGAAGATGGACCATTGTTTTGCATGGCTGCAATGGATAAACTCTAAAATTGCAAGGCTTTTAGAGAGTTTATCTCAGACCTGATTCTTGTTATGATGTCTTTCCTGCTGTTATTAAACAGCATTATGATCCCTGGACATTAGCCCACCATATTGAGGAGATTTTCTGCAGGTAAATGAAACTGCACTCTCTTGTAGTAATGCTATATAGACAAAAAGATGATTTCTTAATTCCTAATAATGATTCTATAGAATTCCTAAATTTGTTCAGGTAATTTGGAGCCCTCTATGTATGAAGGCTGCAGTTAGGGCTCTGTGAACCTTCATGTGTCATGGGCTAACTGCACCAAAATAGAAAGGCTTGAAACAGATTTATGATCAGGGAAAATATTTCTTTTAGGCTAGCTATAAAATCATTATCTTATAACTAAAGGTCATAAACTGGGTATGGACAATTTATTATAGGCACAAGGACATAAGATAAAATATTGACTAGATTTATCTATATAAAACCTCAAAACTAATGAGACATTAGGCAGATGACTTGCCTCTTGACAAAACCATGCTATCCTAAGACATAAATATTGTTGTTATAAACACCTAATGAACCTATGGAGCTAGTGACAGATAGTGAATGTTTAATTAGTCTTAATGGAAACAGATGTAAACTTGTATTATAACTTCTTATTCAATTTATGATTTGAATTTGTTTGAACTTGTGAACTTTTGAAAAAAGATGCTTAGATTACCATGTGACCATGTGTCCAGAAAAAGTACAAGAACCAGGAACGATGACAATAAGAGAACAGAGAGAAAGAGAGCAGAGAGAGCAGAGAAGTGAGCAGACAGAGTAGACATAGCAGAGAGAACAGAGAACAGAAAGGAAAGAGAGAGAGAGAGAGAGAGAGAGAGAGCAGAGAGGGAGCAGACAGAGTAGAGAGAACAGAGAACAGAAAGGAGAGAGAGCAGAGAGGGAGCAGCGAGCAGGTAAGCTTTTTATTACCATGAGACAGGGTCTTTCTCAACAGCAGGTTTCTGCTGACTCACTAAGCAATAAAGATTGGAGCTTATTTTTCATCTCTAAGTTTTTTTTTCTCTAAGCAATAAAAGTTGGAGCTTATTTTTCATTCAGAATGAGTGTGTTCTTTCTATGGTGGCACTTGCTCAATGAAACCTGCTTGTGCAAGCTTTTGCTCCATCCATCAAATATCTATATAAGTATATATACTTACATATATGTAAATGTAAGTGTATATATGTAAATATGCATGAATACTTGTGGAATGGATGAGACAGGTGGTCAGGCTCACCAAAAAATGTGAATGTGTATCTTTCTGTGCATTAATGTGTATTTTCTTTCTGCAAGCATGACTTTCTTTTCCCGGTTCACTGAAAGTTAATTGCTCCAAGCCTCTCCTCTCATTGAGCCTCAGCAGTAAATCCTGTACTGAACTCCCCATTGCTTTGTAGCATATGTTAATTGCCAGAGAAATATAAAGTAAGTTTATAAATAAGAGTAAGGTTTTCCAGCACTTATTCAAGCACAGAGAATTATAAAGTAAATAACAAGAGAAATGAAAAGTTAAATTTCCCCGAGCACTTAGTGAAGCATGAAAGAGTAATAAAGAGTAAAGTTTTTCACACAGAAACAATAAGAAAGGGCTAAGTCTTCAACACATAATGAAATATAGAATAGCAGGAAAGAGTTAAGTTTCCTGACAGGCCAGGGATCATCAGTCTTTTGGCCTGTGTTTCCAGTCTGTGTCCCACTTCAGCACCTGTTCAGGTGTAGGGGTGGTTCTGATGCTAAGGTCCTGTTCTCCAATTGGTTCTTGATCTGTCAGTAAAGAAGCCATGGGCCAATGGCTAGGAGGATGGGATAGGCGGGACTTTTAGGTCCTTGGAGAAAAAGCGACAGATGCAAGGGAGGAAAGGGGTTCATCATGCTTTGGAAAGAGAAGAACCAAATGGTCATTTGAGGTCTGGAGAGGTGGGAAGGGGGAGACTATGGACACCCCTATAGCAGGTGGTCAGGGGTGTCTAGCAGGGATTGGATGTATCTTAGCAACTAAAGTTTAGGGCAGGTGGGAGGTGTGGAGATAAGAATATTGCTAAGGGCTGGGCAGTGGTGGGACATGCCTTTAGTCCCAGCACTTGGGAGACAGAGGCAGGCAGATTTCTGAGTTTGAGACCAGCCTGGTCTACAGAGTGAGTTCCAGGACAGCCAGGGCTACACAGAGAAACCCTGTCTCGAAAAACCAAAAAATGGAAAGAGAAAAAAAGAATATTGTTACGGGCATGCTTTTCCATGTGTAAGATAGTAGTACCCAGCAATTGTGTCCAAAGGCAAGTTGAACACATGGACACATACTTCATTTCAGTAATGCAAAATGGATGCACACAGATCTGGGCCATCTAATGTCCAGCATCTGAAGATCCTGTGTCAGAAGGAAGAGTTGAGTCAAACACACCTTTCAGAACCATTACAGCAAGCTGGGTGTGGTGATACATGACTTTAATATCAGCACTTGGCAGGCAGATGTAAGTGGATCTCTGTTAGTTCAAGGCCAGCCAGGGCTACACATTGTATTATTCCCACTGGGTGAAAATAAGACCACTACTACAATTTTTTTAGCTGAATTTGAAGCAAGCTGGCCAGGACAATGGACACTGTCCTGGTCCATACCAGGAATTCCTGAAGAATGGCTGTGAATTACATTAGTCGGGTGCTTATATAGGGGACACTTACAAGGCTACAAACTTCCTGCCTTCGTCCAATCATATTTTTTGCCTACGTACCTCTCACCTATGCATGATCAAGCACATCCTATGCAGTTGATGCAGACAACTTTGTTGGGTATTGGTTCTAATGCTTTGATTTAATTGGGAATCTGCTTGTCTAAACGCTGAAGGTCCTTATCCCCAATTGGTTTTTGATTGATCAATAAAGATGCCAACAGCTAATGGCTGGGCAAAGGGAGATAGGACAAGACCCTTAGATTTTCACAGGCTAGGACACAAGAGAGAGGAGGAGGATCACCATGATTTGGAGGGAGATGGATCAGATTTAGAGCTGCAGAAGGAAAATCATCTGAAGCCCCCCAAAAGGGATGCTCAGAAGCATTTTTGGCAGCAAAGATTAAGGAACTGCCCAGAAGGATCAGGGCAGCAAAGGTAGGTCATAGATTTGGAGAGCGTTGAGTCAGGAATACTGGAGGGAAATAGATAGTAGCTGGGCAGAGGGTTAGAACTGTCTAGCCTTTGAGCCAGCCAAAGCATAGTGTGTGTGTGTGTGTGTGTGTGTGTGTGTGTGTGTGTGTGTGTTTCATTTGCAGATCCAAAGAGTTCCATGGAGGGCGGGCGAGTGGAAGCTAGCAACCTGCCGGGAGCCAAAGTGGTATAGCTAAAAACTCCACACTAAGTGAAAACATGTGGCTTGTATCTTACATAAACAGCTCTCAGCTGCTCCCAGCATTCCAGAAAGTGATCTGTCCTTGGGTTAGTAAGGTTACAGATTAGAGGCATTTTTGTTTTATATAGATCTCTTAAGCACAAAAATTTAAAACTTAAAACATAACTTGAGGCCTCACACATGACTTCCGGGACAGCCAGGGCTGCAGACAGAGATCCTATTTCAAACAAAACAAAAACAAACCTTATAGCAGAAGGGAACCTCATGCACCGTAGTGGAGCATGGTCCTCAGAGGGATAAAGCCTTCATCTTCATCAGAGAAGAGTAGCATTGCTTGCTTGTGAGAGGTATCAGTTGATGGCTGTTGCAAGAGGGAGGGTCATGGGACCCTCAACTGAGACCCCAGCCTCCTCTTAGACACTTGCCTAACTGCCTACTTGGCCTGGGAGGGACCAGGAGTATGTGTTCAGGAGGTGCTGGGGTATGTGTTCAGGATGTGTTGGGGAAGGTTAACTGATGAGGAAATTCACTTATACATCTCTGAAGCAGCCATCACCCATGTTGGGTAAAGACTTTCTAGAGTGGCAGCTTTGGGGTCCCTTGTGAAACCCTTTACTCTTGCTCTGAAAGTAAATTTTAAATCCATCATTTCTTCAGGTTGACCTTTGGTGGGATTAGACTTGAGTTTGCCAAGGGGACCATAAAGAGAGGTGGATTGTTTATGTCCCCGTGGTGGTTTCAATATGCTTGTCCCAGAGAGTGGCATCTTAAGAGGTGTAGCCTTGTTGGAGGAAGAGTGTCACTGTTGGGGCAGGCTTTCAGGTGCCTATGCTCAAGCTCCACCCAGTGCAGAAGAGACCTTCCTCCTGGATGCCTGAGGAAGAGAGTCTCTTCCTGGCTGTAGGATTAAACTGCAGAATTCTTAGCTCCTCCAGGACCATGCTTGCCCACACGCTGCCTTCCTTCCTATTATGATGATAATGAACTAAACCTCTGAAACTGTAAGCCAGCCCCAACTAAATGTTGTCCTTTTTAAGGGTTGCCTTGGTCATGGGTCTCTTCGTAACAGTGAACCCCTAACTAAGACAGTCTCCCAGGAAAGAAAATTTTGAAACACACAGGGAATGTATGCTGATGGGATAGGAAGGTAGTTAAGATTGTTGGATTTAAAGATTTGCTGGCAAAAGAAAAAAAAAGTTTTGTTGGCAGAAAAGAGAAGAGTAGGACATCTTGTAAAGCAAAGCCAGCACAGTGGCACTTGCGTGTAATCCTAGAGATGAGCAAGCAGAAGCCAGAGTCCTAGGTCAGCCTGGGCTACATTGTGACCCCTTTTCACAATGAGAGTGGTAGAGATGAGGAGCAGAGAGAATCTGATTTAGCAGAAATTTAAGAAATGGTGGACTTGAAGTACCTGTCCCAGGCTGGGCACCCCCTGGCAGCCAGAAGGAAGACCCCCAAGCACCTTTTGTGGGTGTCACTACAATGTAGGAATGTATGTTGGAGACATGGGCAAGATGGAGTACATAGTAAAGAGGTGGAAGGGAAAGTGAAGCAAGGAGTTCACACACTGTGGGAAAAGGTGGAACTGGAAACTCTACAACAATGAGGAACAGGCAGATATAAGCAAGCTATGCTGAGGTCCTGGCCCTGAGCTGGCGACAGATACCATGTCTGGGTCCATAGTCCTGCTGCAGCTGGGGGTCTGTGTCCATATCTGTGGCCCAAGTTACCATTAAAGGCCAAATAGATGTCCATGGTCTGGGCTGCCACTAGAGACCATGTGATATCTAAGAGCCCTGCTGCCGTGGAGTGATGTGCTGATCTGAGTGGTCTGCTCTACCTCCTGAGACCATGGGGACATCTAGACACATGGTGCTGTTGGGAGCCATGTCTAGATCTGTGGTCCCAATGAAAGTTGAAGTCTGTGTTGATGCCCCAGGCCTGTGTTACCACCAAAGAATATGCAGAGGTCCTTGGTCTGGACTGTCAACAGAGGCACTGTGCTGAGCTGGCCTTCTTACCTAGGCAACACAGTAGAAGTGAGGAAGTTGGGGAGCCAAGGCATGAGCTTGGGAGAGCATTCCTATCCCTACTCTGCCATGGGGTGGCTTCAGCAAAGGAGAGATGTGTTGCCTGCAGCAGGTGGGAGAGCTGGTCCTAAGATCATGAGAGCAGGAGAGCTGGCCATGTCCCTTGCCAACTGCAGCCTTGGCTGAGCTAGCCCAGGCAGGTGTGTGGGCTAACCCTAGTGGTGTGGGCATGGAGAACTGGTGAGATGACTAACTCAGCAACCTCCCAGGCACAGATCCAGGACTTTGAGTTGTCCCACCCCAACATCTACCTCATCTATGACCCACTGGAGCACTGGAATGAAAGGGCCAGCCCCTCAGACACAAAGCTGAGGATGCCCATGACATGGGGCAACAGTGGGATGTCTGAGAGGAGTCCTCCTGAGAATCCAGTCCAGGTAAGGATCCATAATTGATAGTGTAGCAGAAGCCAGAGGCCTCGAACCAGACCAATGACTCATTGCAATGAGCATTTACAAGTACAGAAGTGAGTAGAAAAAGTGTGATACACTGTGACACTATGGCATTTATGACAAGATTTTTTTTCTATCTTATATTTTTTTCCTTTTGGGAGTGGGGAGTTGCAAGGGTGGAGGGCAGTTACAAAGGGATGAGGAGATGAGTGGGATTGGAGTGTATGATGTGAAATCCACAAAGAATCAACAAAAGGTTTTTTTAAAAAAGAAAGAAAGAAAGAAAGAAGAAAAGAAAGAAAGAAATGGTGGACTCTGAAGAAGCTCGTTAGCACAGAGGTTCTCAACCTTCTTAACATGGCAGCCCTGCAATATAATTCCTCATGTCATAATGACCCCCAGCCACAAAATAATTTTCATTGCTACTTTATTTGTTTATTTATTTATTTATTTATTTATTTATTTATTGGTTTTCCTAGACAGGGTTTCTCTGTGTAGCCCTGGCTGTCCTGGAACTCACTCTGTAGACCAGGCTGGCCTCGAACTCAGAAATCTGCCTGCCTCTGCCTCCCAAGTGCTGGGACTAAAGGCATGTGCCACCACTGCCTGGCTATTTATTTTTTTATTGGATATTTTCATTATTTACATTTCAAATGTTATTCCTTTTCCTGGTTTCCCCCTCCCGGAAACCCCCTATCCCTCCCTCCCTCCCCCTGCTTCTATGAGGGTGTTCCTCCATCCACCCACCCACTCCCACCTCCCCACCCTCGATTCCTCTACACTGGGGCATTTATCAAGCTTTCATAGGACCAAGGACCTCTCCTCCCATTGATGCCTGACAAGACCATCTTCTGCTATATATGCAACTAGAGCCATGTGTATTCCTTGGTTGGTGGTTTAGTCCCTGGGAGCTCCGGGGTGTCTGGTTGGTTGATATTGTTGTTCTTCCTATGGGGTCGTAAACCCCTTTAGCTCCTTCAGTCCTTTCACTAATGCTGTTGGGGACCCTACGCTCAGTCCAATGGTTGGCTGTGAGCCTCTGCCTCTGTATTTGTAAGGCTCTGGCAGGGCCTCTCAGGAGACAGTCATATCAGGCTCCTTTCAGCATGCACTTTTTGGCATCCACAATAGTGTCTGGGTTTGGTAACTGTATATGGGATGAATCCCCAGGTGTGACAGTCTCTGGATGGCCTTTCCTTCAGTCTCTGCTCTACACTTTATCTCCACATTTGCTCCTGTGAGTATTTTGTTCTCCTTCTAAGAAGGACCGAAGCACCCACACTCTGGTCTTCCTTCTTCTTGAGCTTCATGTGGTCTGTGAATTGTATCTTGGTTATTTGGAGCTTTTGGGCTAATATCCACTTATCAGTAAGTGCATACCATGTGTGGTCTTTTGCAGTTGGGCTACTTCACTCAGGATGATATTTTCTAGTTCTATACATTTGCCTAAAAATTTCAAGAATTCATTGTTTTTAATAGCTAAGTAGTACTCCATTGTGTAGATGTACCACATTTTCTGTATTCATTCCTCTGTTGAAGGACATCTGGGATCTTTTAAGCTCCTGGCTATTATAAATGAATATAATGGAACATGTGTCCTTATTACATGTTGGAGCATCTTCTGGGTATATGCCCAGGAGTGGTATTTCTGGGTCCTCAGGTAGTACTATGTCCAATTTTCTGAAGAACTGCCAAACTGATTTCCAGAGTGGTTGTACCAGCCTGCAGTCCCACCAACAATAGAGAAGTGTTTCTCTTTCTCCACATCCTCACCAGTATCTATCTGCTGTCACCTGGAGCTTTTGAGCATTCTGACTGGTGTGAGGTAGAATCTCAGAGTTGCTTTGATTTGCATTTCCCTGTCATTGCTATTTTATAACTGTAATTTTACTGTTATGAATTGTAAAGTAATCTGATGATATGCAGGATGTCTTTTCATTGTTACAACATAATTAAAACATCGTGATTGCTCACAAAACCTTATGTAATGGTATATTGTGAAATACTTATTTCTAACTATAAATAAATGAAAATTTGTCTCAAAGCACAATGTAGCACGGATAACAGTCTTAATAGAACAAAAGCAAACTACATTGCCACATTTTGTGACAGTATGCAAAAAAAAGGCAACATCAGTGGGAAGGTTGATCTTTCTCACAAGATCAGAAATCCTTGCAGCAGACTTTGCAAGACCACATTTTCTCAGTTGTACCAGTAGTTTGAATAATGCCATGGAGACTTCTAATATAGTTTAAAGCTTAGGCCTTGGGCTGGAGAGATGGCTCAGCAGTTAGGAGCACTGGCTGCTCTTCCAGAGGTCCTGAGTTCAATTCCCAGCAACCACATGGTGGCTCACAACCATCTATAATGGAATCTGATGCATACCCTCTTCTGGTGTGTCTGAAGACAGTATACTCTTATACATAAAATAAATAAATAAATCTTAAAAAAAAACCCTTAGGCTTTTTCCTGGGACAGTCTCCCTGATACTGTTTAAAGTCAATCCAACTATTCTAGCCTGTGACCTGCCATATGGCTAGCTCTATAACTCCCTGCTCTGCTCGGGTTCCTGTCTGTTCCCTTCTATGTCATCTTCCTAGTCTCCAGCTTTAGCTTGCTTCTTCCTGTGTCATTCTCTACCTGGAAGTTCTGCCTTCATACTTCCTGCCCCAGCTATTGGCTGTCAAATCTTGTTTTTGTTTTTGTTTTGTTTTTTAAGATTTATCTATTATATATTCAGTGTTCTGCCTACACATATGCCTGTACACCAGAAGAGGGCACTAGATCCCATATAGATGGTCACCATGTCGTTTCTAGGAACTCAGGACCTCTGGAAGAACAGCCAGCACTCTTAACTTCTGAGCCATCTCTCCAGCCCTGGTTGTCAGATCTTTATTACAACCAATCAGCAGCAAGACAACACCTGATACATCTCTTAGATTGCCTTTAGGCAGGTGAGGAAGGACAAACATTTACAAAATAGAAAACCCAGTGTTGGGCCATAGAAATGACAATACCAAAAGCATACCAGCCCTTAGCTCTCTGTCAGTACAGAATTAACAATTGAAAATACAGAGACACTCTTCATACAGTGTAAGGAAGGATCACCCCTATGCACAATGAAGATCATCTTCCACAACAAGTCTACTTTTACCAAGGAACTGGAAAACCCACACTTCACAAAAATATGTTGTTGGAAATGGAAGAAGGCATGACATAGTCTAAGACAGACTAGGGTATGGCTTCAAATGCTTGATCCACAGGTTTGTAACTGACACTGTGGAGAAAGCAGATCTTGCTGCATCGCTGTTGATAGGTTCAGTGAACTCTTCTCGTGCTGTCTCAGGAACACCTTCAAACTTTGCGAATGGGCTTCTGGCAAGTGCAAATAGGAGCTCAGATAGAGTTGGAAAAAAATGATGAAGTCCCATCTGCAAGCCTGCACAGGTGCTCTTTTACAGAAATTCTCCTCAGAATCCTTTCGTCTGGTTCAATGTCGTGTTCCTCAAAGAAAGCAGATAAGGTAGGTGACACATAAATTTTAATTTTAAATTTTTTTTTTTTTTTTTTTTTGCCAAAGTCTCATTTGGAATGATTGGATCTTTTAAGACAAATAGAAGCACATTACATTCGGTCCTTGCCATGATAAATTTAACTCATGCAAGATGGCAAAGATGACAACCAAATAAGTTACTCTCTGTAATTCTCTTTTCTCGCTGACAAGTGCTTTGAACTGCGGTCTTGCTTTCTGATTTAACAACTTAGTCTCTCAACAGCCATCTCTTCTTCAGTGTGAAGCAGTAGAGCTTTGTTCAGAGCACTCGACTTGTCACACCTTTGGGAAATAGTCGGCTGTTTGACGATCTCCCTTTGCAAAATCAGCAGAACTTATGATGCTTTGCATTACTTCTTGTAACTCTTGTGGTAGTGTCTTCATTGCCAGGATTTGCCAATAACTCAGATGGCGAGTGCCGGTGACTTCTGGTGACTCGTTCAGTACCAGATGTTGAAATCCTTGCATAGCTGGCTGGCGCACCATCTGTGCAAACACCACAAACCTTTCCCCAGGAGAACTTATGGTCTTTCAGAAATGAATCAACTGTATCAGATACATCGCATGCAGTAGCTATTGTCTCAAGAAGTTTGCAGAAAAGAAACTCATCTTTAAAGTCACCATCATTATACCTTGCATAAACCAGTGACCTTGAACAGTTTGCAATGTCTGTAGACTCATTGAGGTGCTTGGGAAACATTGGAAATGGAGTAGATTTAATTTCCTGGATTCCCTGGTCAAGAATATCAGCAGGTATGTCTGTAGGCTTAGATCTTTTTAAACCTGTTTTAACTAGGGTTCTTAAATGCTTCAACCTCTCTTTTAGCCCACTGACCAGAGGTAGTGGAGAAAGAAGATTAATAGGAAAAAAGGGTTGAGGACCTATTTAGAACTAGTTCTTTGGGGGTAATTCTAATCTTTGTTGTCAGGATAACAGCAGTTTGGTCCAATAGCAAACTCCAAACATGAATCAGTAGCAGTGTCTAGATCCAGCAGAAACCACAAGGCTCCACCAAATTGGCACGAGTCAACAGAAGCAGACAGAATCGGTTGGAATACCCTGAGAAGTTCTTTGGTGCATTTCTCTCTATGAAGACTAATGAAGCGTTACATGGCTAGCAAAGACCAATATAGTATCGCAAGGCAAAGCAATGCAAGAGTATCCTCTCACTGTCTGTAGGGTTATATTTATATTCTTTCTAAACATCAGCCACCCTCTCAAGCATCCATTCCTGTTGTAGAAAAATTTAATCCCAATCTGGAGCTTCTACCCTGTCCTGTCTTTGACCATTTAGTTCCTAGATAAAACACACACACAATCTTTATAATTATAATAAACCTCAATTAGCACAGAGCTGGGCAGATCTCTGTCCTTTATGCTATTATGTTTACTTCCTAGCCAATAATCCCATTATATAACTTGCCATGCTTTGTCTGGGCTGCTCTCAACTCCAATTAGCCAACCCACATGGCCATTATTTTATGACTCACCTAACCCATGGTGGCTTTCTCCTCTTTCCACTTTCTTCTCTCTATCATGGTTCTCCTCTGACCCCACGCCTGGGAGCCTTAAACTCCACCTATGTCTCTTCTGGCCAGCTACTGGCTGTCAGCATCTTTATTCACCAATGAGGGATTACTTGGGGGGCAAGGTCACATAGCATCATCTGGGTCTATGTGCAAACTCTCCTGTCTCTGGGGCAACCAGGTCTTGGGGCCTGTATAGCATTACAATACACGGTAATAGATTAAAGCTCAACATGATCTAGCAAAACATCACATGCCCTCTCAAGTGTCTGCTTCAGTAAAACATCCTCTCACGAGACAGCTTCCAGAAAAACATCACATGACACAACTGAGTTTCCAAAGAAACCAGAGATTTCCATTTCACAAGTCATCTATTCTTTTGTAGACTGTGTCCTTAGATAGGGAACTTGCACTCAATTGGAAACAAATTCGCCTCTGATCCTAACTTGAACACTGTGTTTTGCTGCCGGGACGACGGTAAATCCCCAGCAAAGGTGTGAGGTTTCATAGCTCTGGCAATTCTGCAAGCTGCCAGATATGAAGCTTCAATGGCTGCAACATGCTGTCTGTGGCACTGGCCACAAGTGTCAATTCTGGCTTTCTTGGGTTCATCAACTTTGCTTCTAAAATAGTTGGTGTCCTTGCCGGTGAAGCTCAGATGCTTGCTACCAAATGGCATTGGATTTTGTTCCGTTTCTCAGATGCAGCTGATAGAACTAGACAACATATGACATGTCATGCTTTCTCCATTCCTGCTGTAATTATTGAGGCAAAACCATGCTGTTAAAAATCCTCAGTGTATCTTTTTAATGGTCCTCTCTACAGGATCCATTGTCATGGGATGTTTTCCTAATGAAAATAATATATAACAATAGCTCTAATAATATAAAAGATGAAACATGGTAGAGTTCAGTCAATACAGTGCATTAAGGATTCCTATGATTTACCATACTGGGTTTTTGGTTTTTTTTTTTCATAGTTGTTACTATTACAAGGGGCTAGTATTCACACCAACCACAGCTGAATATAAAAAGACTGATTCCCTCCTCATATATATGTGTATGTATATGTATATATATATATGTGTGTGCAGTAGTTGATGATATTACAGTACGTAATTTTACAATTACCCAGTAACTGAAATTCATGTAGTGTCATTTTCACCTCCGATGCTGCTGTTCTCTACACGTGCGACTTAAGCACATAACCTGTCACACACACACACACACACACACACACACACACACACACACACACACACCTGTATAGTATTTGTGATGGGGTTGGTGCTTTGATGCCATCACACTGGTACTTTATGTGGCATATCTGCATGTGGATATCCACCTGGAGATGGATAGAGGAGCCGTGTGTCAGTTCCTAAGACCACCAGAAATATTTGTCTTAGGTGACCCTGTGAAAAGGTCATTTGATCCCCAGGTTGAGAACTGCTGCCATAGGAGATCAGCTGCATTAGGGAACTGCCCTCCAGGAAGTACAGTTAGCACCCATGCACACACACTTCTCTTTTTAAAAAAAAAAAAAAAAGATTTATTTATTTATTTTATGTATATGAGTACACTGTAGCTGTACAGATGGTTGTGAGCCATCATGTGGTTGCTGGAAATTAAATCGGCCCCTCTTGCTCCGGCCCTGATTGCTTTGGCTCGAAGATTTTTATTTATTATATCTAAGTGCACTGTAGTTGTCTTCAGACACACCAGAAGAGGGTGTCAGATCTCATTATAGATGGTTGTGAGCCACCATGTGGTTGCTGGGATTTGAACTCAGGACCTTCGGAAGAGCAGTCAATGCTCTCAACCACTGAGCCATCTCTTCAGCCCGCACACACACTTCTGACCTTGACAAAGGATTCTTACATCCAGATGTTGCAAACCCAGCACTTTGAGAGGCCGTGGGCATCCTCCCCACCCCGACCCCCCTCAGTGCTGAGCCTTTGCTATCCTCACAGGACCATGAGGGGTGCCATCACTAGCTCCATTCCCCTCTCCACATTCTAGAGCTAAGGATTGACCCATGGGGCCTTCCACATGCTAGATGAGCATCCACCACTGGACTACTCTCTAGCCCTTATATTGCTCTGTGGTTTGAGATAGGGTCTCACTAAGTTGCCCAAGCAAGCCTTGGACTCAATCCTCCTGCATCACCCTTCTGAATAGCCCGGTGTTACAAGCCTATGCCACCAGGCCCGGTTCACATCTTCACATTTCTGATCCATAATCAAATCTGTGCACAGAGACTGAGAAA
>NW_022196904.1:26603363-26658922 GCF_008632895.1 Mastomys coucha
CTTCCTCTTCATGCCCCCCCTCCCTGCACCCCAGGGCAGTTTTCTTGGAGGTTTAGAGGACAGAAAATTAGGCTAATTTGGAACTCAGAGAATAGGTGTTTTGCCCTCAGGCATGAGGGGCTAAGTTCAATTCCCCTCCCCAAGGAAGCAGAGAGCAGGTGGATCACTGGGACTCAGTAATAGCTGGCTTGGCCTTATCCATAAGCCCCAGCTCAGCAAGAGACACTGTCTCAAAAACAAAACAACAACAACAACAACAAAAACAAAGTGGGGTCCCAGGGATCAAATTCATCAAACTCAGGTTGTCAGGCTTGGTGGCAAGAGCCCTTCGCTGATGAGCCACAAGTGTCCCCTGACCTCCACACATGTGCATAACACACACCCACACAAATACCCTCAAGGTTGAGGTTGACTTCTGGCATGAGTTCAAGTTTATACACAAAAGAAGGGGGAAAGCAGGTGGGCTCCGAGGTGTAAAGGTCTAAGATTCACTGCACTGGGGGAGGGCAGGACAATGGAGGAGGGGTATCTTCAGAGACTGCAGCAAGTAAATAGTGTCTCTAGCAAGCAGACAGATTTCAGTGGGTGTCTAGAGAAAGGCACAGACACACTAGAAAGTTCGACTGTTAAACTCTGAGAGGCAAGGGCAGGCTAGCAGGCAGAGTTCAGATAACTATGGCAAGGGAGGGGCTTGGGGTACTTAAATTTCCAGCTTTTAAAAGTAAAACCAAAACTAAATACCACTTCTCAGGGCCCTGGCTCTGGGGCAATTAGCATCCCTTGTCATCCCTAGAGGGATGTTGTTAGATCTTCCTAAGAACATGGAGGAGTTGGTGCTGTTACATTTAAATGAGGAGCTTTGGGGAGAGAGAGAGAGAGAGAGAGAGAGACTTGCTGGTTCCTGCCCATCTGATAAGTCTCAGCTACAGTTTCAGCTCATGCTGGCCTGAGAAAAATGGGTGGTTGAGGCCTGTGGGACCAGTAGCGAAGACCTCCACTGAGCCCAGCCAGGGAACCTCTGGCTCCTCCCACTCAGATCGGAGATACAGGATTGGATCCTATCTATAGAGCCCACAGTTTCCCCATAGAGAAGTGAAGATCAAAGGACGACTGTTTATGTTCCTTTTCCCCTCCATGGTCCAACGATCAAGTCCTGGGTTCCTTGAACAGCATGTGATAGGAACCTGAGGGCACTTGGCTGGAGTCCAGGTGAAATGGAGCACCCTGTTTGAGCTGTCCTTTCTTTGACAGGAGGGAAGGCTTCACCCAACCTCCTGCCCGCTCCCTCTAGGGCACCAGGATTCCCTGAAGGAAATCCTGGGAGGTAGCAAAACTGGGAAAGGAAGTTACAGATTCAGCACTTTCAGCCAGCCCAGTGAGACCGTAAATGGCTGGCTCCAAAGTTTATTGCGGTGATTCACCAGCGCTATGAGCAGTCTCTGTTCCTGCTTTCTGAAGATATTTCTCCTCACAGGAAGTAGCTGATCTAGAGGAATCCGTTTGTTTTTGTTTTTGTTTTTTTTTTACAAAAATGATCTACGCACAGATAAACAAAAGCAAAATGTTCCTGGGGGAAGTTGGACTTGTCTGATCCTCCTATGCTGTGTCTGGCAGTGTCTATCTGGGCTTGGTTGCTTAGAAGGAAAAAAGGGGGGGGGGGTGTTTAATAATTACCTCTGTTGACCTCTGTACCTTCTCACTTCTTCCACGCCTAGGCACAAGACATGGGGCTTGGCCCTATAGTTGCGGGCTGGGTGGTGGTCAGCAGAGTGAGCATCATCGGCAGAGGTAAGGCCTGCTGCTGTCCAGCCTGGGGCTTAGGCAGAGAAGGGATTTAGACTCAGGGTACCACCGTCACCTCTCTGTATGTTTTATGTTGAGCTGGTTTACTCCAGCAAATCATCCTTGCCTTAGTATGTTTTAGTATGTTTCAATTCTTGGTTTATTTTATCTTTTTTTTCTTTCTTTCTTTTTAAAGACAGAGTCTTTCTATGTATCTCAGGTTGCCCAGGCTGGCCTAAAACTTACTATTTCTACCTCAACTACCCTGGTGTTGGGAGTACAGGTATGCATTAATATGTAATATGTAATGCATAATATGTAATACTGCCTTTATAGTTTTGAAAAGCAGTGACATTGGGTCATGAAAGTAGAGCATATTTTAAACGTACTGGGGGCAGGAAGGAGGATACAAGATAATGGGAAGAGCAGTGGCAAGCTCTGTGGCTTGGACAGCATTCGTGTCTGGCTTTCATCCTGGAGTGGAACAGAGTATCCTTGGGGGGAGCGAGGACTGTACTCTGCTCAGAGGGAGCAGCTCCTTGCTTTTGGTCAACCACCTAGATACCCAAGCCTGAGAGAGACTTTGATGAGCATCCCCCAGTCCTCTCTGCATATTGTTTGCACCAGCTGACTCAAGAGACTGCCCCTGGAGCTAGCAGTGGGCAACAATGGAGGAGACAAGCCTGAGGAGACGGAGAGAGGATGAGAAATCCATCCACAGTACTGAACCCAAGACCACAAGTCTCCAGAAAGAGGTGAGGGGTTGGCAGGGTTGGAGTGGGCCAACGAGTTGAGCAGTGTTGGCCCCACTGGTCCCTTTGTTTACTGAACCAAGGTCTCACTGTGTAGCTCTGCCTGGCCTGGAACTAAAGAGTCTTCTGCCTCAGCATCCTAAGAATTGGGATGACAGACAAGCAGTACATGCCAGCATCATGCCTGGCGATGTTTTGTTGTTGCTGCTGTTTTTATAGTCTGTGTGTCAAGTCTTCATGGAGCTGTAACCACAGCGGTTGTGAGCCACTATGTGGGTTCAGGGAATAGAACTTGGTTCCTCAGAGCAGTCACTCTTAACTGCTGCGTTGGCCCTCCACACCCTGGCTGATTTTTAGTACATTTAACAGTTATCTGGACTTGTCTCTTGCACACCCACCAGTGAATTTAGTAACTCTTTTGAAGTTTATATCTATCTATCTATCTATCTATCTATCTATCTATCTATCTATCTATATTTAAAGCCCGTGTATGTGTTTCTCTGTGTCAGCAAGACATCTAACCTTACAGGGAGCCTGTAAACCAATGGTCTTTTCAAAAAGGATCAGAGAGGCTTCTGATGGCTGGTTCCCCTAGGCCTCCAGTCTCTTACTACAGCTTGCCCTCATCTGTCCCTGCTGTGGTGCTGGGAATGGTTGAGCCTCCAGCTACTGTGCTGCTGTGCACCAGAGAGCCAAGCTAGCGGGGAGGAGCTGACAGGTGGGACTAGCTGAATGCACAGAGGTGCTGGGGGGTTGGGGGGGGGAGGCTGAGTTCCAGGGTAAGAGCGGAGGTGGATTGGAGCTGGGCTCGACACTCGGCACCTTTCCCAGGTATGTAGGCAGAGCAGGAGCCAAACAAGAAGGGCCAGGAAGCCTTTTAGGCTCATGGATGAGGAACCAGGGCTCCAGAGCAGCTCAAGCTAGGTTTTGAACTCCAGATGGCTTTCAAGGGCAACACTGGGGGACTCAAGTATGGGTGGGACCCACTGGATCCCACTCCCTAGCAGGTTTGGAGAGGGATGACATGAAGCTATGTGGCCTGCTGGTGGATAATATATCCCAACCAAGGGTCAGCATGGAGTCTTTGTCCTCAGGAGCCAGGCTCTGGACAGTGACATTGTCTTCTCTGCCAGTGGGAGTCCTGATCCCAGTAGTGCCTTCTTGGGACCCCATGACCCTGCAGCCACCCAGCACAGCAAGAAAACCCCAGGTGTCTACACTCAGGCAGCCAGATGCTGAATGGCTACTGATATCCAATTTGGAAGCTACCAGTGTCTCTGCTGGGAGAAGGTTCTGGGGTCTCCAGTGGCACTGAGACAAGCCCACACCCTGGGAGGGGCTGAGGAAGGAAAGGAAGCCCAGGCAGCCTTGCTCAGCCTTAAGGTGGATGGAAGCTGATCTTGCTCTTCATGATTCTCCATTTGAGTTTGCAGAGCCCTGGGCACCTTCCATGGGCCAGCGGAATTAAGTAGAAGCCTGCAGCAGCATTTTATTTTGTAATTTTACTTAATTTTTGACTCATTGATTGGTATTAAGTTTATGCAAAATAAAATGTGCAGATTTTCCCTCCTTTTTTTTCTTTTTGAGACAGGATCTCATGTAGGAAAAGCTTCAAACTCACTACATAGCCAAGGATGGCCTCAAACTCCTGATCCTTCTGCCTCTACCTCACAAGTGTTGGGATTTCAGGCCTGAGCCATCTGGCTACCTTCCTAAAATTTTCCTAGAAAGCTCAGGCCTCTGAAGTGTCACCACAGGAATTTTGTCACTGTCACCACTGTTCTGCTCCTGGGAGGTCCCTACTGTTCATGTGGCCAGGACTCAGTCTTTGAGTCTTGTCTTGATGGTGGGAAACTTTCTTTTTCTTTTCCTCTTTCTCTTTTTTCTTTTTCTTCCTTCTTTCTTTTCCTCCCCACTCCCCTACTCTGAGAGTCTCACTATGTAGTCCAGGCTGACCTCGAAGTCAAGCCTCAGCTTCCTCAGTGCTGTGAATGCTGGCCATCACACCCACTGAAGAAGTCTGTTCTGTTCTGACCATCTGAGGCATTTTCCACAGGCTCTTCTTTCTGGAAGCCCGTTGACTGGATCAGTGTTTACATGGAAGGCAGGCATCAAGCTATGCGTGAAATGGGTGTGATAGGGTACAGCCAAAGCATGGGGCAGTACTGATGATGAATCAGTGTAAGGAACGTGACCTGATGTTCTGGTGACAGTGACACAGTGTGGACATGCCTGGGGCCCGGGTTAGTTTGGGTTCTTCTGGCCACAGTGGGGTTGGGGGAGTCACCTCTGGCCCCCTGAACTCCTGGCTGGTAGAGTTAATTCTGTTCTTGCACATGCAGGTGGGTCTTCTCAGTGGCATCTGTATCATTGTGGGCACCATCATCGGCTCCGGGATCTTCATCTCCCCCAAGTCTGTGCTGGCCAACACAGAGTCTGTAGGGCCCTGTCTCATCATATGGGCAGCCTGTGGAATCCTGGCTACACTGGGTAATAGAGGCGACTCCCTGGTGACTTCTCCATCGAGTGTGGAGACAAGCCACATAAGCACAGGGTTACATTTGGTAGCCTGGGCTGGTCTCAAACTGTGGTATGCATATTGCGGGGTGGAGCTGTGGATCTGAGGTTCAGCATCCTTCCTCTCAAGGTGTTTAGACAATGCTGCACACCAGGCTGGAAGGATGAAGCAGAGCTTGGAATGGGTAGGGTTCTGCAGGATCCTCATCTGGGCTGTGTGTGTGTGTGTGTGTGTGTGTTCTCAGAGGATCTTAGTGTTACAGTTCCTTTAGACAAAGACCTTCTCTGACAATCATCAATGCAATGTTCTCAGAGAATCTTAGCTTGTGTGCATACCTTTATTCTGGGTGGGCTTGTACACATACACTTTACTCAGGGTGAACCGGGGTTACATATGGACCTTTGGAGAGTGGGTGAAGTTTCAATGGCTAGACTTTAAAGTACTGGGATACCTCCTTTGCATAGAGAAGCATTCCAGGAATCCCAGGTACTTGCTGGGGTGGGGATTGAATTTGTGGGTCTGCTGAGGACTATTCGACCTTCCCCAGGTAGAGGGTGTGAGGAGTAGGGCTCCTTAGAAAAGGTCCTAAGTGTTGGGATTATAGGCTGGCACCACCATGCCCAGCTGAGTTCCTTGCAGTGGGCACGTGGTAGATAAGGGTGAATCTGACTGCAGTTAAAGATCCAGCAGCCAGACCTGGGCTGTTTAGAATGTGAATCCCCAGAGGAGGAAGCTCTGTGGAATAGGATGGAACCTCATAAGGTGGGGGCTCCCTTCTGTGTTCCAGGTGCCCTGTGCTTTGCAGAGCTTGGCACAATGATCACCAAGTCAGGGGGTGAGTACCCCTATCTGATGGAGGCCTTTGGCCCCATACCTGCCTACCTCTTCTCCTGGACCAGCCTGATCGTCATGAAGCCCTCATCCTTCGCCATCATCTGCCTCAGCTTTTCCGAGTATGTGTGTGCAGCCTTTTACTCAGGCTGCAAGCCTCCTGCTGTGGTAGTGAAAGTCCTGGCTGCTGCTGCCATCTGTGAGTACCAGCAGGGGTTGGGAGGGATGGAGGGAAGGAAAGGTAGGAAAGGCCTGAATTGTTGATGTCTTGGGACTGTAGTCTTGTCTCTTCCTTCCTCAGCACAACAGGCCTGCAGGGTCTGCTGAAGCAGGCCCTGGTTGGCTATCGCAGCAGGTGTTGGGCAACTCCCAGGCAGGAAGGGAGCTATCATGGGCTTTTCTTGTTCAGGGCCTGGCTAGTTCTTCACAATCTGAGATTTCAAGGGTCAACATTGGTGTGTCTTAAAGTTGTTAAAGCTAGTTTATTCAGTTCTACTCCTTTCACTGAGGGTAGGAAAGGGGAGGGGAATAGAAAAGAAGGGATGTCCAGGATCTTGGGAAACCCATGAATACAGACTGTTACCCGACTCGGGCCTTCCAGTGCTTATCACTACAGTGAATGCGCTGAGCGTGCGGCTTGGCAGCTATGTCCAGAATGTCTTCACGGCAGCCAAGATGGTGATCGTGGCCATCATCATCATCAGCGGACTGGTCTTCCTGGCCCAAGGTGAGGTGTGGCAGGATGGGACAGCAGGCTCCACCCGGCATGTGACTTCTTGTCTCCTGGAACAGTCTTGCCTACTAGCATGTGTGTTTTATGGTTTATATATTTGCACTTGCTTGTTGGCATTGATGGATTGATGGATTGATTGTTTGATTGACTGATTGATTGATTGACTGATTGATTAATGATACAGGAACTTACCATATAGCCCAGGCTTGTCTCTAACTTATGATGCTCCTGCCTCAGTGCTGGGATGGCAGACATATACTATCACACGTAATTTTGGTTCCTTTAATAAACGGGTCACAAGTCATAGCCTTCTTTCTGGTAAGAGGGGAATGATGTCGGTGTCTGGCCAGCTGACGTTCACGCTTCACTGTCTGGCTTAATTTCAGGAAATGTAAAGAACTTTCAGAATTCTTTTGAGGGTGCACAGACCTCTGTGGGCGCCATCAGCCTGGCATTTTACAATGGACTGTGGGCCTATGATGGGTGGTAAGCGCTTCTGAAACATTCCAAGTGGGGTCTTTACAATGCGTTGATTTCAGCTGCTATAGAGAGCAAAGATGTCCCGTTTCCAGGCCACAGCAGCACTGTTAGCTCCACATTCACAGTTCTTTTACAGGAAGTGCTCAAACCCTGACCTTCCTATGTCCCTGTGACATCGTGGGTCAAGACCCTTAACTCTTTCCTAGCCTGCAACTGCCCAGTGTAGCTGGTGAAGCCTTGTGTAGACTCTTTACCTGGAGAACACCATCTGAGCTGAACAGAGGCAGCACAGGCTGCCCAAATACCTGACAAGCCCAAGGATTTTCAACAGTACCAGCACGGCAGTCCGGCAGTCCAGGAGACATTAGATGCACCATGCTGTGTTCCTCAAGGGAGTATGGCCATGGTGATGCTGGCCCTCCTCTGTAACCACTGGTACAGGGTTCATCCTTCCTTCAAACTCTTTCCAGGTTTTCAAAGTACCTTGAATATTCTTAGAAATTCACATGATTTTCACAGAGAACAAAGACTTAACCCAGTGACAGAGCTAGCTCTTTGCAGTTGCAAGGAAGACCTGTCACCAACAGGAAATAGGGAGCAGAAGTTACCCTGCACTGGTGTGGAAAGCTTTTTTGGCCTTTTTTCCCCCAACACTCAGCACTCCTTGCTTTATTTTGCTCTATTTTTAATGTTGAGAATGGAACCTAGGGCTTTGTATATGCTTGGAAAGCATTCTATTGCTGAGCCACACCCCCTGCCCCTCACTGGGGGATTCTAGGCAGGGGCTCTACCACTGAGCCATACCCCCAGCCCCTCACTGAGGGATCCTAGGCAGGGGCTCTACCACTGAGCTATACCCCCAGCCTCTCACTGGGGGATTCTAGGCAGGGGCTCTACCACTGAGCCACGTCCCCAGTCCCTCACTGGGGGATTCTAGGTAGACACTGATGCTGAGCCATGCCTTTCTGTCCTACAGTACAAATCCTAAAATAAGCCAATATTTATCATTGCTCTACAAACTTAGCCGAGAGTCACAAAGCATGTCATAGTGTCATCCTTGTTCCTTTTCCTTGTCTAGGAACCAACTCAACTATATCACTGAAGAGCTTAGAAACCCGTACAGGTAAGAGCATTGTGTAGGGCTTGGGCTGATGCTCCCACAGCATATTTCTCCTCTATGGGCAGAAAGTGGAGCTGCTGCCTCTTTCCACTGTTCCGTTATTCCACGAGCCTCTTCCACTCAGTCGATTCCTGCTCCCCATGCCTGTGGGCATGGAACCCAGGGCCTTGATCATTCTGGGCAAGTGTTCTACCACTGGGCTATGGTATGCCCTGTCACTGACTAAACAGCAGTACCCTATGTGGTCATTATCCCATTAGTCTGTCTCTGTTGGACAGTGACATGGTTGGTAATAGGAAGGAAGAACATTGACTTTATTTCTGCTTTAAGCCATTCAATTCTCCTGCCCTGGAATATCCTTTGAAAATGTCTCGTCTCTTTTGGGACTCCTGTGGAATAGAAGCAGAGAGGAGAGGAGGGAGGAAATAAGACCAGATGAAAATCTCAATAGTACCAGTTTCACATGATGCTCTGGTGTGACTCTGGGTGCCTGTGTCTTTGTTCCTCTCAGAAACCTGCCCATGGCCATTATCATTGGGATTCCTCTGGTGACTGTATGCTACATCCTCATGAATATTGCCTACTTCACAGTGATGACCCCAACGGAGCTCTTGCAGTCCCAGGCTGTGGCTGTAGTAAGTTGCTGGTACAGTGATCTTTGGAAGGAGGGAGACTCAGAGCAGATGAACTGGGCACACATCTAGGCTGGGGGCCAAAGGCAGTGGGTAAAATTGTCAACTTGTAGCAGGCTGTGGCTCCTGGGTCCTCAGCCTCTCTCCCAGCTGCATGTAGCAATGGCTGAAGGACCCTGGGCTGGAGTCCTCAGAGGAAGAAGGAAGAAGAGTGCCATGAGTGAGAGGAGGTGACTTTAGTAATGAATGGGTTGTGGGACCTACGCTGAGTAAGGGTACCAGGGAACCTAAGGATGTAGAAAAGCCCATGAACCCTGAAACAGGCAGTTAAAACAAGGTCATGCCTGGTGAGGGGATCAACAAAGTAAATTAAACAAGACAGATGCTAGGAAGTGAGGTGATTAAGGTGAAGCAGGTCCAGGAAGTGGGGTAATTAAGGTGAAGCAGGTCCAGGAAGTGGGGTAATTAAGGTGAGGTGGGGCCAGGAAGTGAGGTTAATTAAGGTGAGGTGGGGTCAGGAGTGAGGTAATTAAGGTGAGCTAGGACCAAGAAGTAAGGTGAGGTATGTCCAGGGAGGTAAGGTGGCGCTAGGAAACTGAGGTGAGAAGTAGGACCAACAAGTGAGGGTCAGAAGAGTAAGGTGACTGACAGAAATGCCACCAGAGTGGTGGGCAAGGGTCCTGTCACCAGCAGACTGGGCTGCTCTGAAGGCTTCTTCCTTTTCTCTAGTAGAGGGCCCCAGAGGCTGTGTGCAATGAAATGACATGGGGCTATGGGTGCCCAGTGAAATCCCTCAGGATGGTACTCTGCTTTTCTGCAGACCTTCGGAGACCGAGTTCTCTATCCAGCATCTTGGGTAGTCCCACTTTTTGTGGCATTTTCAACCATCGGTGCTGCTAACGGGACCTGCTTTACAGCGGGCAGGTAGGGTACCCCCCTCCTTGCCACACTTTCAGGGGAAAACAAAGTCAATGAGGGGCCCCTCTACATCCTTAAAGTTCTGCTAGATTAAACCCCAGATCAGGGCTGAACCCAGAGCACGCTGGGTGCATGTCAACAAACTCTGAAGTCTAGACAAGGAATGTAGCTTGATCCTCAAAGTAAAGTAGCCCAGAAGGGGTGACAGCCTTGCTGGATGGAATTGGGCATAACTTGTGCACTTAGCCAGTCCCAGGGTCTAAACTAGGGAACCTTGCCACTTTAGGACAAGGCAGAGGGAAGGGTCAGTAGGTGAACAAGATTTGGCTTCCATTTGGCACTTTCTACACTGCATTTTCCTCCCCAGATGTTCTTCCTGAACATTCTGTCATGTTACTATCTACACAGACTTGCCCAGGAATTGACAGGCTTTCGTATAAATGGACAGATGTCAATGGCTATAGGCTTGCAAGCTGTTAATCTGTCTGTCACAGCTCAATTCTCTAGAGCCCTGAACATCTGTGGGGCTAGTCATGTGAGCAGGTGTAGTTTGCCACTCTCTAGATCCTGCTAGCTGTGCTGTTTCTCTTTGTGAGGCACATGCTTTAACTAAGCCTCTAGTGATGGGTCAAGCATGAGTTGTTTCTATGAACACTCCTGTGGGGAACATTCTGGAACATGTCTTTGCCCAGGGGAGTGCTCTGAATGGATAGACTTCCAAGTGGTGCCGCTCAATATCACATGTTAAAAGTGAGTCCACACACTACAAAATGATTCTGCTAAAGCTATAGTTAAGTGTATATAGGGGATATCCCCCAACTTTCTCCAGGTTCTGTGTCCCATCCCTAGCAAGGAAGGAAAGGGGGTTGAGGGGGAAGGAAAACACTTTTAGTCTAGGGTCTTGGTATTTATATGTAAATTATGTTTTTTAATTAGCAATTAATTGCTCGTTTCTGAGCTACAGTGTGATGTTTTGATGCCTGGATGTATTGTAGAATGAGCAAACTAACCTATCCAGCACCTCCACGCTTACTGGTTCTTTCTGGTGAGAGCACTTCACACCAACTCTTTGCAGTTTTGAAATATGTATCAACAAAGCAGCAGAAGACATATATGTAAAAACGTCTCTCTAGTAGGATCCAAGATGTCCCTCAGGTATCTACCCAGGAGTATCAAAGCTGGGCTATATGAAAAATCTGGTTTGAGTTTTCTGAGGCTCACATAGATTTCCAGTGACTATCCCAGTTCACAATCCCACTGATAATAAGGGTTCCTCTTTCTCCACATCTTTGCCAGCATTGTTGAAATTTATTTTCCTTGCTGTTGACTTATGGGCTTCCTTAGTATCTTCTTTGAGAACAGTAATACCTGCTTATTTCCCATACCTTTTCCTGCCTTTTAAGATTAGATGCATTTCTCGGAGCCTACAGAAAGATGATTCCTGCTTCTTTAAAATTTATTGAGATAGGGTTTTCCTACATTGCCCTAGCTGTCCTGGCACTGACTATACATACCAGGCTGGGCTTGAACCCACACCACCTGCCTCTGCCTCCTGAGTTAGAGGTATGTGGCATCATACCCGGCATGAGTCCTCCTTTTGGATTCAATCTGCTAGCTTGGTTTCCATCCAGTCTTCTGATTATTCTAGCATGGATTGTCCTTTCCTGTAGCCTCATGGGTGCAGTCATCTCTCCCATCAGTCTGAAAGATTCCTTCAAGTATCTTTCATAGAGTTGGCTCAGTCCCTTTAACCTGTAGTAGAAAGATTTCTTCTTTCTGTCTTCTATTATGATAGTACCTTTGCTGGGTGCAGTGGTGTGGGTTGACAGCCATCTTTCAGTACCTGAAAGGCCTCATTCCAAGTCCTCCTAGCTTTATAAAAAATGACATCTGTGTGCATTGAGTATGGGTGCCCACATGTCATGTGTGTCTGTGTGTGGTATGGTCAGAGGACAACATATGGGAGTTAGTTCTCTCCATCATATGGGTTCCCAGGCACACTGACTGACAGGCTTGGCAGGGCCTTTTCCCACTGAGCAGTCTCAGCAGCCCCTCCTCCTGCTGAGAAATCTGCTGGTACTTTGCTGGATTCACTGTTACACAGGAGCCTCGTTCAGTATACATTTTATTGAATATATACAATACAGTTTTGTCTTGTGCATTTAGTGACTTCATTCTGAGACATTCTTTCTGGCCTTGGTTCACTGGCATCTTGTGATCATTCAGTCTTTGTAACTCAAGGGCATAAACTGTGATTTTCCCAAAGGTTTTTTTTTTTTTTTTTTTAAGTTTTTGAACATCTTTTGACATGTTTATTCAAAAGCATTGCATTTTTTTTCATGCTATTGTGACATCCAGTCTTTAAATGTCTTTTTCCAATAGTTTTTTGGTAGTGTATATAGATATGAATATCCTGAGACTCTAGCTAGCTGGACTACTAGTCTAGCTAGCTGTCTAGTCTAGCTAGCTACCTAGCCAGCCTTGACCAGGCTAGTCTCAAACTCACAGAGATCTGCCTGCCTCTGCCTCCCCAGTGCTAGGATTAAAGGTGCACACCACCACACCTAGTTTACAGATGCAGTTTTGACATTACCTCTTGTAAATATAAAGTCATGCAAGCAATCATCTATAACTCAGTTCTAAAATATATCCAACACTTCTCAGAGAGTTGGGTTTTGTTTCTATGAATGCAAGCTTTATTATTAATGTACCTTCAATACACATAAATCACAACCCCATGCCCCAACAAGGAAGTTTAAAAAACAAACAAAAAGAGCCTACTCTAGGGAGTCAGAAAATCCTGTGACATGCCAACTCTGCTTTGGTACCCAGAAGAATGTGTCTTCAAGGCTTCTGAAGCATCAGAGTGTCCAGGGTCATTTTGAGAGGCTCCTCTGGGTTCTGCCTGGTGGTCCCTCTTGGTATTGAGTGGTAACTGTATGTTTTCCAATTATTGTGGGCCTTTAGACCACTGAACTTTATCTCATGCTTTTTCTTGGAGAACTAAATCCTAATGCGTCCTTTGGTCAGTTTGAGTTTGTCAGCCAAGGCCTCCAGCATCTCCTCTTTAGGGCAGTGGTCTGTCTCGGAGTGCTTTTTAAGCTTCAGGAACTGCTTATATGTGATCCCAAAGTTTCCATTCTAGTAGGACAAACTTGGAGTTGTCTCCATCTCAGTTACTGCTACTTTGCCTGCAGCTCACGAGTTCTGTTCTTCAGTTTGAGCCCTATACAAGTTTTTATATTTTTGTTACTCTGTCTCTAACCATGGGCAGATCTGCTTCCTGCCTCCATAACTGTGCTTGCTTGATCTTATATCTAAATGATGTTTGTAACTGACTCTTACAAAATAGCATGCTCTAAGTTCATCCAAATTATAGTGTATCAGAGTTTTCCTTTTCCTTACTGAGTAGTATTCCATTTTATGGTAAACAATTTGCTTATCACTAGTTTGAACCTTTGGGTTATTTCTATTTTTGACAGTTAAGCATAATGTTGTTATAAACATTCATCTTTGTATTTTACATGCATGTAATTTTTATGTGGAGCATATTTTCATCTTGGGTAAATTTCTAGGAATAAGAATTGCAAACTCATAACTTGATTTTTGATTTTTTGTTAATAGAAACTCTACAAGTTTATTTAGATTGTAGAGCTCCAAATATGTATTTGGAAAGGAAAAGTTGAACCTATTTTTTGAAGTTAAAGTAGCAGTATTGGTTAGGATGTGGCTCAGTGGCAGAGCCTGTGCTCAGCGCATGCAAAGTCTTGATTTCATCCTTAGAACAATAGAGAAAAAAAGACTAGTATATTAAATAAAACTTGGCTTATTTTCTTAGTTGCTTACAACATTAAGAAAATTATGTTGTACACATTTCTCTTATCAAGACTTAATGAAGCATATGTCCTTATATAGACAGTACCTCTTCCTAAGTTATGATTATATTTCAAAGCTGCTGCCAAAGAGTTTTAGGTAGATATCTTTGGCCTGTGTAATTTTACTAAACTGTAGCTAGAAATTGTGGTCTTTTTTGACATCAACACTTGAAATATATTTTTAGATTTTTATGCTCAATTCCGTCTGTGTGTCAGCATGTGCATGTGAGTGGAACACCCATAGATACAGGAGGCTTCCGAGTCCCCTGAAGCTGCAGTTACAAGCAGTTGGGTCCTCTGCAAGAGTGGTGTGCATCTTTAACTACTGAGCCATTTCTACAGCCCTCCTTTGACTTACTGAGAGTGTGTGTACATGCCAAAGGTGTCAGATCTTGAACTAGAGTCAAAGGCAATTATGCCCCAAGCTCTACAGCCTGGTCTAGTTTTTACATTCTTTTTCTTGCATAAGTCTTGGGAGTTGAGCAGGTATCTACTCACAAACCACACCTCCCCGCCCCTGTCCAAATGACTTCCCTGGTACCAAGATGCTGGCTGAGTTCCTCACAGGTGCAGCTAACCTTCACACATGCTCACCCTCCAGCCCCTTCCAGAGGACACTCTACCACCAGACGGTCTGGCTGGCAACCTCAGAGATGTCCTCTTTGTTCCCTGCATTGTTCTTTCAGGCTCATCTACGTGGCAGGCCGGGAAGGCCACATGCTTAAAGTTCTCTCCTACATCAGTGTCAAACGCCTCACGCCAGCCCCTGCCCTCATATTTTATGTAAGTATGGCACCTGCGACAGCAGCAGAAAGCAGCTGTGCTGCTGAACCCAGGCTTTCTGAGAGGGTCAAGCTCCCTTATTCCTAGACACAACCCAGAATCCTTCAAGTTTCTGTGCCTGCTCCTTATATGAATGGGTTCATCTGTTCTGAGGCAAATAACAGGAAGGTCTACTGCTTCAGGGAAGGGAATAAGGCTCTTCATGGTGGTTGCTAACAGCCTCTGACCTCCACTGTTAATCTGGATCATCCCCCATGGCTGTGGTATCTTGGGGATAGGTAGGTCTGGCTCATGGCCAGGACACTAACTCCACTCATGTCCACTACCCCACTTACTCTGAAGATGAGTAAACATCCCCAGAGGCTGGGGTGTCAGGAGTAGGAGCAGGCCACAAATGCAGTCATCATAGTAAAAACTTCCCTGTTAAAGTCATCCTTATAAAGCTGGTGTACAAAGTGTGTGTGTGTGTGTGTGTGTGTGTGTGTGTGTGTGTATGTGTGTGTATGTATTGTTTTTTTCTTGCTTCAAATCATGACTTTAAGTCAGAGATGGTGGTCTACACCCAGCACTCAGGAGGCTGAGGCAGGAAGATCACAAGTTTCAGGTCAGCCTGGATTATTTTAGAGCAAGACTATTTGTGTACGCATGTAAGAGCACACATAACCAGGGGCACAACTTCACAGACTCAAGCATGTCCAAGTTCTTTCAGTGGAGCGTTGAGAACAGGTACCACAGTGGGCCAGGCTGAGCCAGCCTGCTGGGAGACAGAGACAATGTCTGTGTGCACTGGGGACCTAAAACATGACTCTTCTTCCTACTAGGGTATAATAGCCATCATTTACATCATTCCTGGGGACATCAACTCCTTAGTCAATTATTTCAGTTTTGCTGCATGGCTGTTTTATGGTATGACAATCCTAGGACTCGTTGTGATGAGATTCACAAGGAAAGACCTAGAGAGGCCCATCAAGGTAAGTCAGTTTCTGCTCACTGTCAGAGCAGCTTTGGTTTCTGGAAAGAATTGGAAGGCAGCCATTTCTAATGTTCCTCATCCTGATTGCTCTGCTGTTGAGCATCTCCGCCTCATTTCAAACGATGCTTATGATCCACGAAGTCACTAGGGCACTCACTCATTAAGCTGTAGAGAGTACCCGCATCCCACCTGTACACAGTTCTGACAGGCCCTGGCCTCGCCAACATGCTAACATACTGATGAGGACTTTGAAATTGGTTCTGCTCCAAGCCTGTGTATGTAGGGTGTGCTTCAGTCCTTCCATGCCCACAGGCTGATACATGCCTACATACCCATGAGGAAGTAGGAAGAACAACCATGTTACTTTATGCTTCTGGAAATAGATAAGCACCAATCAAAGAAAGATGTAGGCAAAAGGAGGGCTGCAGCAGGCAGGGGCAGGGTAAGGAGGTTTCAGCTAACTTAGTGCTCTGTTGCTTAGAGCTGTCTGATGGTCTAGTCACATCTCAGCTGTATACCCTCCACATCTAGCATCTCCAGTTCATTTAGCATCTCCAGCAGGCAAGATCATGGTGGCAGTAGAAGTTTTTAGTCTTCACAACCCCCCTCATAAAAACAGACAGTGATAAAATACCCAAGGGGAAAATCTCACAGCTAGCATCATCCGCACATGAGAAAATGGGCAACTGCCACAACTGGGGACAACGGAAGTACTGGTTACTTAGCCCCCATTGTGCTCTAGGGTGGGCACACTGGGTGGGAATGAAAGAGCAATGTAACTACATTCTCCCCCAAGAGTCTTAGGATTTCCCCACACAGCCTCCTTTCCAGGCCAGAGGCATTTCTAGAACCATGGAAGACAACAGCAGCTGGAGAAAGAAAATACAGAAGATCATCAGGGCACAGCAGGGAAGGAAGTCCCTAGGGAGGCCACTTTACACCTGAACATCAAAGCACATCAGGAAGCACTATGAAGGAATATCACTAAGGAGTACAAGGACAAAGAAGCATGCAAGGGACCAGGAACTGGGAAGGAGAGGGAAAAAGTACCAGACAAAAATAGAAGTGTCTGAAAGAAAATGAGTAAGCCACGCAGAAAACAATGACTGCTTTTTTTTTTTTTTTTTTTTTTTTTTTTTTTAAACTCAGGTGTAAAAAAGAATCCCTGGGAAAAGGCAGTTCTTAGGCCATACATCCCTGGGGAGGGAGGGTGGTTGGATATAGGACTCCACTATCCAGCCAACAGCAAAAAGCACACACTTCGAGGGGAAGGCCAGAGCTAGTGCAGGCAACAAAATGTTTTCTGGTGCAAATTATGGAACTTTAAAAATGCCTTGTGCATCTACTTCTTTCTTGTTCCTGCCTCTATCCCCAAGTCACTTCTGGGGGTGGGGGGACAAAAAAGACAACAGCAGCATCAGACCCTTTTGACCACACTTGGACCAGAAGACAACGCCATGCTACCTAAGGGGAAAGGATACAAGTCAGTCTGCTGTCCAGTCAAACTGACCTTGAAGAACAGACCCATGGAGGGACGCACAGGAGGTCTTCCTGTGATCTCAGCACTTAGGAGCGGAGAGGGAAGACTGCTGTCTTGAGGTGGAGAGAGGTACAGAGAGAGGAGGGGGAGAGTGAGAAATACCAGGCAAATGAATAAACTGAAAATAGGTTGTGAGCTTACCAGATAAGTGCCCAAACTCAAAACACTGCTTAAGACAAAGGTAAAACAAACAACAAATCCCAAACTCATTGATAAAAGCCAGAAAGCACAGCTCTGAGATAGCATCTAAGAAGCATATTTACCAATTTAACAGCAACTGTATTCACAAAGCTGCAGGAGAAACAGAATCAAACCCACTAACAGGCAGCTTGGAAACATCCACCTTAGTGTGCAGCAGGCCCAGACCCATCACAAGTAAAAGCAACCGAAGGTCGGAAGACCAAAGCAAGGTGGAGAGCACCTGGGTTCAGAGTGTAAACACTCCCACCAAGATCTGAGCAGGCTGCCCTCCTCCTCAAAGGCATTTGGGTGGTCAGATGAGACTGTCCTATGGCGGTCCAGCCAAAGAGTTCCTTTTTATCACCTGCAGCCACCTGTTTGCAGGAAGTGAGCCTTAACATGTGGAGAAAAAGTCACACAGAGCTAGAGTTGAACACTGCATGGCATTAATCATCCAGTTTCTCTAATCTGATGGAACAGAGGCAGTGAAGGGAGGGGAGGGAGGGAATATGGAAGTTGAAAACAGGCAGCTTTAATTTGGTAGAGTGCAAACTTTCTTTAAATTCCAATGAAGCATCTGCTTTTTCACATTCTAGTAAAGACAAGGCAAAGGTGTGAGAGGTGAAATGATGGGCAAAGTTGTGCCTGGCTTCCCCACACCCCTGTCTTGGGAAACAGGAGCCATGCCATGCCCACGTGTTGATGCTCTGCTTGCAGGTGCCCATCTTCATCCCCATCGTTGTGATTCTCGTATCTATTTTCTTGATTCTGGCTCCAATCATCAGTGCACCGGCCTGGGAATATCTCTACTGCGTGTTGTTCATACTGAGTGGACTTATATTTTACTTCCTTTTTGTCTACTACAAGTTTGGATGGGCCCAGAGAATCTCCAGTAAGTATCAGCAGGAGGGTGTAAGGAAAGTGCAGGTTCCCCAGTGTCGCCCTCTGGATCCACCCTTGCTGTCCTCTGTTCCTATCAATTACTGTTACAAGGAGGCGGCAAATGCACCAGTGTGTATTGCCAGATACACATTCACTGCTAACAGGTTTTCCATGAAGACCACACTGAGGGTATAGTTTACAAGCATGTATGCAGCTTCATCAGATGAGGTCTTTCAGAGCATGGCCTTTACCATTGTTGCTATTTTGAGGCCAAAGTTACCTCCCCCCACAAAGTGATAGCTAGAACCAGAACCAGGTATAGGACAAAGGCCTGAATCCACCCCCACCTCCTGGCCCCCACACATCTTGGCCACAGGTCTCTGTATTCTGTGGTCCTGGTCCTCAGCTGTTTGGGCAAATGTTTTAAAAAGCTAGTTGTATTAGCTCTCTGTTTCTAAATGGAAAGGTCCTCCACAACACTAACAGACTGAAATATACCAGGTTTTGTGTTTTGAGACAGCGTCTCACTACGTAGCCTAGGCTGGCATCACAACTTTTGGTTTTCCTGCCTTATCCTTCCCAGTGCTGGGGTTACTGTGTGTGTCACTTGGCTATGCTTTACTTTTAAAGTCTAACTATTATATTTAGCATTATGCTATAGAGCAGATTCAGTCCCAAGAAGCTCCTCCTGAGCATTAGTAGATGTTGATGGAACCACAGCGTGTCTCCTCACTGTATGGTGTCCCTTAAGGACAGGGATTGGACTGTGCAGTTTAATCCTGGATCAAGCACAGGGTATTGTGTACTACAGCCACCTAGTGTTAACTGAGTGACTGTGACTAAAAACTGCCTCTTCAGCTGTGCAGTCTAAGCTTGGAATCAGTACTTGGACAGAGGTTGGAAGGTTACAGACCATCTCAACAGAAACAAAAAAAAGAAACTTGCTTTATTTATTTACTTATTTTTCTGTGTAGCTCTGGCTGACCTGGAACTCACTGAACTCATGGAGATCTGCTTGCTTCTACCTTTAAAGTGCTGGGATTAAAGACATGTGCCACCACTGCAGGGCTTTGAAAAACCTACCTTTTAAGTAGAATGTCTGGTCTTTCCCTGTTGCATACCTGCAACTTAAGACAAGGACTTACAGTCGAGAGTCAAGTGGAGCTGCAGATGGTGATGGCCACCTTCAGCTTGAGCTGTGTCACTCTCTGCCGTTGCTAACTCAGCTGTTAACGCTGGTACCTCACTTACCTCACAGGGATGCAAGAACCAAGAGGGAAAATTTATTTTCTGTTGACCAAAGTAAAGTATGATCTTTCCCTTCCCTGGGATCACAGAGAGAGTGAAGCCTGCAGAAAGCTTAGGACAGTCACCATCAGGTTGCAGCTAGAGAACCAAGCTGCTCACGGTACCATCTGCTAAGACCTGATGACAAACCACTATCACATGACTATCAGGAAGCTGAAGCAGAATCATGAGTTTGACTGAGGCCAGCCTGGGCTACACAGCAAGACCTTGTCTTAAACAAACAAACCACAAACACAATGAATTGGTCTAAGGTGATTAAAGCAAAATGAACAATCTGTATTTTAAACAAGATGTTGTCATGGCTACTTCAGATTTGTCCATGCTTGGCCGCAGATACATATGATGGAGTCACAGAACACAGTTCTTTGGTAGGAAGTCACTTACCTCTGAAGAGCCCATGCATGACTAGGGCACTTCTGACTGACTCTGAACCTCAGTTGTCCTGTAATGAGGGTCTAGCCGATGACACTTCACTGAGTGGAAACAGTGAAGCCTCATGGCCACTCTGCTCTAACTGTACCTATGCCTTGGCTTCTTCTGTTCCAGGGCCGGTCACCAAGCACCTGCAGATGCTGATGGAAGTTGTCCCACCAGAAAAGGACCCAGAGTAAAAGGTCTATCACTCATAGCCCAAAGCTGTGATCAATTTATTTTTGTAAACAATTATTTGTGGTTATTTCTTCCTGGTGTTTTTCTTAATGGAAACATGTATTCAGATATTTGTTTAACATTATTTTTAGCTATCCCTAATTCTGTGAGTTAAGGGTTTTAAATAGAGGTAAGGTATGTTTTTTTTTTTTTTTGGCATTATCAGGAATGCTGGATGTGGTGGCACATGCCTCTAATCCTCGTGACTTAGAGACCAGCCTAGTCTACAGACTGAGTTCCAGGACTACATTGAGTACATTGAGACCCTGTCTCAAAAACAAAAACAAAAACAAAAAACCCAGAAACCCCTAAGTTACCAGAAGCCGTTACCCATTACCTGACAGGATGGATGGCTAGGGAAGGCTGCAGAACAGCATGCCCATTGCAGAAGTGCTAAATAATAACTAGCAAGGCACAACACCTAACTGAATGAAGGGGGAGCTGGTGGTAGCTCAAGCTTTAGCACTTACCTAGCACAAGCAAGACTCTGTGTTTGTTACTGCAGACAACAGAACAGGCAATCCCTAAACTCAACCAAGTCACATGCATATAAGTGGCTGCTCAGAGATCCCTGGCAGGTATAAACCTGCTTTCCTCCTGCTCTTCCTCAGCACAGTGCCACCACTCCCATTTTTTACCCTGTGCTGTACATAGCTGGTCTGTGTCCCTTGAAACTGTCCAAGGCAACTCCACTGGTGATTGTAACTTGCTACCTTTGCTGGCATTTTACTCTTTAGAAAGTGTGAATGTTCCTTTGCATTCAACACAGAACAAAAAACTGTGAACAACATTATACTGGAGCTTTATTGATAATCCACCGCAAAGATGCTCATATCATGTGTGAGCAATTCTAGAGCACAAACTCAAGTATTTCCATGTCATATTTCAGAAATTTACTTCAACCAGTACAGTTTAATATAATACAGAAAAGCAATAGCTGATGTTTGCATAGCCAGCCTCCCATGTGCTACAAGATATTTATTGCTCAGAGGTTTAAGTATTGGAAAATCTGACCACCTGAAAAAAGTGGTGTAAACAGAGCTGTGTCCCATTTCGTTGGGTCTTCTGGGACAGCCTGCCACTTGCACTTAGTGTTCAGTACCACTACAGCTCTCCACCAGCTGGGTGGACCTGCATCTGTACAAATGGACACTGACCATGCCCAGCCTCACAGTTAAATTGTTCCAGAAAGATACCATACTTTCTGCTGTCTCAAGAGCCACTTTGCATTATGGCCACTCTGACAAAAAGGATATCCACCTGGCAGTCTCTGACTTCTGGCACAGGTCTGACCCTTCTCACAATTCCTGTGAAAGCCAGGTGCCCACCCCACAACACTCTGACCTCTCTTTAGTTGCATGTGCTCAGGTCTTATTTTATAGATAAGAAAACCAAGAACCGGCCAGGCGGTGGTGGCGCAGGCCTTTAATCCCAGCACTTGGGAGGCAGAGGCAGGTGGATTTCTGAGTTCGAGGCCAGCCTGGTCTACAGAGTGAGTTCCAGGACAGTCAGGGTTATACAGAGAAACCCTGTCTTGGAAAAAACAAAAAACAAAAAAACCAACCCCCTCCCCAAAACAAAAAGAAAACCAAGAACCAGTGTGGGCCCAGCCCTGCTCCTGGCACAGAGAGCCAAGAGAGTTTGCCTCCACTGTGCAGCAGCTCATTCCTGGGGTTATAGAAGTCTTGACATCTTTGTTTATTTTATTTTATTTTTTTTTCAGTTTTTTTGACACTGGTTCTTAATGTAGCCCAGGCTGTCCTGACACTTCATGATCCTCCTGTCTCCACCTCTCAAATGCTGGAATTATAGGCATGGGGACATCTTGGGATATCCATAAACTTTCTGATATAAAGAAGAATAAGTGCCGGGGGTAGTCACTCAGCAGTGCTGTCTCATCCAGGCCCCTTTTCACTTCTAGGAAAACTGATTCAGAAATGCTAAGACACAGGATTGTAAAGTTACCAGCAGCTTATCCTCCCAGTTATTTTAGTGACATTTAAATGATAACTACACACACCCCTTCCCCCAAACCGGGGTGTTATAGCCACATTCTAAGTTGTACTTATGTTAGCATTTCTGAAAGAAAGTTCTGCCCAGAGTCCTGTAAGTCATTTGGTCCCACTGAGCTGAGGCTAGTCCATCTTGCCTTTGGGAAAAGAAGTCGATTTGCATCTCTTAGAAGCTATCAAAGCCAGGAAAATTTAGGGGGTATTTGTATGGCAGCAGTAGATGCATTTAGGTCCCATTGGTGAAAGGGGCTGGTAAGCAGGGCTGGGTGTTAAGTGTAAGACAGAAACTTCAGTTTCTGTGTATGAGACAAGTTTTGAGCAGTGTCACAAACAGGTCTACATGGCAAATGAGTAGACCAACTCCTTCTACGAACAATCTACTACCTAATGTCAGGGCTACTCTCCATCTCTACAGGGAGGAGTCGGGATGAGCTAAGAGAGTCAATGAGAGTACACACTGCATAAGTTTGGGTTACACTGGACCTTTGCTTGAAAAGACATTTTTGAAAACAGAACCTCCCTGTATAGGCCAGGCTGCTCTCAAACTTGCAATCCTCCTGCCTCAATCAATCTCCTGAATGTTGGAATTAAAAATATCTCTAACTTTCTGTGTCCCTGATTGCAGACCTTCCTGAACTTTCCTTTGACAATCCCATCATAACTTATCACCTGGCATGTCTACCCACTTTAAGTCAATTAAGTCATTGTCATCTATGGCAGTGCCACACAATGAAGGTGACAAGTCACTCTCCAGGGGAAAAGAGTTAGCAGTGACTTGTGTCCAGTTCTGTTTTGTCTTCTCACCCTGGCGCTGGTTCACTCACGGTCTCATTCGCTCTCACTCCCATCAGTAGTGTCTGAAGAGGAACCGCTGCTCTCAGCCAACGCTGCCACTTTGCAGGACAGGTTTTTAGAATTTACAACTAGAAGAGTCGGTATTATTGAAAATAGTTTAGTATAGGTTAATTACCCACACCCATTATTTTGGTTACTGTAGCAAATGTTCCATGGGTCTAGCTCTGGTTTTCTTGCAAATTAAGCAATCAATGAGCAGATAAATGTCTGCTCTTAAACAAATAGTCCTAAGGAATAATATCGTAAAAGAAGGTGTACTATGGAACTGACGGTATAGCTCAATGGTATAGTGCTCTCCTATCATACATGAAGCTATGGGTTCTATCCCCTCAAAATAGTTGAAGACGCATGTTCATTACTGAGGGTTATTAGAACATCCAGCACCAAGACCAACCCCGGTTTTTGTTAATTGACTATTTTCACAAAGAGAATCTCCAAGAACAGCTTGTGTCCACCCAATCTCCCTGCCCCGCCCCGCCTCCACCCGAGAAGCAGGGCCTGTCCATCTCACCCTTGGAGAAAGGGCTGTCCTCCTCACGCTCCTCCCAATGGTCAAAGTCAAAAGCCACATTAGGATTCTGTGTAACACAAGAGTGGACGCAGGAGCGTAAGTGCAAGGTGCTCACAATCAGCAGCAGCCAGCCTCAGGCACACCAACTCACCCTTTGCTTGAGAAGGCCACACCAGCATTCCTGTTTCTCTTTTGCAAGTGTGATTAGAGGTTCATCATCTTTAATTATGCATTTGCAGTCATCTTTCCTTATGTCACCTTGCAGTTCCATATCAGCCAAGTAAAACTTGTCTCCTACCCAGGCACTAGGTTTTCAATAAAAATAAAGTCAGCCATCTAAAATGTTGTATGTGATTTTAATTTTACTTTATCAGATACACACAAACCTACCTGAAAATGACTCTATCTGTAAAGAATTTACACTTATAATCCTTGACATTCCTTATTTTTATCTTTAAGATGACCACATCATCTTTTTGGAACCACTTTATTTGTGGGTGAAAGCTAGAAGGAAAGAAAAGGGTTTGTGCTGTGAGCATAAGGCTCCAGGCTGGGGGAGAGTGGCTTAGCAGTGGCCGCAGGAGAGCTGCCCAGGAGCAGGAGCACATACCTTCTTACATGTGGCTGCCTAGCTTTGCTAATGGTCTCACTGCCAATGTCTTCAGATAAAACTCCTGCACAAAATCAATGTTAAAATGTCCAGATTATTTATATACAACATACACACACACATTTTTGGTACCCAAGGCAAAGCAACTTTTACATGCATAATTATGTTGAGTATAAATTTTGTCAGGCGGTGGTGGCGCATGCCTTTAATCTCAGCACTTGGGAGGCAGAGGCAGGTGGACATCTGAGTTCGAGGCCAGCCTGGTCTACAGAGTGAGTTCCAGGACAGCCAGGACTACAAAGAGAAACCCTGTCTCGAAAAAAAAAAAAAAGAGTATAAATTTCAGCTGGATGTGATGGTACACTCACAGATATGTAGAGATATGTAGAGAGACCCCATCTCAAAAAACAAACACAAAGAAAACAAATTTCATTAAAACTCGGATAACTAGTAGTAAATATTAGAAGAAACTAAAATGCATATCATTTAGGAAACTGACACAATAATCGAAACTATAATAAACTTTCAAAGAGTAGACTCTAGTACAGCTGCTCTTGCAGAGGAGCCATGCTGGACTGCTAGTGAACAGGCATCCAGGCCTGCTGTGCCCTTCGCCCACAGGCTTCCAGAACAGGCCAACACTCAAACAGAACAACTGCTGAGAAAACATTCTCTAAGACAATGGAATCAGACTATCTAAAATATTCAGAATATAAAACAAGGCTCTAGGTTTGATTCACAACAATGCAAAAAAAATTAAGCAGTCTTAATCATAATAGCACCTATTGAGAAACCACCTTACTGTTCTCAGTAAACCCTTGGTACAAAATAAACACTAGTAATTCATATTATAGAATATAACATAACAATTAAACCACATCACTGGCTGCAATGCTACAGATTGGAGGAAGCTGCAGTGTATGTGACATGCTTCCAACTCAGCAAAACTGGCAGTGATAGGAACAAGAAGGAAAAGGTGGGTCACTGGGGAGGTCCTGCAAACTTCTGGCCAGTAGACTTAAGTATGGGTGTTCCCTTCCCTGGTTAAACACTCCCCACGGAGACAGCCACACTGTTCAGTGCTGTCCGTGTGGGCTGTGCTGTGTTTAATACATCAGAAGAAGGGAAGCCTAAATATGGGAAAGTCACAACTTGAGGTTAAGCTTCTTTTAAATACAGGCACTCACGAGGCTTTTGGTTGTCTGAGTCTACCTGGGAACCAGCTCCTCTTTCTGTACCTCCGTCTCCTTGCTGAGTGCCCTGCAAACACACAGTGTCTTCTACTGTTGTAGGTATCCTGAACAGAAGAGGCAGAGGTTAGATGGATTTGAGGAGACTCTGGCAAAAGAGGGTACAGACATCAAACAACTCTAGGTGCATCCTGAAGTCAGACCGACCTGGAATCTATGTGGGCTACAGATAGGAGTGCAGGCCAGTCAGCTTTGCTTAGTGTGCACTTGCTGTAACCAAGCACACTGGGTGGGAGTGGGGTGGGAGGGACACCTGATCAGAGAAAGCTGCTTTCTCATTTGCTCAGCTGGCCTTTCCTTCAAGCTCCTTTAACTGGGAAGGGGAGCACATGCAGCTTCTCCACTCAGGAGAGAAGAGCGCAGGTGCAGAGCTAGTTTCTCCCCCTCCCCACCTGTCTCCTCGAATGTCATTCCCAGGGTCTAACTTATTACTAGTGTGGGTCAACTTCTAGAAATATTGTTTTCATAAAATTTAAATATCAATGGTGTAGGAGCAGGGTGGTGACTCTCTAGCTCTGAGGTCAGTGAGGCAGGAAGGTCTAGAGGTAAGAGTAAGATGTGGCTTCAAAAAATATTCCATTCATATCTTTATGCACAGAAATCCACTAAATCAAATACAGCTCCCTTTCATTTTTGCTTATTAGCTAATTAGAGATTACTTCATCCAGGTGAACCTCTTTAAAAATTTTTACACACACACACACACACACACACACACACACACACACACACACACACACATTGTAGGCAAGAGGGTGGTACACACCTTTAATCCTAACTCTTGGAAGGCAGAAACAAGCAGATCTCTTGAGTTCAAGGACAGCCTAGTCTACACAGTAAGTTCTAGGACAGCCAAGACTATGTATAGACCTTGTCTCCAAAAAAATTAAAAAATATGTATCACTAATCTTTTAGCTCTTTAAGTAGATAATCAGTTGTCTTAGGGTTTCTTTGCTGTGACAGAACACCACAACCAAGAGCAACTTGGAGAGGAAAGGGTTTATTTCAGTTTACAGTTCCATGTTACAGTCCATCAATGAAGGAGTGCAGGGCAAGAACTTAGACAGGGCAAGAACTTAGACAGGGCAGGAACCTGGAAGCAAGAGCCAATGCAGAGGCCATGGAGGAATGCTGCTTACTGGCTTGCTTCTTGTGGATTTTCACCTGCTTTTCTTATACAACTCAGAACTACCAGCCCAGTAGTGGCAGTATCCATAGAGAGCTGGGTCCTCCCTCCCCCATCAATCTCTAAGAAAATGTCCTACAGGTTTGCCTACAGCCCATTTTATGGAAGTATTTTCTTAATCCAGGTTCCCTCTTCCCAGATATGTCTAGATTTGTGTTAAATTGACTAAAACAACCAGCACAGAAGTCATGTTGTTCAAAATAAAAAATAAAAAGGTTGATACCAGGGAACATTTCCTTGCAACCCCACTCCCCAGTTCCAGTGCTTATGGATGACAATGCAATTCACTGTGCACAGGCTTTTAGAGAGAACTTACGCTGACACCTGCATGACAGATACAGTCATCTCTAAAGAGAGTAAAGGCTTACTTTGTCTCTGGAGGCTTCTGTTTATATGAACCTAGCCCACAACCCTGGACCTGGCAAAGGGCCTCCATCACTGCCTCCACCAAAGCACTGACCTCCCTCCCATACTGGATACAAGCATGCCCACCCACCCCAGTCTGCCCCTTCCTCCTTACATGCCTTATCTTGAACCTCACTCCAGGACCAGGGACCCTCCTCCTTAGCTGCTTCCTCAGTACAGCCTTTTCTTTCAGTGACCTTCAAACATACCATACCCTAGAGTAAACTCTGGGCCTTCTCTCTAATGAGCTGGTCCCACCCAGACATCTCGTCTTCTCCACAGCATCAGAACTCTCTGTCACTGCATGTTAGAACCCCTATCCCTGTCAGCCTCTCAATCCCGCGACCTCTCATCAGGCAGAGTCCAGAACCTCCTCCTCTTCCTATCCCAGGGGCCACCCCCACCTGCCTACCAATCTCACTGAGTATCATTTTATCTCCTCATTCCCATGCTGCTTTCCATTCTGAATACCTCTGACATGTCCAAGCCCAACTACATAGGCAGAGATACCAAACCTGCCCACTCATGTTAATGAGCCACACTTGCCTGGCTCCTGATTTCTTCTCAAAGTCTTTCTTCTTATAGCCCTAAAATTCCACCAACACCCTCTATCAAACTCTCCCTAAACTTGAAAATCTAAGTGCTATGTAATAGGAGTCTCTTTCCAGACTACTTCATCCTATACCTGAAAGGCTCTGCATTTGTCTCTGCCCTGACCTTGGTTCTGACTACAAGCAAGTTAAGATTCTCTCTGTTCAATTCCAAGGCCATAGTGTGAAGAGGACTTGCACAGCTATGCCCAGAGTTAGGATTAAATCCCACCAGCATCTTCATTGTTAAAGAATACCTTATAGTAATAGGAACATTTCTTGTTTCTTTGAAGTATGAGGAAAACCACTAGTATCCTAATTCTACAAATATCTAATTTGCTTCAACAAAAGCTCAAATCATTTCACATTACAAACTATTTATCTTTGCCAGATTCTTTGGCAACCTTCCCCTTCATCTATAATTTAATAACCTTCCAAGGTCACAGAGGATCACCACAGTGAACCCAGAGGCCGACTGGGTCCTCACACCATGGCCAGGGCTCCAGAAACACAGCAAACAATTTCAAGAATTGACAAAGGTGATTATATTATGTTAAATCACTGTACAGCAAAGGACATAATAACTAGAGTAAATAGAAAGCCTACAGAAATGGAGAAATGTTGTTGCCAACTACACATCAGACAGGATGTATAAAGTATTGCAAAATTTAAACACAAAACAACAAAATTATCCAGTCAATAAATGAACTGATAAACAAAAGAGCAGTAGGCACTCTAAACTGCTGAGCCCTCTCTCCAGCCAGCTCCACTCTCTGCCACCCATAGCTTTTACTTGCACGTTCCTGCTGGCAAATTAAAATGAAGCAGAGTAAGCAATAACTCGCAGTTATGAATAGGAAGGTAGATTCTAATAACATAGAGGGTAGATATCTGCCTAGCTCTAGTGCTGTTTAAGGCTTGCTATAAAAATAAAGGTTGTGTGTCTTTTATCCAGGAACTAAGTAGTTAAAGGGGGATTTGGAATAAGACTTTCTACAAGAGACTGGATGAGAAACTTTGCCTTATGGGTATACCTTTACCAGTTTCTGCAAATGTGATTCGCCACCATTTTCAGGGAATCTCAAAATGGATTTGAACAAAGTCTATCAGCCTGGCCAGTATTTAATTAAAGTTTGGTTCAAATTTACAGTAGTGGTCTTATTCTCCAAAAGTGGGATTAACACTTCTCAGAGTGACTTCACTATATATGGTTATTTTTAAGATTGCTCAATCCCTAACCCTGAGAGCTGGCCCTGGGGTCATGAGAGCAGGAGAGAGATGGCCCCGCTCCTTACCAGCTGCAGCACTCAAAAGCATGGGCTCTGCACCTTGCCTGGGCAGCACAGTAGAGCTGGCCCTGGTGTATGGGGATGTGGGTAAACTGGCCCTTGGAGGGCATGAACTCAGGAAAACTGGCCCTAGGGTCATGAGAGAGGGTAAAGATGACCCTGCCCTTCCACAGCTGCAGCACTGGGCAAGCTGGCTGGAGCAATGCTGGAGAGCTCACCCTGTTGGTGTGGTTGTAGGAAAGGCTGACTAACTCAGCTACCACCAAGGCTCAGATCCAGGGCTTCGGCTGGCCCACCCTAAATCTATTCCATCTATAAGTTGCTGGGGCAATTCATAAGCCAAAGCTGCAGGATCTCCTTGACACAGACAACAACAGGATATCTGAGAAGAGTCCCAGTGAAGATATAGGATTGATAGTGTAGGAGAATCCAGAGTCCTCGAACCAGCCCAATGATTTACTGCAATGAATATTTGCAAGTAGAGATGTGTAGACAAAGGTGTATACTGTGTGACACACTGTGACACACCACAGCTTCCATGACAAGATTTCTTTTTATGTTTTATTTTTTATTTTTATTTTCTTTTGGGGGTATTGCAAGAATGGAGGGCAGACAAGATGGGGAGATGATTGGGATTGGGGTGTATGATGTGAAATTCACATAGAATCAATTAAAAGTTAAAAAGTGAAAATGAAAGACCAAAAAAATTGTTCTACCTATTGGGAAATATTTACATTTATTATATTTTATATGTTGTGAGGAGCACTGCATCTCTAGCCAAAATGGAGGTCAGAGGACAACTTTCAGGAGTAGATTTTCTCCTTCCACATGAGTTCTGTGGATCAAATTAAGGTCATGAGGCTTGGTGGCAGTGCCCTTACTCCTTGAACCATCTTGCAAATCCACATGGGCATTTGGGCTGGCTCAACAGCCGCATCTGTGTGACACCTCAACAACAGCCAAGGCATGCAACCAATAGCTGCCCATCAGTAGGATACAGAAAATGTGGAGAATACACACAGTGGATTTTTCTTATCTGTAAAACTTGAAATCATGTCATTTACAGGAAAATAGAACTGAAAATAACTGTATTAAGTGAAATAAGCCAGATTCAGACAAATATTGTATCTTTACTTTCATATATAGAATCTAGATTTTTAAAAAGATGTCAGAGTAGAAAGGTACTACCTGGGGGAAGGAGAATGGGAAAGACAAGGGGCAGAAGCAATAGAAGGCTATGGAGACACGGTCAAAGAGCACCATGTGCATGTGTGAAAGCGTCATGACGAAACCCATCACTTCCTGCAATGCACACTCATGAAGAAGGAAAGCTGGGGCAGCAGTAGCAGTAAGCACAGCTCACTTCCACCTGCCAGAAGCCATCATGAAGCACAACAGCAGATGAGCAGGAGAGGGTACATGGAAGCCTCCCTCACCAGCAGCACACAACATGAGCTTGAGGACATGTTTAGAAGGGACAGTAATCAGATCAGCAGCTCCATACAGAGTATAAATCAATTGTATGCTCAGTGTGTGATAATGTAGTCAGAAACAGAGCAGAAAAGCATACGTTTTCCACTCAAATGAAATGCACATCCAGGGAGCGCCATCTCTGTTTTCCCCTGGTGTCCTCAAAGTACTGTACTTTGAGTATATCAGAGTGTACTATGAAACTGCACATTGTGTTATCTGCAAATAAGATGTCAACAAAGTCCTTTCTGTAGAAGAAACAATTAAAACAATATGCCTGAGGCTTGCTTCTATCACTCCAGCAACATTAGCGGGGTAAGCTGTGTGTAGGACAACAAGACACCCTGAACCCTGAAAGCTCTTAAAGCTGAGGGCTACAACATGGAGATTCCTCGAACTTAACACTTAGGTTATGTTTTGTAAAACCAAACAGCTTTTCCAAAGGGAGACAGAAATGCACTTACGAGGTCTGGCCCGGAAGGTCCTCAAAGGCTGGCAGTTTAGCTTCTTTGTATAGTTTTTTCAGTTGTTCTAGGTGTTCTGAATTATCAATACCCATTCCCATGGACAAAATTTCAGCTCGAACATTATAATCAATGATAGAAGTTTTTAGATTTGAAAGTTTTGTAACATGCACCTTCAACCAAAGGGAGGGAAAGTAACATTTGTAAGTGTCACATTCTGAATCTTGACTGGGTTACCAGCACTCTTCACAGCCTCTTGTCCTCCTAGATGCACTCAGATACATGTCTCAGTATGCAAGGCTTCCTACAGCAACCAGGTTGGTTTTTTTTTTTTTTTTTTTTTTTTTTTTTTTTTTAGCAACCAGGTATTTTATCAGTGAGGTGATGGCGGAATCCTCTCAAGACTTACCCCATACTGACAGCAGGGTTCTGCTGCATTATGGGCAGAACTCTGGTATGATACCTTAGTGGACAGCAATCTAGGAGGCTATTACCAGATACAAACCCTTTGTGCTTTCTTCCTTCTTCCTTTCCTTTGGCCTCCTTGACAAAGTTCAGATTCCTCATGTGCCTTGAAAAGACTCCTCATACCAAGGCTCCGAGTCCTAAGTTCTACACCATTGTATCTACTTGTCTTTTCTCCAGCCAAAGCATTTCAAGTTATGCAATTTAAGTAAGACTTGCTATGGAAACCCACACCAGTGAGATTCCTGTGTAGTGAAGTGTGGATAGAGGTCAGGTGGAAGGACAGGTATGGGGACAGGCTGGCCTGCTGAGCACACACTCCAACTGAGGGATGCACCAAAGAGTCTACCTCCACTCAGAATGAAGGCGAAGGAGGTTGCTCTGGGAAGACAGGCTGGGGTGCTGCTACCTTTTGTTATGTCAGTAGACATCAGCAGTCACCTTACAGCTGTGGAAACAAGTTTTCAAGTGGGTTTTCATTTTTGTTTCTTCCTTAGAAACATTTATTTTTATGTATATGGATGCTTTGCTTACATGTATATCTGTGTATCATATATGAGCCTGGTACCCACAGAGGCTAGAAGAGAGCATGAGATAGTTGTGAGCTACCAAATGAGCGCTGGAAATATAACCCTCCAGAAAACCAATAGTGCTCTTAAGCACTGAGCCATTCTCCAGCCCCTCCTTTTTGCTTCTTATTCTGATTGTATTAAAAAAACACACACAAAAAACCCCATTGCTTAATAAAGTTTCCTTTTTTTTCTAAAAAGAACTACGATCCTAATTATGACAACACTATTTTAGACTCCTAAATCACTCTACTTACCTGCTCTAGTAATTGATATTTTTCTTTCCTAAAATGACTTTTTCTCTAATTCATAAATCTTATATTTAACACCCCCACTTTAATGTGTTAAAGTTTTCACAACCATATGAAATTTATTTTCAACAGATGGGAATTGAATTTCTTTAAATATTTTAAGTAATCAAAACAAGTAAGGTTTATGTGATGCAGAAGAACTGTGAAGAATTCATGAGGTGCAAACAGAAAGGGATAGTGTCAGCAAAGACATACAGGCCACATGTCACTGGGTCACATTTTCTTTTCCACACTGGCACCACAGGGCCTTTTTTTTTCCACATGTGGAACTCAAGGGTACAGTATGGCCTTAGCACATAGTGGGGGCTCAACAAATGCACAATGAAGCAAAGGGGCAGAAGTGGTGAACACAGGAGCAGCTCTGAGTGCCAGGGACCGGTCTCCTCAGTAGTGACTGCCCTGCATGCCCCAGGGCTTTAGGAACTAGGACAGGCAAGCATTCCAGCTATAGACTCTGACCTGTGACTTCTCAAATAGGTTGGGCAGAAGGCTCAGAAATCCATGTAATGATCTGTGATTCATAATTAAAAGTATAAAATGAAGAACCCCTGTAAATATTGGAGAGTGCCATGTGCAATAAGGAAAGGTTCATGAACTTAAGTTACAGTACAGATGTGCATTACACACAATGCCCACATGCACTGTCACCATGAAAAATATCTCACCACACAAAAACAAAACCCATACCAAACCCATGACCCAAATAACATGAGAAACATCTCCCCTATTACAATACCTCAAATAAACCTCCATTTCTAACAACAAACTAGAATATTTTTGATCATTTCTGGGGCCATCCAAGCAGATTTCTTTAGATGAAAAACCCAAACACTTACCATTGGATCAATCCAAAGGGTATTTCCCAAAGCCAGGACCACTTTGGCATCATGCATTTTCCCAACAATTTTATGATGAATGTATCTAGTAACCTGAAAAAAAAATCCCTGTTATTCAACTGAGGCTTTAGGCAAGCATCTTAACTTGCATATGCCATATGGTACATAGGACATCGTACATATTGCATCTGCTTCTCATAACAGCTCTATGAGATCAGCCTCCTTTCTTATCAAAGATGAAGCAGAGTTTAGCAAAGTAGGTGTGCAAAGATGCAGGAACTTTCCCAAGACTGCATGTGAGTTCTGTCACCAGGAGGAGGTCTATGCCTTTGGACCTGTAATGCTGTTTCTCACTACGGATGGTGGACCCATCTCCTCTATCAACCTTTAGCACATTACCACTTTCCTCTCAGGAAAGGCCACAACAGACAACTGACTGAATTATTTCTCATGCTTTTTTAATCCCTATAAAGCAGGACAAGAGAGAGTTGGCCCTTGTTGTGAGATGGTTTCAATGCCCCTGGGGCAGTGAGTGAATTGGGAACAACTCACAGGAGAGCTTATCCCATGTGCTGTCTAGTTTTGTATCAGTTTGATACAAGCTAAGTTATTTGAAAGGAGATTGAGAAAATGCCTCCATTAAGATCTGGCCATAAGGCATTTTTAAAATTAGGATTGGTGGATTAGAATTGATGAGGGAGGCTCAGCCCATTGTGGGAGGGGCCATCCTCAGCTGGTGGTCCTGGGTTCTACAAGAAAACAGGCTGACTAAGCCAGGGGAAGCAAGCTAGTGAGCAGAACCGCTCCATGGCCTCTGCATCAGCTCCTGCCTCCAGGTTCCTGCCCTGCTCCCTTCAGTAATAGACTACAGCACGGAAGTTAAACCAAATAAACTCTTTCCTCCATGGTGTTTCATCATAACAATTTAACCCCAACTAGGACCTCCCATTTCTAAAGAAGGTTGTCCTTCAGTGAGACTCTTGGTCAAGCCATCTTTACAGACCAAAGGACTGTAAAGAGGACAAGGACTATGACCTTCCTGATGTGCAGAACTCAGCATGGCACCTAATATACAATGGTCATTCAGTAAGTTCTTATTAGAACAGAGGAGGAAGATTTCCAGGTGGAAAAGGCTATCACTGATTCAACTTAGGACTTCAAGGTTGCATCTAATCGATACTGACTCACTGCCTAGGTAGTGTTTAGTCTTGTTTAAAATACAGCCAGTTTTCAATTTGCATCATAATGGCAGATCTCATCTCCCATTAACCAGCTTCCATAAATTTAACCTTCTAAATCAGATGCATTATTATAAACGGAACTCATTGCTTTGGCAATAAATGGCCCCAAATCTATCTTAGACTGCCATGTGACTCTGAGTGAAATGGTCCTTAGTGTTACATTGCATTTTTCTTTGCTGTTGGTACCCTAACTGACTGATGACATTCTTGTGATCCCCTGTATCTTTGTTACCTGTTCTGGCACACCTCCCCTCCTTCCCTCCCTCCCTCTCTGTCTGTCTGTCTCTGTCTCTCTCTGTCTGTCTGTCTCTGTCTCTGTCTCTCAATCCATGCTCCCAATCCTGACAGAATCATTTGGCTTGTCGAGGGAAAGTCCATAACCTGTGCCTCTATTTGCACAAGTACTCGCATTGTCTTCCTTTTCAAACTGACCCCATTCTAAGACAGAACACTGATGACTAAGGCTACATTGCCAGGAGTCCTTGATGCCTCTAGTGTGGTGCTAGAGCTCAGTTACAGTGGCACACAGTAACATTCAGGACCTCAGGAAATCTTGAACTTAAGACTCAAATAAACACCAGGAACTATGGTCCCAGCTACCTATGAAGCTGACCCAGAGGACTGTTTGAATCTAGGAGTTCAAGACTATCTTGGGCAATACAATGAGACCTCATGTTAAAAACAAAAACCACTCTACATATAGAAACTCAAACTAAGTAGCAATTCTTTTTATGTTCTGGGTTAAATGTACTGCCAAAGTCAATAAAACATAAGAAGCTAAAGTAACCCACCTTTGGGTTCCATTCAATTTCGCTGTCAGCTGGTTTAACCCTACAAACAATGAACTCCACAGCCTGAGGGGGCAGAGTGTGGAACTTCTCTGGGAGCAGCAGCAGCTGGTCTCTTGTGATGAGCTTGGTCCTGCCTTCATCTATGAATTTCACCAGGACACTCCCCAAACCCCAGGTGTCTTCCTTCTGGCTCACCTCCAACACCTGAACCCTAAAGAACAGCAGGGACATCAGAGAATCCAAAAAGGAAGCCTCCGCATTCTGCTATACTGTAGTTTTGCTCTACTACAGAGGAGTCCTTAACTGAAAGACTGTCTAAAGCACACACAACCATAGAACAGGCAGCACTTCTGAACAGAACGAACCCTGTATCTGATACTGTATGTAACAAAAGTTAACACAAGAGAGACTCTGGGTTCTGAGAGGAGGCTAAGAATGCAGGCCATGTGTATTCTGAAAGGTAGGTGCAAATCAGCACATGGGTGGGGCGCTGGACACTAACTGTGCCATCCACTGAGCTGGCCTTAGACAACTTACTCAACCAGACCATGGCTCCGCTTGCTTTTCTGAAAAGTGAAAGCAGTGCCTCTTCTATAGGAATCTGAGAAAAATTCAATGACTTGTAAGGAGTGTGTGTGCTACACAGTGATGGACCAATAACTATTTAGAGTACTGTGGCCACTGTACTATGTTAAGGACATACAGGAGCTAGCATGGTGTCCTATGCACATCTGTACTGGAAGTTTTGTATGCAGTGTACAAGCACCACCTTCCTGGGGGGTGGCCAGGCTCAAGGTTCATGCACTCCATAACAGACATTGGTGAGAATAAGCATCAACACTACTTAAATTACTCATGTCTCACAACTGTAGAGAAGAGATTACAGATAATTTACCTCTGGAAAAGTGTTTTTTCTTCTAATCCATACAACCCCAAATTCTCCACCTTTTCAGCAGCTGTTTTATTATTGGGATCTTTAAAATATTCATTCATTTCTGCATTGAGAGTTTCATAAAGATCCGCATGTTTATCAATTATACGACCAAAGTAATTGGTTGCATTTGAAATGTAAAAAGGTATTACCTGGAATAAACACAATGAATACACGTAGATCATTGTGGAAGACAATGGAATGAAACCCATGCAAGTGACAGCTGCAGCAATCAGCCAGCACACCAGGACCCCAGGGTATGCACAAAAGACAGAAGAATAAGCAGAAAGCAGGCCAAACACTGGACCAACACAAGAGAAATACCGTACACACAAATAATCATGCCTCATTTTAAACTTAAGAGAAGATATTTTAGAGAGAATTCCATCTTTCAAAAACTTAATTTTAGTGCCCAAAAGACTGCCCAGCTAGTGGAGGTACTTGCACATAGCCCTGATGGCCTAAGTTGGATCCTTGGATTCTAGGGCCTACAAAGGGGACAGAGAGAATGACCTTTGACCTCTGACCTATACTTGTGCACTCACACAATAAATAAATTAAAAACTGTTCTAGTGATATTCACTTTTAGTTTAGTCCTTTGTTCACTTTTTAACTGAAATTATTATACATCTACTTAAAAACTGCATGTGTATTTGTACATGAGGTAAATATGTTGAACATATTACCTCACACACATCCCAATTGCCCACCCACACTTTTTTTGCCCTCCTCCCTCCTGTTTATCCTTGTTGTTACCCTAGACAACTCCACTGCTACTTTTATTTAATGTATACACCCATGATTTTATATAAAATCAATAGGGGGAATATATGATATTTTCCTTTCCAAGACTGGCTTAATTCACTTAGTATGACTATTTCCCAGAACATCAACTTTTCTCCCACAGCAGCCTGCATGAAATCTCCTGCCACTATGGAAGCTGGCCAACAAGGGAGTTCCAGGCTAACCAGAGTTACGTAGTAAGACTTTATCTAATAAAACATTAATTGTAAGATTATTTTATATAAAAGAATAAATTAAAATGTACTGGGGTTATATATTCAGCACTAAAGGGAAGCAGGTTCAACAGGCTCTAGAATTACTCCACAGCACTGTCCCCTAGAAAATACCAATGAATATGAATTAGGAAAACTTAAAAATTAGTTAACAAAGTTAGAAATTAAAGAAAAAAGCATATCAATAATGAAACTATATTAGACTGGAATGGTGGCCCCTCAAAAAGGTACATATACATCCTAATCAGTAAGGCTAGGCCAACAAGATGCCCAGTGCATAACAGCACTCACCCTTGAAGCCTGACAGCCCAAATGTGAGCCCAACTCTTTCTACACTAAGAACACACATGTGGTGGCATGCACAAAGAACAAGGTGGAGGTAGAGCAGGAACGTGGTGCTAGCTAGTCTGGAGCTAACAAGACAGAAACAAGAGCATCCCTGCATCAACAAGGGAAAAAGCTGTCCTTTAACCTCTATATGCAACTTTGGCTTTTTTCTTTATATCTCATATGAATGGTGTACACGCACACACACACACAAATATATATATATTATATATATTATAATTATATATATATGTATATATATATACAATACATTCTAACATCCAAAGTCACTATGAGCATGATTTTATTTGGAAAAAAAAAGTCTTTGCAAATACCATTAAGTATCTCCACATGAGGATACATGCAATTTTGCTTTACACTAGAGGAATTCTTAAATGGCAGACTATTTAAAGCACATGTATTAGGTAGTACTTCTGAATACATCAAATGTTCTAGGAGGGGCAGCTTGAGACTAATGGGTGGGCCTTCGCATAGTGACAAGCACTTTTTATTTTTAATAGGGAAAAAAAGAGAAGAGGAGAAGCCTACTTGAAGAAAGAAGCAGCGACCTAAAGAAGCAGACTAAGGGAGATGCAATTCCAAACCAAGACATGTCAAGATGGAGGGCTCTTGGGATTAGAAGGCAGCAGGGGCAGGGAGAGACAACACAGACAAGTACAGACTGTCCTGCATGGGCTGAAGCCTTGCCCATGCTGGGTATAAACTGTGAGCCCAGAGCTCTTGTGTAAGTCACCAACTACAGGGCTTTGCTACAGCAACCCTAGGAAGCTAACATGATAGACAGTAGTTGATTTTTTCTGATGTTTTAAAAACAGTTTGTTTTCTTTAAGAGCATAGCCCTTGGCAGACACACCATGCTCCAGTGGAGGTCCACACATCCAAAAATATGTGGGCAGTACTAACTGGACTCTTCAGCTTCATGTTTCAAAGAGGATACTAAGTCAGGTGGGTAAGGGAGTAGAGCTGGGAGGAGGTGGAGGAGCGGGCTAAATATGATCAAAACACGTTCTATAAAACTCTCAATGAAACTAATAAAAAATTAAAACAAAAAGTTTTCATGAAAATGACTGTTAACACTGGTAACCAGTAGGCAAAAGATACTAGCAGAACATACCCTAATGTGTCCAAACACTGGTAGAGTTTCATTGGATAATTTCCTTGGGATGTCCATTTCTGGATTAATGTGGTGCCGGTCAGGACAGATCCTTTTGTCTCTGGGCAAAAAAAGGACTAGATTTTAAAAACAAGAAGAAAATATATTACACAAAGTATTAATGTAGTGGGTTGGTCTGGTGCTGCTTGTGTTCTAATACTAAATACTGTCTTCTCAAGATGTGGTTGCCCCTGTATGAACCTTGCTCCTCAATTTAACTGGTCAATAAAAGGCTAGAGTCTGTGATTGGGCAGTAGAGGGAGAGAGGTGGGACTGGAGGATAGAGTGAGTGTGTTGCAGGTAGAGGTGGGGAGGAGGAGGAGGAGGAGGAGGTAAGGGAAGAAGAGGAGGAGGAGGGAGAGAAAGAGAAGAAAAAGAAAGAGGAAGAGAAGAAAGGAAGGAAGGAAGGAAGGAAGGAAGGAGGGAAGGAAGGCAGGCAGGCAGGCAGGCAGGCAGGCAGGCAGGCAGGCAGGCAGGCAGAGGCAGCCGCCCTGAGAGGAGATAGACCATGAGCACATGGCCAGGAGAAACAGCATGTAACAAGAGACTTTATAGTTGGAGAATAAGTTAGAGCTCCAAACCTGCTCAAGTGAGGCTTATGGTTTGTAAATAAAATACATGGCTTGTATGTCTTTTATACAGGCTAGCTAGGATTATAAATTCATCCCATGTGTTAAGACATCTCCAGGAAACTGACCTGCAGCTACAATCAGAAAAGTTTTATTGCAGCCGGGCAGTGGTGGCACATGCACCCAGCACTTGGGAGGCAGAGGCAGGTGGATTTCTGAGTTCGAGGCCAGCCTGGTCTACAGAGTGAGTTCCAGGATAGCCAGGGCTATACAGAGAAACCCTGTCTTGAAAAACCAAAATAAATAAATAAATAATAAAATTTCTTTAAAAAAGAAAAGTTTTATTGCAAACATTTAAATGCTAAGCAGCTAAAGTGAAGAGGGCACTAAGAGTGCAAATGTAAGAAGAACTCCACTCTTTAATCAACCCTGGATGAACTCAAAGAACAGAGCTCTTTATTATTCCTTGAGACATTTTTATTTTTTAAAATTAGTGTTTTTACTTTATGTGTATGGGCATTTTGCCTGCATATATGTCTATGCACACATGCATGCCTACTGCCCAAAAAGGCCAGAAGAAAGCATTGGGTCCTCTGAAACTGGAGTAACAGATGATTGTGAGCTGTCACTGGGGAGCTAAGAATCCAACCTGGGTTCTCTGGAAGAGCAGCCAGTGCTCTTAACTGCTGGGCCATCTCTCCAGCCCCTCAAGATACATCACCATAATCTACAACAAAGACCAATTAACTTCTAAGATACATGTCTCTCCTTCACTATGTCACCCAAAAGATTGCACACATATTCCCTAAAAAACATGTAAGAGAGCATTCAGAGTGGCACAGTTCCTAACAGCCCCAACTGCAAACTGCCACAGCCTCACTAACTAAAGGTGGATTCACACACAGGAATAGATCAAAAAGATTCACACAAGCCAGCGATGGTGGTGCACACCTTTAATCCCAGCACTTGGGAGGCAGAGGCAGGAGGATTTCTGAGTTCAAGGCCAGCCTGGTCTACAGAGCGAGTTCCAGGACAGCCAGGGCTACACAGAGAAACCCTGTCTCGGATAAAAAAAAAAAAAAAGATTCACACAGAACAGATTACAAAGCTACAAAATAAAATATAGATAAACTGGAATAAACCTTTTCTTCTCTAAGTTGCTTTTGCTCAGAATATTTTATAATACCAACAGAAAAGCAAACTAACACAATCGATACTCATTAGTAAATTAATGTAAGAAGAAAACAGGGCGCACACACAGCACTGTAACATTCAGTTATGGAGGAAAATGAGGTCCTCTCATTTGTAGCAAATGGAGGAAATAAGTAAAACAAATCAGTCACAGAAAAACAAGTACTACATGTCCTCTTCCATGTGGAACCTTAAAAATCAAGCACATCAGAAAACAGACCTGTGATTGCTACAAACTGGAAAGGGTATGTGGGAGGTTAGGAGAGTAAGGCTGGACTTGGCCAGTGCATTGTATGTATGTGTATGGAACTATTACTCTGAATTCCATGGATATGTGTAGCATGTGTCACTTTAAAAATCCAAAGCTTGACAGTGCTAACAGCTATAGGTAGGTAGTCACTTCTGGAAGACCATGTAGGAACTTCTGGGTTCTCCTTTTGCATTGAGTGAGTTAACACAGGGGGATAGGCATATGATAGTTTCATCAAGGAACAAGTTTATTACCTATGAGTTTCAATGCATGGTACTACTCAATTTAAAAAGCATTGACTTACTTGCAAAAGCCAAAAGCTTTAAGATATGGACAAAGAGGTCTTCTGGCCTTCTTATCTTCTTTGGCTTCCAGGACCCCTGCGGTAAACTCATACAGCTCTGATGGAATTTTGGCATCTGCTCGCTCCAAGTATCGCAGGACACCAACAGCATGGCTTGCATTCCTCTCCGTCAGCAGCAAGACAGATTTCGTTTTCTTATCTCCCTGCTCTGCAGGTGAACTCTTAAAATTGGGGGTGAATAAAAGAGGCAGATCATCCATAACAATCTGATCTGACTCAATATAGCTTTGTAGGATCAAAATTTGCCAGTACATGAACACATACACACACACACACACACACAGTGCAACAAGAAATATAATAAAAAATGATCAAACCTGTTCAGTTAAACTCTGAAAATGATCAGACATGCAATACAAGCGTCCACCAAATACTTTTGGTGAGGAAGGAAAGCTGAAGTGAACCACGCATGTGGCATCGGTGATGGCCAGGAGTGGTATGCAGTCATCTGTTAAGGCTGGAGAAAAGTATTTCCATAAGGTCCCATAAATGGATGTTTCTGCATAAATGGATAAACCCACACTGTACCATGTTTCTGTACTACATTTTGCTTCCTTATTAGAGGTGCAGAGGACTGAAGTTAGGTCTCATGCCTGCTAGGCAAAAGCTCAACCACTAAGCTACACATGGCCTGCATCACACTTTTAATATGTAAAGTAGTCTTTCTCCTCCCTCCCTACCCCTGCAAAATGCTACAGCATACTGATAAAATTCCAGAGGACAGTGATCTCTCTTTTAGCTTGAAAAACTCCTTCCTCTAGCATAAATCAGGCTATCCATAGAGTTTTCCCTTGCTCTGTACATCTTGACTTTATATTTCTGTTATCAACCTTAACATCATTACAGATGTGTACATGAATGAATGAATGGATGGACAAACAGACAGATATACAGACCAACATAGGCTTTCTACATAGGTGAACCCAAACTGCAAATCCAGGAAGAACTCTGCCTGCTAAGCTGAGAGCCCTGAGGTACCTAAATTCTCCTTTTAAGAAGGAGATTTTCATTTTAGATTCAATTCTGAAACATTAAAAATCATGAGACACCTGAAGATGAGAAATGTAAATGAAGAAATGATCCTACTGCTCAGCCTTGTGTAAATAGAAATCAAAGTACTTACTTAACACAATGTGGGAGCCAGCACTTAACTTCTTCTTCCACTGTTCCAAAGTACTTTTTAAATTAAAAGTCATTTCTTTATGCATTTTCAAGCAAAATATTGAATTGCTTTCTACTACCTAAAGATGAAATCAAAGCCATTAGTTAACCACCATGCGCAGGTAAGCTCAGCCAATGGTTCTACTGGTAACTACTAGTGTCAAGTTTGAATTAGCAGCAAGAGTATAAACCATCCCCAAGACTCTACAGTTTTCATCTAGAGATGTACTTTAAGTGAAACACTATTTGCAAAACTCTTTCTCTTTTAGGTAACATGAACGTCTGTGCACATGTACATATGTGTATATCTACATCAGATATGTGTGTTACCCTTACGGAGGCCTCGTAAGCTGTATGCTATAGCTTATTACAATGGAAAGAAAGACATGCTGCTGAGTTTTTCATTTTGTATTTGGCTTTGTTCTACACTTTAGCATAAATATTTATAGAATTAGATCAAATAGAATAAATCTTACAACGATGTGTTTGGCTCTTCTGTCTACGATGTAGACAATCTTCTTTGTTTTCTTACGAGTACTGATGTGTATGTGTTTTCACCAACTAAAGCTTGCACACTTAACCTGACATGGCCACACAGCACTGTTCCTCCTCGAGAGCCTGTGCTTACACAGTGAGACTGCATCTCCCTACCTATCTCTGCGCATTTCTGTCCAGCAGCCTCTGCTCTGGCTCCCACCAATGGTGGAGATGTCCCAGTGTGAGGGCAGGCTTACCTTACTTACAATCTCTGTCTCTGCTACAGAGCAGGTAAAGATCAAGGTCTTCTGGGCCTGACTTGGAACAAAGTCAAGAACTTGGAGTAAAGTAGAGGTTTTCTCGCATTCCAGGCACAGATGCACTACCTGCCGACGAACACAGGGACAGGTGGTTTCTGAGGTGTCAAAGAATTGCAGCTTCACTTCTCCCAGAGAGATTATACTTGTAATAGGAAAGAATGCAAAAGAAATGAATATAAATTTAATTCATGCTTACAAATTTGAGGATGAAACCACAGTGATCATCTAACAGGTATCATGAATACAATTTGCTTGTATTCAAGGGGCTGCTTTAAGTGAAACACTAATTGCAAAGCTATTCCTCTTTTAAATAATAAGCATGAGACTGTGGATTTACTGATATACACCTGCCCCTCCCCATCACCTGCTGAACATTGCCATAGAGGGCAGCCTCCTCAAGGGCGGTGATCACGACGCAGGGATCCTTCATGAACTCTCTGACTAGATGGTCTATGTGTCTGTTCCAGTGAACACCCACGGCTACAATCTGGTGTGGTGCAGACTCCCGCTCCTCCACTTCAACATTTTTTTTAAAGTTATCTAATATAGCAAACATCTGAAAAAATTAGTAAATTTAATCTTTGTTTCAAAATAGAGTAAAGGATTAGCTAGAACACAGGATTCAGGGAGTTTCTAGCTGATTATTTTTAGTGTGTTGGAAGACTTTCCAAAAATAAAAAGGAAAAAATGTTTTCAAAAGAAGAAAATGCATAGTCAATCAATAAGCACTGTAAAATTCCACTGGGATGGAATTAAGCTACAAACATCTTGGTTATAATGTTTATGACAAAGAATTAGCATGCCTATGTTAAAGACTTTAAAACTCACAGAAAGATGACCCTATCAAATAAAAACAACCACATAACACATAGACACAATGATCAGTTTACATTAATTGTCAATCTAACTAGCCAAGGAAATAGGAACCCACTGTTTATAAGTTGGCATGGAAAACAAAGCAAAATACAAGGCAGGCCCAGGTTTCTGCAGGGCAGACAAGCACTGTGCACAGTGCGATGGCATGCTGCCGACAGCAACAGACTGTCCACTGCTCAGACAGGCAATAATGCAAAGCGGATCATCTAGGAACCAGCTTAGACTTCAAAGGAGACACACAGTCACTATAAGACAAAGCCTGAGCCTTACCTGGGGCTACTATCACTCCCACAAATACTGCTCTTGGTTAGCTTGTCAGCTTCTAACAAATGCTTCAGGGGCTGGAGAGATGGCACACAGGTTAAGAGTACTGACTGCTCTTCAGAAGGTCCTGAGTTCAATTCCTAGCAACCACATGGTGGCTCACAACCATCTGTAATGAGATCTGACGCCCTCTTCTGGAGTGTCTGAAGATAGCTACAATGTACTCACATATAATAAATACATCTTTAAAAAAAATAATTTCCTTAAAAAAAATGCTTCAAAAAACTCAGAGGATATGGCTCAGCAGGGGAGCATTTCCCTACCTTGTACAAGGCACAGGTTTAAAATAAGCTGTTACAAGCAGTAACAATAATACAGAATAGTACAGCACTATTAACTACAAAGTTTAAATTTTAAATCAGTGAAGAGCTGACACATTTCAGAAACATTCACACTGTTATAATGAATAGCAGTGGACACCCAGTGTGTCCATACTCACTTGCTCATTAGCTTCAAAGAACAGTACGTGCACTTCATCCAGAACCAGGTGGCAGAGTCTAAGAAATAACAAGCTTCGGTACATGAGAAGTCTCAAAAGGCTGTGCGGCGTAGTGACAATCACATCACCTACATTTCAAAAAACACAATGAACATCTTTTAGGCTTTCTACAGGTTTCTCCAATACGTTCTTCACCATGATTCCACTTCCTTCTCAGGAGCCATTTTCTACTGGGTGAGCAAGGCAAGCAAGCTCCTGTCCACCCTGTCTGAGCCAGCAATATCTGACCACACCCCCAGCTGCCAGGGCTCTGCTTGCCTAAAAGGCAGATTCCTGAGCCCTGTGCTCAGCATCTGGCAGTGGATGTTTGGTAGCATATGACAACTGAATGAAATCATGCAGTTTCCTCAGAAATTTGAATCAAGACCAAACCTTCACCACTGATACCCATTGGTAACTAGGAAGTCAAGTCAAGGCCAATGGTTAGCAACTGAGGTCCCAGCTACTTAGGCAAGCTCACTGACTTCTGCAAAGAAAACCAAACAGCTTGGAAAGAATGCTTACACCCCCTTGGAAGCTTCATATTTTTGGCTTCATCTTTGTGAAGTCCAATTGTTAATAACACAGGATGAAGAGGCCTGGAGGACATGCTATAGTCTCCCAATAACTCAAAAATAAACTGAGCCTTTTTCCACCCAGGACACACGATGACTGCAAGAGGCTGCAAAGACAAACAGATTCAAATGATTTTGGACAGTTGTTAGGAATCAAACATAGTATATGTGAAACATCCAGACCATCTCCTGGCACAGAATAAGTCTTTAGCTATTGTCATCATACAGATGAGCAAAGATATCATTTCACTAGAGTGGGTTTAGAAACACTGAACTAGTTTTTAAGCTGAGCTAAAGCACTCCCTAAGTCTTTTAAACCTTAACATACTCTTACGGGGTAGGGCCAATTATTCTTCATTCCACAATCTGAGGAACAGAACAGAGGTGAAGTTGCTCCTCAAGGTTGCACAGCTAATACATCAGCAAGAAACTAAGAACCTAAAAGTTTGGTTCCATTTCCTGTTCCTAAGCTCTAGGATGAACAGCTTGAACAAGCCATTGCCTCTTCCCTAGGAGACTGTCTTCTGAACTCAGCTCTCCATCAGCCCACAGACTCCCCAGGTGGCCTGCCTGCCAATACTTATATGTTTGTTTCATACTGAGATGAGCCAGTATGAGCTAGTCTTCTCCTTTTCTAGGATCCAGCCAAGTGCTAACTTCTCCACAGGCCTGAAAGCAGGCTGCCCATGGAGGCAAGGAGAAAACAGAGGAGATACAGGAGTAAGGGCTAGATGTCACAGCCCTAAAAGGGGCTCTGTCTCAACACAAAATGGCACTTCCACTATCAGCTGGGCTCAGCTACTTGCTAACCTAATTCAGGGGTATAAATGTATCCATTGACGTCAATATATAACCAGTGTAAATTCCAAAGATAAATCATCATACTGCATGGCAGGATTAGGAAAAACAACAAAAACACAAAACCCAGTGTGCTTTTAAACTCTGAGCACGCATCCTTGCCACACATGCTTTATGGTGCATGGTGAGACCTTCTGTACTGCATCTTTTGTGCCATGTTCTGGGACAGAGGTTTTATAACAACTGTTCTCTAGATATCTAAAACCCAGTGAGGCACTACCTACCACCAGTTTGTCCTTATGTCCCATTTCCCTCCTTTTGCATCAATGGGGAAAGATTAAACATCGTGGTGTGCTATTGATCATAGCATGGAGAATTACAACAGAAACTGAACTTCTCATCACATACTCACCACTGGTCAGTTAAGCCAATAGCTTCCCATGCACCAATGTTCTCATGTGACACAGTAACAAGACATGGCCTGACCATCTCATCCAGCTGGAGTGACAATTATATGAATTATGCTAACATCATTTTACAGACTCTATATTCAACTCTAAAAGCCATGACTCTAGGCCCAGCTGGGGCCCATGGATGGACCATAGGAAGAGTCACCGGGGACTTAGTGACACAAATAACACTAAGAAAGCAAAGGCTGCTTTCTAATAGTCTAGGTTTGTCTGTTCAAACAGTCTTAATGTGTATCCGAGGCTAACTTCAAATCCACTATGTAGCCTAGTCTGGCTTCAAACTTGTAATCTTATGCCTCAGTGTCCCAAATACTGGGAAAATAGGCCTGTGCCACCAAGCCAGGCCTATTTCAGCTTCTATTTTATCAGTTTGGGAAATTTTGAGTAATATAATCTTTTCTTTACCAAACAAATACAGATGTGTCATTTGAAAACAAACATTTAATCCATTTCAAAATGATCTCCAACTTACTCCATTTCTACTTGGTAATGACTTGTAGCAGCCCCCCATCTGCAAAATCGTAAGCAGCGGTGGCAGGTACAACAAGGGGTCATTTCCACAGTGAGAAATGACAACCACATCACAGCCACGTGCAATAGGAGGCCAAGAGTAAGATGCAGTGTGGCTGGGTCCTGGGAACTTGTTTCTTTGAAGAGCCTACAGAGAAGATGATGATGAGAGAGGAGAAGAGAAAGACATGAATGACAGAGGAAACCTTCTATCTCGGAGCTCCATGCATCTGTCACCACCAGGACACCCGCACACATGGCTTATTTTGGTGCTCTCCCAAGACCTAACATGAGTTCTGTCTGCATGGATGCTTCCCAAATATTAAGTCCCTATTTTAAAACTATTGGTTCTCTAAACCTATTAAAAGGTCTACTGAGATGCCAGGCAATGGTGTCACAAACTTTTAATCCCAGCACTTGGGAGGCAGAGGCAGGCAGATTTCTGAATTCGAGGCCAGCCTGGTCTACAGAGTGAGTTCCAGGACAGCCAGGGCTACACAGAGAAACCCTGTCTTGAATCCCCCCCCAAAAAAGTCTACTGAGTAGTCAGCCCCAAACAAATGACTAAAGCATACTGCAAAAAGGTTTTGTCTCTAGTCCCTTAATAATCTGTGAGTCCACCTGCCTCATTTGTAAAACTATTCCTCATTTGATTTTGAGACAGGATCTTGCCAGGCTAGCGCTAGACTCTTGTTTTTTCAAATGAATGGGTGTTCTGGCTGCATGTGTTGTTTGTGCACCATGTTCATGTCAGAAGAGGGTCATGAGATCCACTCGAATAGGACAATTCTGAGCCACCATGTGGGTGCTGAAAACCAAACAGGGTCTTGTGCAAGAGCAACAAGTGCTCTAGACTGTAGAGCCATCTCTCCAGGCCCAAACTCTTGATCTTCTTGCCACAGCTTCCCAGGTGCTGGGATTATAGACACATGCCACCTTACTACTTACCTTAGCTTTTTAAAAACACATGCTTTTATTGGCATACTATTCTCTTCACCTATCACTAAAATCAAGTCTGAGGCCAAAAATACAATTTCCTAAAAGGTATTGAATTCTCTGTGCTACCCTCCTTCCCAAAGCTCTGAGCTTCTAGCTGTGCTGAAGGGCCATGTGGCAGCTTGCTCCTTTGCCTGCAGCTCATGTGATCTTCATTCTTGACAGTCTTCATTCAGTCTTGTGGAAAAGACTTTAGTAGTTTCTGGACATGGGGTAGAGGAAGTACATTTTCTTGAGATTTTACAAACCTTAAAACCTATTTCTACCCACACAGCTCACTGAGAACCCAAGTATAGACCTGCTTGTAGGGCTGGAATGACTAAATGCTCAAGTCCAAGGATCTCAGAGCAGCTGAGTACAAGCCTGAGGTCATACTGAAACCTAAACTCTGGTGGGATCACTTCTTCCATAGCAACTTTTATGACCTCTGTATCTGAGTTCGGATGAGTCAAAGCCATGTGCTTATCCAAAGTCTTTTCATTTGTGCTAGTTAGGGGACTGTCAACATAGGAATTCACGTCACTTGGGTCCACAAAATGTTCGCTGTACCTCCTCAGAGAACCTCCTGCCCTGTTCCTTTTTTCTAGCAATCTGATTTTTCAGACCTCAAGTTAAACCCAAGACTTTCTTCTTCCATATCTGTTCTCTTCATTCACTTGACCTCCGCACCTCACAACTACTGTTTATAAAGATGCTTTTGTAACTTCTCTTTGGTTTCTGAACATTCCTGTCCTTCAGCTCTGTGTGTGTTGAGAGGGTTTCGATGTCCGTGAATTGTTCTTCCTGCTTCTAATCTCTTAAGTACTGAGATTGCAGGTATAAACTACATCAGTACCCTATTCAAAGTCTAGGTCCGGTCCTTTTCTTCTTGTACATTATGCCACAAATCCACAGGAACAGATCCAGCAGCTCAGCTCTTCTGTTAGCTCTTACAAAGTACTTCTCTGGCTGGACCAGGTGGAGCCCCAGATGAACCCAGATGCACTCATCTTTGGCTTCCTTTCCCCGTCATTTTCCTGTACACGTGTGAATCAGCTCTCTAGAATGTTTGTTCAATCAAGACACATACTGATTCTTTTGACATGAACCATGCTTGTTTACAACATTGCCAACAGCATGCTGAGTGGTTTGCTGTGGTAATATTCATGGGGCATTCCTTTATGAAAAATACCCCTCTCCTTGATGCCTTCAACATCACCCTTCTTGTAGACTTGGATAGATGTGATCACAGCACAGCTGCTTGCTTTCTTAAGGCCTGGAGAATACCAGTGAGTGACAGCTTCCCATTCATGAGAATAGCTAAGGACACAGCCAGCAAGCAAGGGTTCCTCCTCTCCCTTTGTGTTTGTCACTATGGTCAATTATGCAAGATCCTAGTCCACCTGAAAGAGTCCCTGAATCCAAAAGCAGAAACACAAACAAAACCTTGTTGCTATTAAAAGGATGCAATATCTTCTTGTATTTTTGGAAATAGTTTGTTAGAAATCAAGTCTATGCTGCCCATGCTGATTCCAAAGTCCTGAGCTCAAGGAATCCTACGTCTCAGCCTCAGTTGCTTCCAGTGCAGGCCCATAGAATTGCACCCAGTGATGCCTACTTTCTAGCAGTCTCTACTCTCTGCATGGAGTTTGGTTTGGTTTCTCCTTTTTTAGGTGAAAGGTTGTCGTCAGAATGTCTACAGTCATCAGTTTGTTCACACTGAAGAGAGATACTGTCCTGAAAAGCAGCTCAGATGGTGAGCAAATCTTGTCATCACAGATTATGACACTGCAGAAAGACAGGGTGGCTGGCAGGTATTTTGACTGGGACAGTTTTAAACAGTATGAAACTCTCTCCAGAAAGTGACTCTAGTTCTCTCTCACTTAGAATAATACACACTGGTAGGGCACAATCAAGAAGACGACTTGAAAACAAAAACAAAAAAACAAACAAACAAAAAATAAGCTTCTAATCCCAGGATTTTGGAGGCAAAGGCTGGAGGATGATCTCTGTGAGTTCAAGGCCGGCCTGGTCTACAGAGTGAGTTCCAGGACAGCCATGAATACACAGAGAAACCTTGTCTCAAGAAATAAACTCAAAACAACAATAATAACAAAAATCAATCAAAAGCAGACTGTGGCTGTTGACTTTACTACCTTCTTACACCTGTAAAATCTCTTCCCTACTTAAGACCTCATGACCTCCTCTCATTCTGTTCATCCTTGTGGTTTGGCTTTCTATTATTCAAAAACAATCTTAGTCTTTTCTTTAAAATCAGAAAGGAAAGACAAGTATGTATAACTAATAATGGAATTTTTAAAAGGATGGGCAGACAAACAACTATCACAACTGTCTTAGAAATGTGTTCTAACCTCCCTCCAACAGCCATCTGAAACTTTACTTCAGAAAAGCTGGGTGGTGGTGGCACACAACTTTAGTCTCAGTACTTAGGACACAGAGGCCAGCAGTTCTGAGTTCAAGGCCAGCCTGGTGTAGACTGAGTTCCAGAACAGGGCTACACAAAGAAATTGTGTCAAAACAAAACAAAAAAAGAAAAAGAAAAAGAAAGGAAAGATGGAAGGAAGGAAAGGGAATAGGAAAAAAAACTTACTTCAAAACAGGACCAACAGTTGCACAATGGGCTTTTCTATAAAAGAATTAATCTTCTGGGAAGTTACAAATACATGAGAAATAAATCACATAAAATTTCAAGAGAATTTCAGAAGCAAGAACTATGCAATATAGCCTTAGAAGTGTTTATTTAAAATTCTCCTATGGGACTAGGGTATGGTGCAGTGATAAATGCATGCCCAGGATGTGTGAAGCCTTGCATTCCATCCCCATCACTCTTAGAACAGAACAGACAAAGCAAAAAAAAAGCAACCCTCTGTGTTGGAAAAAGCTGGCATTTCCTCAGGAGTCTGGCTTTAAGAACACGTTCACCTTCTTCAGGTCTGCCGATAGAGGTGATTTATCCAGGGTAAGGCAGGGCTGGATCCTGTTCCGGAGCACCACACCAGGCTGCAGTGTGCCCAGCTTCACCTTCTGCAACTAACCAACACAGACATTAGACAACAGCAGCCAGGTCTTCCTCTGGTAGGCAGCAGAATATTTAGGGCTTTACTAAGAAGAAAACTGTGTTTTCTTGTAGATCACAGTGTAAAAACCTAGGAATACATGCTTTCTGGGAAACATATACAACCACCCAAATTAAAGACCATTTGTTCCCCTAATAATACACAGACACTACAGAAGTGGCTCTCTAAATTCTCCAAAAGCCATGACTTGGGGAAAACCCATCTAAGGGAGTCTAAAGGAGAAAGGAGGCTTAATAACACTACCAGCTTCTCTTGTTTGATCTTCTAGTTTTAGAGTTTGTAATACCTGGTGCAGGTCAGAAATCTCATCAGCTCTCAAAGGATCAGGATTTAGAAACTGCAGTAATCTGGAAAGCAGTTTGAAGGACAACTTGAAGAAGTAAGTAGTTAACATTTCCCCACTGAAATCCTATTTAACTCTTCCCCTGTGATGGGAGACACAGTAGGAAAACACTGTGGTCTGCCTTGCTGGCTTCACTACCATGCAAGGACCATAGAGGTTACACTAGTTTCCTGTATCCCATTCAAAACCTGGGCTGGCTTCTGGGCTGCTACCCCTATCACCAATGTCCTACACAGTGTTTAAAAGGGGGCCCAGCTAAAGTCAAAACCACTGGTCTAATTATCAGATTTATTTTATAGTCAGAAAATATCAGATGAGGACTTATCCACTGCTAATGCAAAAAAGAAGTAATTTGAAAGGGCTTTTTCTTTATACCCAAACCCACTCACTACTCAATATGGATAAGGACTGGTGAGAGCAGCAGAGAAGTCACACCATTTTCTGAGAAGTGTGGCGATCACACAGTGAACCACATTCTTTCCTGAAACCCTATTCATGTCTACAGACTTTGTTGTGGCTGTTGTTTTTGTTTGTTTGTTTGGTGTTTTGTTTTGTTTTGTTTTGAGGATGGGTTTCACTATGTAGCCAGCCCTGGCTGGCCTGGAACTCGGTAAGTAGACCAGGCTGGTCTCAAACTCACAGAGATCCTTCTGCCTCTGCCTCCTGAGTGCTAAGATTAAAGGCATGCACCAAAACTGCCTGTCTCAGATTTTTTTAATGCAAAAGCTACAAGACATTCCTCTCTCTCTCAGCTGATGAGTAAATGAAATGTGTAAAGGAACGTTGCTCAGACTCAGTCATGCTGCAGCAGAGTGGAGTCCACACACCAAGGAACCCTGGTTGGCTCACTAGGCCCTAGAGTGCAGCAATGAGAAAAGCCTCTGGCCTCAGGAAGACAAAAAGAACAAAAATGCAGCATCAAGAGCAGCAATGATACATCCTAAAACAATTAGCACCCTTAAGAAAGCTGAAGGAAGTCACATGTATGAGAAAGGACATGACGGCCTGGCGGTGGTGGCGCACACCTTTAATCCCAGCACTTGGGAGGCAGAGGCAGGCGGATTTCTGAGTTAGAGGCCAGCCTGGTCTACAGAGTGAGTTCCAGGACAGCCAGGGCTATACAGAGAAACCCTGTCTCAAAAAACAAAAAACAAAAAACAAACAAACAAACAAAAGGACATGACATTGTAGTTCATCTTAATTTCCAACTTGATTGGTTTGAGAAAATCCTAGGGCATTAATAAAGCACAAACCTGGAAGGCATTATGATGCAATCAGCACATTGAGCTGAGGGTAGATGAACCCTAAATGTGGGTAATACTATCCTGTTGGCTGTAGGCACACCAATGCAGGTATATGATCTCTCACACTGTCTCTTACTCACAGTAAGGTAAGCCATCCACTCTCCTACACCCATACCAGATATCTTAACCTATTATCAAAGTAGTCCCCAGTACATCTGATTTCAGTGTCAAAATCTTTTTTCAAAATAATGCTACTGGGAGACACTACCAACAAAACTGTAGAAGCTCACCTCACATATATCCAACGTTGGCTGATGAAGTTGGCAAGAGGCTTTAACTATACTTTAGGCCCAACATAAAGTTCTTGGTATCTTCAGAGGCTCTCAGAGGAACAGAGTAGGTTCCCAAGTCAACACCTAAAAAATCCCTAAAGAGATCTGTCTGCTATGTTATAGTTCCTCACAGACTAAAACCTTCATCTTGGAGGACAGCAGATGACACAGGCAGTTATAGGGGAGTTGAAACCGCAGGAAGGAAGCTCCAGGACACAAAATTTGTATAGGCAGATGAAACCAAAGGGAGTTCTCTGGGAAGTGGAAACAGTCCATTTTTCAGGGACACTCCTTAAATTCAGAAAGTAAACAACCCAAAGCTTCAGGAATCCCCTGAAATTGACAGATACACGAGGCTCCCCTCCTCAAGCATATCTAAGTTGTAGGGATTGCTGAGAGACACCCTCAAAGCAGCAATGCTGCCTGGAAGAATAAGAGACAGCTGAGCTATCTGGAAAGGACATTCTCTAACCTGCTGAGCTGTCTGCAGGCTTTGTAGTGTGATCCAGGTTCCTAGTGTTAGCAATGCTGGATGAGCTTTTTGCAATTTGGTTATCTTGAGTCATTACTGCTCAGACAAGAGACCCCATTCGACTCACCAGGTTTAAAAGTTGGATTTTGTTAGTATCTATATTATGTCTGTAGTTGGTTTCCTGGCTGAAGTAAGTGGTTATTGGTCCCTGCTCCCCAGGGGTAGTGAGTGGCATACAGCAGTTCTGCATGGACCTCTCCTCTGCCTATGGATCCCACAGACTTCTGTCACCCACTCCAAAAGAATGGTGGCATGCAGTCCACAATGTGTATGATGAACTACTACTGGGTGATGGAGTTATGTGAAGGGCATGGGTCTAAGAAACACATCTGCTGAACAGTACCATTAGCATGACAAACAGGAAATGAAGAGCCTTGGGTTCCAGAAGAGAAGGCTGTCTGGGTCCCTCAAAGGCAGGAATCTTGGAGAAAAGGGCATCTTTTAGTCTTTCTTCACTACTCTAACCAAAAACAGTGCACATGGTTCCAGAAGCCTTCAGACAGTGCTGCTGATCCCAGGTACTCCCAGGCATGAACTAAAGCAGAAGTCATGAAAGTGCTGCTTGCTGCATCCCCTTAATGAAGGTTGGCCCCTTGTGGATATATTCTTTGAAGACCTTGTACATCATCTCAAGCTCCGAGAGCCTGATGCAGCGAGCAGCTCAGCTGTGTTGTTTGGCATCCCTTGGGGGAGTTTGTGGCTTCTATACAGAGGAGTAGTCTCTCCTGGAAGTATCTGTTGCCCTAGTTCTTCCTCTTTTCTTTTCTTTTTTTATTGTATAATAGTTTTATTTTTCTCATTTACTATTTTTACATTTTATGCACAAATATTTATCTGAGTAAAAATAGAAAATAACTGTTTTGTGTAAAATTACAAAAAAATAAAGAAATACATAATTGTTATTATGATAGTATAAGTGTCTTTAAAGAGTAAAAATGTATGCAAAAGTTCTCCTCCCTTCTACAAAAGACTGAGAGCATTTTTTCTTGGGAGTAAGTGAAATACTGAAATATCAACATTTTTTATAGCTTTTAGATCTGAAGACATTAAGTCAGTCAGTCACAGGTTTGTTTTGCCATTATAAATTTTAAAACATTTTTGTGCTATTTTAAGGATACACTAGTTCTTTATAAAAGGCAGTAGCATAAATGACAAATGCAGAAAATGACATAACTTGTCAAAAATATTTGGAGGTATACTCTTTAAAAGAAATAACCATACTCGAGCATCACTGTTTATCTGGGGAGAAAAGGTGAATAATTTTTCCTACTTTATTTACATGAATCAACACCAAAATGAATGCAGTCGGTTAACTCATCATGAGGCGCTCAGCCACACCCAGCACTTCTGCCTGACTGGCTGCACTTTCCAATGTCAACACCAACGTTCAGACTTCAGCTAGCACGTATAAAATGAGCTCAATGTAAACATCACATGGAAACTTTGTTTCCTAACAAAAGGAACACTTCATTATTCTTGAACTTAGAAGGAACAAAAGATAGACAGTTTTCTGTTCTTTTTAACTGTACCTTAGGTTCTAGGAAAACTGCCAACAAAACTGAGCAAGGAATACCACGAATTAACATTCTTTTATACCATGAGTTATTTTAATGGAAGATAGTAAACTGGGGCCTCAAGAAGAACAACAAATATTTTAAATCTAAGTGGAGACAGAGTAAGAAAACTTGAGTCTCATTTCCTGTGTGAAGGTGCGCGGAAGGATGCAGGAGGTGACGAGTACAAGCACCTCATGTCTAGAACTGTGCTCAAGTCACAACTGACACAACAGCTTCCAAAGAAAGGAAATCTACAGAATGCACTTTTTGTGTTTTGTTTTATTAAGCATTTGGAAATGTTTAATTTGATTTTAGGGACCTGAAACAAATATAAATGTTCCTTTCCTTAAAAACACATTTCTCTGAATCATACACAAAGTCTGTCCTCTTGGCTAAAACTTTAACATAATGTCTCCAAAACACTGTAACTCTAAGATTCTCAAGCTCTGGATGTACTGCGAAAATGCCCTGATCTGAAGCAGTGACTTATGGCTCCCAGGCCTATCTGTTATCTGAAGTCAGGGTCTAGAGATTGTTCTTATACTCTACATCCTTCAATTCATGGTGACCAAACTGTACTAATAATTTGTCAGCCTACTGTTGTTTATAAAAACAAAAAACAAAAATAAAAGATACAATTTAACTCTTTTTAACTATTTCATGTATAATCTTAAAGGACTTACTATAAAGAAACTAGCAACACTTGTTGAAGTCCAATAGCTCGGCACTGGAAGTCATGATGTAGGAGGTAAGCAACCCTTCTTTCTTGTTCCTAATACTCCAAGCCAGTACTTAGTCCTGGCTGCACCATCAGGCTGCAATTGCAATGTGCTTTCTCTCCTGGTCAACTTGTTAAAG
>NW_022196904.1:26660333-26665324 GCF_008632895.1 Mastomys coucha
CCAATAAGAGTCTTCAAGTCACAAACAAATTTGTACACAAATCTCTTGCCTTGAACTTTACAAATCATATCCCCATCATAATAATACTGTAATGCACGGCTAAGTTTCTCATAGTTCATCGTAGGCTTGTTTTTATGTTGTCCCCATTTTTGCACAACCAATTCAGGCTGATTTAGCTTAAATTCACCTTCATCACCAACCCAAGAAATACAGTCTCGAGCTGTATTTGTCAGTAAGAAGTTCTAGCAAAAACTGCCATAGCTGGATCTGACCATTGTTTCCTGTTCTGTTCCCCAGTGAGCTTCTATCTTCTCCTGAAATCCTTGGGGATCTCTGTACTTTAGCTGCCTTTGCATTACTGTTTATAACTTTAATTGTAGTCAGTGTAGCGGAAGGCACTGATGCTGGAATAATTTGCACAGGCTGGTCAATTGTAACTATCTCATTCATCTCTTGTTCTTGGCTTGCCAAAACATATTTTCAAAGAAGCTCCAGATGACTCCAGAGAATTTCTCCCCGAGGGACCTGCTGAAAAAAATCTTCTTGGTTGAGACTACATAATTCTCTTCCCGAAATGTTGAGTGTGGTGAGGTCTATATCAGTCATGCTGAACTCCTTCATTACCCAAACCACCCAATGCAGGACTTGGTCTGTGGACCACTGTATAGGATCATAGGGGATGCCAAGGCGTTCCTGCTCTTTTCTGTAGCCTTCCAGTGCAGCAGCCCATCTCATCACTTGCTCCGAGGTCTCATCTGAAATGGTGGTAATATGCTTGGTGCCATCAAAAGTTATCACTTGGGCTTCTTCAACGAGATGCGCTTCTGCTTCTGCATGGTGGGCGTCTGGATCAATGACCACTTCGACTGTTTCCGCAGTCTTAATTTCAAGAATGTTTAACTTTGGCTCAATTCCTTGGTAAGAAATTACCTGTACACTAAGCTGTATAGTCCCATCTATTTTCACTCCTTGATCAAACAAGCTTCGGTCTGGATCCAGCTGAATATCTTGCAGGCAAATTTCATGAGCATCCAAAGAACACTGCAGTCTTGGTTCTAGTAGTTTCTTTAAATTGCCTATTGGTTCATTGATGTCAATGGCCTGGCTTACACATTCAGCTGGGGTATAGGTTTGTTCCACAATGCTTTCTTCTGTGCACTCAGGTTTCTCAGTTCCATCGATCTCAATTTCTATCAGATCTTCTGCTTCTCTCTTAGTCATGGTTGAAGTATTTCAAAAGGTCAGTCCCTCCACTTCCTCCTCCTGTTTGGCTTCTGTCTCACCCAGAGGCGCTTCCTGTCCGGTGAGTGTCGAACGACTCAGTTTTTCCTCTTTTCAAAGGCAAGTCTGGTTGATGTAGACTGCCTACATTTCAGGATTTTCATTAACAGCTGGCAGCTTCTTGAGCACATGTGGTTCAAAGCTCTGCCAGAGATTCCTGAGAACTGGATGGCACCCTTGTACTTCTCTTTTTTGAAATGCAACTCTCAGTTTGGGCATAAGCTCTGGCAATCTGTTGGTAGGCCTTCTTGGTTCACTCTTCAGTTCTTCTTGTCGACTGTGGCCTTTTTAAAATTACACAGCTGCTTGATTAGTAATAAAATTCATTATTGTTGGCTTAACTGTAGTGCTTCAGGGCCATTTCAAATCTTTCTTCTTGGTCATATCATTGACTAACTCTTTTTTCCTTTAGTACCTCTTCTTATTCTACAGTAGATCTTTTGACTTAGCCGGGTTTTGTTTTTGTTTCTAAGAGGAAATAGGGTTGGGAGATACTGTGGTTTCTCCCTCTTCATTCGTACTGCTCAGATGAGCCCTGGAGAGTACATGGAGAATGGCCATGATCTGGTGACCTCACAGTTGTATGCCAGGACTAGATGGTTTGCTTTGTAGTTGTGTTATTAGTAGGTAGGATCCCTGAGCACTGTACTTATACTGAAATCACATTCTAACTTTGGTATGGGGTAGGCATGTTGAAGGGTGTATACATTTCCTCTCTGCTAATCACCATTCCCTTTGTGCTCTATAAGCCCTTGTAAATTGACAGTTATCTGTTTTTTTCTTTATGTTTATGTGTGGTATGTATGTGTGTATGTGTTTGTGGGGAGGCTGAGGTTGGTAAGAGGAATCGTCTTTGAGGCATGATCTCTTAGCCAAACCCATAGCTTATCAATACAGGTAGTCACAAAGCCAGCTTGCACCAGGAACTCCTTTGAGGCTGGAATTAAAGTACCACTACCATGTCCATTCAGCATTTACATGGGTTCTGAGAATATAGGTTTCTACATTCTTGCTTGCATTGTAATTGCTTTATTGCTCAGCCATCTCCCCAATCCATTCTGTGTGTTAAAAAAAATTTATAATTTTTAAAACATTATAACTTTATAACTTTTATTTATATGCATGTATGTATACACAAGTATACAGGTATAGCTTAGCAGACAACTGGTAGAAGTTGGTTTTCTCCTTCTACCATATGGGCCCTGGGGATTCAACTCAGGCTTGGCAGCAAGAAACTTTGTTTGCTGAAACATCTCACAGGCCACATGTCACTGGGTCACATTTTCTTTTCCACACTGGCACCACAGGGCCTTTTTTTTTTCCACATGTGGAACTCAAGGGTACAGTATGGCCTTAGCACATAGTGGGGGCTCAACAAATGCCTAAAGCCTTTAAAAATATACATGTAGTAGGGTAGTGATGGTGCATACCTTTAATCCCAGCACTCAGGATGCAGAGACAGGGGGATCTCTGTGAGTTCCAGGCCAGCCTGGTATACAGAGTGAGTTCCAGGATAGCCAGAGCTACATGTAACTACTGTCTTGAAAACACAAAACCAAACCAACCAAAAAAACCCTCCACCTGTATTATTTTTGTGTATGTATGTCTATGCAAGTGTGGAAATCAAAGAACTATTTGAGGCAGTCAGTCTTTCCTTCCATATGGGAGCTGGGGATTGAACTCATGATTAGGTTTGGCGGTAAGCACCTTTACTCAGTGAGTCATCTTATCTGCCATGCTCTGTTTCCTCATCCTCACAGGGCTGAGGGACTCAAGAGCTACTATTTTTTCATGAATAGCCCTTGTTTTGGTTAAGTTTTAGGTCAATGGTTTTATAATAATCTTTGAAAGCCTTCTGGTAGTTTCCTTTCCTGGCATAGGCTACAGGGTGATTGCTGTAGATAGAGCCCAGAGTTCTAGGGATCTGGTTTAACAGCATGGTAAGCTATCACTGATGTTACTGGCAATCAGTACCTTATTGCCTGTGCTGGATAGCTTTATGTCAACTTGATACAAGCCAGATTTATCTAAAGGGAGGGAATCTCAATTGAGAAAATGCCTCTATAAGATCTGAATATAGGGCATTTTCTTAATCAGTGATTGATGGGGGAGGACTTAACCCATTTTGGGTGGTGCCACCCCTGGGTTGGTGGTCCTGGGTTCTACAAGAAAGCACGCTGAGCAATCTATGGTGAGCAAGCCACTAAGCAGCACCCCTCCTCAGTTTTCTGCATCAGCTCCTGCATCCAGGAAGCAGCTCTGTTTGAGTTCCTGTCCTGACTTCTTTCAATGATGAACTACAATGTGGAAGTGAAGGAACCCAAATAAACCAAACGCTTTCCTTTCCAACTTGCTTTTGGCCACACCATAGAAGTTCTAACTAGGACACTGACTTTCTCCAGCTTCCTGGAATGTACAGCAGATGACAAATAACTGCTGTATCTTCTTCCTTCAGTCAGGACTAAGAAAGGAGCACTTAGCAAGACAGTAGGAAAGACAGGCTTTATGAGGCATGAAAATAATAGAGTTTATCAGGGTTCACTCAATTATAATTTCAAACTAAATTATAATTTAAAAAATTCTTTGTCCAAGGAAAATAGCCACTTGTAATAGCAAAGATGTTAAGCACTAAACAGTTTTCTCTGGGAGGGTGTGCTAGCATTAGGCATATTAACCACAGTCCCACGGTAAGTCCCACACCAGGCTTCAACATACTTGAGGCTTGTACTAGTCAGAGGCCATATAGGGCATGGGATGGTTCTGGAAGCTGGCTAAGCAACCTAACAGTGGTAAAGAACTGTGAGGCAGCATAAACTATTACAAACTATTGTAAGCTGTCAGTCTGGTAACTACAGAGCAGCCAGTTACTCAGATGTAACAGTTTAAACTGGTAGCATCGATTATAAAAAAAAAAAAAATCAGAGCACGGGTATGAACCAGTTTTGTGAATTAAACAAGCATAAAATAAAATTACTCTGCTGTTAGAGAGGAGGAGGTGGACCCATTTAACATCAGAAAAATGAGAAGGAAAGCGAGCATCACTGTCCAAGTCAACAGCCATAAGCTGTGTAAAACTGTGCCTAGCACTATTTAAGTACTGTCCACCTCACAGGATAAGAATGACCCCTTACACCAGAATGGAGACTTAACCCACCCTGACAAAGCTTTAAAAAACATCTACAGGGGACTTTCTGAATATTTACTGTTTTATGGGAATGGAGGTTTGAAGTCCACAAAAGGTAAATTCTTGCTTATCATTTTATACAATTATTTCAATAAACAATTCAAGTCAGGAAAAAAAAAAGAAAAGAAAAGAAACCAAGCAAATGAACTAATTCAGCCCAAACAAACAAACACAGCCTTACTTTACACAGCCATTCTTCTCATCACAGTCTTTCTTTTCAGTCAACCGTAGTGACTTCTCATTTGGCTTCTGGCTAAACCCACTAGAAACCAAAACACATGAAAAGATTTATTCACAAATTAATACAGGCAATCCCCATTGCTATTGGTTGCTCAGTAGAACCTAGATGATAAGACCCTGCTGGTGAGAAAAACCACATGCCTCAGTTGTAAGACACAAAGAAAGTGTTGGGGGTCAGGGACCTGTCCTTGTCTGTATGCCCTGCTCACCCACCCCATGAAGAGTTCTGATACCTGGCAGCCTCAAGCCTTTTAACACAGCAGGAGTAGCTGCTAAAGAAATGAAA
>NW_022196904.1:26665334-26667418 GCF_008632895.1 Mastomys coucha
AAAACAAAAAGGCCCTAAACTCAAGCAGAGTGAAATCCCTGGTAGGAAGGAAGAAGCCAGAAAGCAGCAGGCAGCCTCCAAAAACTGCTGTAGTAACCAGGAACGACCAGCTGTTTCCTTACAAACAGAATTTGGAGATTTCTTGGTCTTTCCCCTTCCTCCATCAGGCTGAGGGTAGCCCAGATGCTGAACTGCACAGCAAATGTAAATATCAAAACTTCTGATCAAGACTCCTCTGGCATGTCAAAGAAACGAGAGGCTGGACCCTTCTTCAGTCTAAAGTATGAGGAATTCTAGTTGTTTTTCTCTCTCTGTTTTCTTCTGGCCCTGCCCCAAGACCATATTCAATCTCAGTAATCCAACCCTGCAGCTATCAGCACTGTGTCCTAATTACAGAAGAAAATCCATCACTGAATTCAGAGGAAATGAGAGCCTGTGTTCTGTGTACAAGGGGAAACTCCACCATCTTATTTCTGCTGCTGATTTGTTCCCTAAGTGGCCTAAACAAAACACACAGCAATTTTTCCCAGAACTCCCAATCTAGCCTGACATGGAGGAAGAGTACCTGGAATGCTGAGTGTATGTGTGAATTCTCTACTGATGCTGGAAAGTAAGGACAGTCCCAGGTGAGCACACGTATACCAGCCATGCAGCTACTCACCACAGTCCTGGAAAGAGCTGGTACTGCAGCCCCACAGAGAACTTGAGACAGCTCTCGTGTGATTATTTCATTAATGTTACCATGTGCAACTTAATAAGGACGGGGTATAGTCAGAGATTTTGGAGAAGACAAGAACTATTCTTGGCTTTCTCCAACCTTGTAAGCTGCTACGCTGTGCTTTCTGTGGCCTGTGCTTACTCACCCTGTAGTTTACAGCCACTCTGTGCTGTTCACAGGATGAGCCTTATGATATAGCTGTGTCCAACTAGGCAGCAAAGGGACTCCAGAACCACGACCAGTTATCATTCCACTGTGTTGTCAGCTAACCAGTAGTTATATAAGATTTTTTTCCTTTAAAGTAGTGTGTTTGGAGCCAAAATTTCCCAGACCACCTTGTTGTTTGGGTGGTGGGGTTAGGGAGCAGGGATAACCTAGTCTATCATCAACCTTTTGCATACTTACTGACCATGTGACCTTCTGTATTTGTGGCCTCCACATGTACTCAACCAACCAGATTGGAAATTATTTGGTAAAAATAAACTGCCTGTATTAAACATGGAGACTTCTTCCCTTGATATTCCCTAAAGAATACAGTATTAACAACTACTTATATAGTATTTACATTGCATTAGGTATTAGAAGTCATTTAGAGATGACTTAAAATATACATGAGAATGTATGCAGATTTTATGTGAATTTCATCGCACTTTTTAATCTGAATTTGAGTATATACAGTTTGATATTCTCAGTAGTCCTAGAACTAAGCCTTCCCAAACCCATACCATAATATGAAGGGATGACTATGTAAGACTATATCAATACTATCCTAAGGTTCTATTCTGCTAAATGCAATGTTAAAATCATACCTTGCTGCTGGAATATCTGGATCAGCATATATGGTTATGCCTCTTTTTGTTGGCCAGTACACAGAAGATTCAATACACTGTAAGAACGGAACAAAGGATGGGAGAGAGGAAGGGAGAAAGAGGGAGAGGGAAAGGAGGAAGGAAGAGGGAAAAGGTATACTTTTAAGATTTAAATTTTTTTGGAATCAAAATACAATGCAAATTGTTTTCATCAACAATCATTCAAGAAGTTTTCATGCACACACAGACATGGAGAGTCAAAGTTAGATGGTTATGCTGTCACATAATTATTAGATTATTAAATGGCAAACAGCAGGCAATTGGCATTTCATATGAGGGTTTAAAATGTCTACAATTACTTTCATTTGTCTTTTGTCAAAAGAACTGTAAGACACATTAGAACTGAAATTAATTATTTGAATGTCCCCAAATCCAGACAGCAACACATCTATGTTCATAAGACAGGGTACTACTTCTACAGACAGGGTACTACTTCTACAGACAGGGTGCTACTTCTACAGACAGGGTGCTACTTCTACAGACAGGGTGCTACTTCT
>NW_022196904.1:26667521-26681519 GCF_008632895.1 Mastomys coucha
GACAGGGTACTACTTCTACAGACAGGGTACTACTTCTACAGACAGGGTACTACTTCTACAGACAGGGTGCTACTTCTACAGACAGAGTACTACTCACCTAAAGCCAAAGCTCGACAAGGAGAAGCCAGCTACCTCTCCATCAAAACAGACAAACTACATTTTTTTCATAGATAAACTACTCTGGGGATTTCTAACTATGAAGCACATGATTTGTTGATCACAGGATAAGTCCATCATGTGAGCTTTATAGTTAGGAGGTGTTTAAACATACAACCTTATCCATGTGTTTTAAAGGGAGGTTCTGCTGCTGCTTCTCACACATAATTTTAGGCGAGTCTGTAAAGGAATCCTTATGGTTTACAGCTTTATCTGCAAAATAAAGATAGTGGTAAAAAGCTATCTTGAAAACTATATAAAATAGGACAAAAATAATAAAAACAAGCACTGTTACACAGACTCAATACAAGAATTATCAAACAGATTTCATATTAAACTTTCAGCAACTAAAGTTAAGAATTTTGCTTTGTGACTGACAAAATGGCTCATCAGGTAAAGGCAGTTGCTGCCAAGCCTGATGACCTGAGATTGAGCCCTGCTCCCACATGCAGGAAGAGAGAACCAACTGTTTTAAGTTAATCTCTGACCTCCACAGCATTCCATGGTATATATCTGCCCACTCACATGCATATGTACATGCTAAATGAATGCAATTTTAAAAGATCTTGCTTCAATCATTTTTTAAAAAAAAAATTGTTGTAGAAATTTATTAAGAATAAAATAATTTTCCCAACTTGGCAGACTGTACTTTCCAAAGGAGGCCACAATTATGTTTTCAACAAACACAGTGTTCTTCCTACAATATACAGAACATAGTTCCCTTACCCCCCCCCCAAAAAAAAAAGCCAAGGCCCTAAACTAAGCTCAAATTTCCAAGAAGGCAGCTATTTGGGTATTGCCAAAGAAAAGTGCTGCCCCTGTGAACTCCTGAGACTGCAGAAGCAGAGCAGCCAGCTGGTTACAGAGAGAACGGACCCTGCAATTTCAAACACAGCTCTTGAAGGCAAACAACTAACTTTCCATTCTGTCCCTAACAAAACCCCTTCCCTCTTCTTTAGCTTCAGCTACAGAAGCCCCATCTTGAAGCATACAATCTGCATGGTTACTGTGCTGCTGGGTCCTGTGCCAGATCCAAGATACCACCTCTCTAGTTAATTAAAGCTACTCTACCTGCTGGGGTTATCTAAACTCTTGTCTTTTATTTCTTCCTACAAACTTAATTCTTATGCAATGTAACTGACTCTCCCCGAGAGATTATGCTTATGCTTTTAATCTCAGTACTCAAAAGCAGAGGTATCTCTATGACTCTGAGGCCAGTGTAGTCTACATAGTGAGTTCTAGGAAAGCCAAGGCTACACAGAGAAACACTGTTGAGAGAGAGAGAGAGAGAGAGAGAGAGAGAGAGAGAGAGAGAGAGAGAGAGAGAAACAGAGACAGAGACACAGACAGAGAGAGACACAGACAAAGACAGACAGAGAGACACAGACAGAGACAGAAAGACAGAGACAGAGAAAGGCAGACAGACAGACAGACAGACAGAATCTATATTCCTATTCCCCAGACTGGGATAGAAAATTCCAGTGGCAAAGCAAACAGAAGAAAACAAACTGTTTACAGAGAAACACGGAAGAACTATGAAACAACTGGAAAATATATCAGTCTGAGTCAGTTTTCTTAAAAAACAGAAATTAATTTTCTGGGCTGGAGAGATGACTCAGCAGTTAAAAGCACTGGTTGCTCTTCCAGAGGACCTGGGTTCAATTCCTAGTACCCACGTGACAGTTCATACCTGTCTGTAACTCCAGTTGCAGAGAATTCAACATCCTTACACATACATATATGCAGGCAAAACACTAATGCACATAAAATTAAAAATAATAAATTATTAATCAAAAAACAAAATAAATTAACTTTCCTATAGTTCTGGATGCTGCAAATCCAAGATCAAAGTGTTGGCCAATGTGGGTCCTAGAGGGCTGTCTTCCTGATGTGCAGAAAGCCACCTTCTCACTAAGTCCTCCTCTGCTGAGGGCTCTATATCAGAGCAGGCCCATCCTTATGGCATCGCTGAGCTAAATCTCCTCATAAAGACCGTGACTGCAGACACAGTGTGCAGACACACTACAGAGCAGAACTACAGCAGATGGATTTTGAGGACACAGCATGAGCAACAAAACTGCTAAGGCTTTGGCTTAAAGGGTGGAAGAAGGGAGATGAAGAGAGCAGAGGGGAAAGAAGGAAGAGAAAGGGAAGAAGCTGTAACTACTGACCCGCAGACACTGAAAGGCTGATAAAGGATATTATTCCCTACATGTTTATAAGCATGTCAAGAGATTTAAGGATAGTGCCATGGACAACTCTTTGCTCACAAGTTGATCATCTACATGAGTAGTTCTCAACCTTCCTAATGCTGTGAACCTTTAATACAGTTCCTCATGTTGTGGTGACCTCCAGCCATAAAATTATATTGATGCTACTTCATAACTGTAATTTAGCTACTGTTATAAATCTGACACCTATCCCAGGACCCACAGGTTAAGAACCACTATTCTAGATAAAACAAATTTTTTTTTTTTTTAAAAAAAATATACTTTCCAGGGCTGGCGAGATGGCTCAGTGGGTAAGAGCACTGACTGCTCTTCCAAAAGTCCTGAGTTGGGATCCCAGCAACCACATGGTAGCTCACAACCACCCGTAATGAGATCTGACGCCCTCTTCTGGTGCGTCTGAAGACAGCTACAGTGAATTATGCTGGAGCGAGTGGGGCCAGAGCAAGGGGGGCTGGCAGAGGTCCTGAGTTCGATTCCCAGTAGCCACACACATGATAGCTCACGGCCATTTGTACAGCTACAGTGTACTCATACACATAAAATAAATAAAATAAATCTTTAAAAAATATATATGTATACTTTCCAAAATTACCAAACAAAACAAAAATAGGCAACAAGGATAGATATGTCTTGATGAAATTGAATTGATAATTAGTAACATACCAAAGAGGTACTAAATTGAAATGGGATCACTGATGAGGTCTACCAAACATTTAAGGAAGACATAATACCAACCCGCAAGCTCTCTCAGAAGTCAGAAGCAAAGGAAGTATTTCCTGGCTCATCTTATAAGACCCTCACTATCCTTATGCCTAAACCAGAAAATAGCTCTTCAAGACAATGAAGGACCATTATGTCTTATGAAAATTGCATGTAAAATCCCTTAAAAATGATGACAAATCAAATCAAGCACTGCATATAAGATGTCACTAAAGAATGGAAAATAAGCCATACACTAAAACTGCAAACAGGACATCTGAAAGAGGACTATTATCTAAAGTAGAAAAAACACTTAAAGCCAACAATAGAGAACCAAGAACCTACTTTCTAAACAGACAAAAATGCACTAAGGGTTAATAAAGCTCCCTGGCAGAGCTTGTGTGAGGCCCTGGGCTCACTCTGCAGGGCATGCTCAGAGTATGACTTTGTGCTGGTTATGCAAGAAAGCAAACTGGCAGGACTCACCCGGTACTGCAGCACATGGTCCTAGGTCACTGACAACGTCCTTACACCATGTATGCTGGAGAGACTGTGCCAGGAAATCTAAACTCTGTGAGTCTGAAAGAACATACTGTATTTCAAAACCAATACATAAAACAGAAATCAGTCATGACTTACTTCTGTTCTTGTTTATGCTATAAAGGTGGAGGAGACCTAGCAAAGGATGGCATTTGAAATTTGAAATCAGATGGAAACATTTTAAATTGTATCTAGAGTAATCAATTGTAACAAAAAGATCTCTAGGTGTTTGAAAACTATACAAAACTTAATTTTGTTAACTTCTGATCTGAACTTCTGAAAGTGTAGCCAAATGTTAACAGGAAGATCAGAACTTCCTGACAAGTAAATTGTGATCATTAAACACAGAGTCTAAGTGTCTGTTTCCAAGCAGGAAAGTGCTTACAGAGAGCCTAGTATGCTTAGGATGGGGAACACAGAATACTCACTTTCCATTCTGTGGCAGTCTTTTCCTTGCAGAAGCATTGGCCACAGAGTAAGTGATGGGCTGAGCTTATTGGAGCAGGGCACCGAATTGAGATGCAGCCTGGGTTTCTCCAAAGTCTTGAGGTTTTTACTTCCCATTGGTGACACATAATAAGCAAAATTCTTTGCAACTAGATCATCATTAACACAAACCTATAAAATTTTAAACATTTTATGAATTACCATTCAGATGGGTGTAGGCAATATACAAGACATGTACAATGTACAAACTCAGCCCCAAATTCTTGAAAATTTATTTTGTGGAGCATAATTTGACAGAAGCACCTCTTGGTTCCTGCTATGTTAGCAACAAACTAAAAGATTCTCATGAGCCCCCTCATCAGAAAACAGCAATAAACTTCATAAAATACAAAGCATACCTTGGAGGAAAAGGGTGCTCACACAATTTGGCAAGGCACAGATCCAGTGAGAAGCCACTAACAACAAATGGGGAAACTGAAAAAAACTAGACTCTAATAAACCTTAATTCTTTGCCAGGGTTCAAGGTGGTAGTTGCCTTTGATGCCAGCACTGTGGAGGCAGAGGCAGGTAGATCTCTGAGTTCAAGGCCAGGCTGGTCTACAGAACTAGTTCACAACAACCAGAAACAGTCTCTAAAAAACAAAAACCAAACCAAACCAACAACAAAACAAAACCTTAGTGCTTCAAGGCAGGCACCATATCAGTGCCTGAAATCCTAGTACCTGGAGACAAGGACAGGCTGCTCACAATGGAGAGCTGGTGCAAAAAATGTTATAGAATGAAGTCACTGGACAGAGATACATCCAAAATGAAGCACTTGGGGGACAAGGAAATATGATAAAGGGTTTGCTTGTGAATGTAAGAATCTGAGTTTGATCCTCAAGACCCAAATACAAATGCTGCAGGCATGGCGGAATATAATAGTAATCCCAGATCTAGAGAGGGTAGTTGTTCCTGGAGTTTGCTGGCCATCCAGTCTAGCCTAATTGGTGAGTTTCAGGTCACTGAGAAACCTTGTCTCAAAAGAGGTGAACAACATTCCTGAAGAAGCCACGGTTGTGCTGTAGCCTCCACATGCATCTATACACACAAGAACACATACACACATGTATACTCACATACACATTCATAACAATTACAAAGGAAGAACTGTCAATATAAAATAAAAGCAATCTAATCACATGCAAATACTCTATCAAAGCATGGATTACAAATAAGAATGTGAATGTGTCACTGCTGTCTGGACAAATGTATATTCCATCCACAATGAGATGCCTCCACACACACTGATTGGAGTGACCAACACAAGTGTGGGAGAACACATGGAAGAAGTGAAATCTCCCACACTGATTATAAAGATATAAAGTGGAGTTATTTTGGCAGCTTCCAAATATCAGCACCACTATCTAGAAGCTAGACTCCTAGGTATGTACCTAAGAAGGAACATGTACATTCAGAGGAAAACAATTACATGAGTGTTAACTGGACAAAGCTCAAAAAAATCTCTAAGATACTAGATAATATACAGGCACATACAGGAAGTGCTCGTCATAATGGTCAGAGCACTGACAGACGCAGCAGTGTGGGTGTGTCATAAAATTCTTCACCTGAGTGAAAGAAGCCAGGCTGAAAAAGACAGGATCCTTGTACCTCCTTTGGAATGAAAAAGATTTGCTTACATCTTTTTTGAACAATTGTGACCAAGTATATCCAATACACATTCTCTCTCTGCTATAAATGGACCTCCCTGTTACCTGTATTTCATTAACTTAGAGTGAGAGTAAGTTATCTGATACAAAACATGCTACAAAAGAGGGGTCTACTTTTTAAAAGTAAGAAGAAAAAATATGTTTTGAAAACAATGTTTTGTGAGACTGATCACCAAGATATAAAATAAACAAAATGAGCTCAGTCAGGATATAGAGAACCAGAATCCAAAGAGTTGGGGGAGGGGACAGAAGGGAAGGAGGAGGAAGGGGGAGGGGGGAGAGGTAAGGGGAGGGGGGAGGGGGAGAGAGAGAAGGGGAGGGGATCGGGGAAGAGACAGATAGACAATAAGAGCAGCTTTTAGAACTGTATCTTTGTTGTACTACCAAATTTCTTTTCCACAGAAGACAGGTAGTACTTTATAAATACTGGCATTAATAGATTAATGGAACTGTGCATAATAAGGAGTATGTTTCCCACAATTAAGAGAAAATGTTAAGAATAAGACAATAAGGCTGAGAGCCCTGGCTCATGTCTTCAATCCCAGCACTTGGACAGCAAGAGGCAGATTTCTACGAGTTCCCAGCCACCCAGGGCTACAAAATAAGTCCTTATCTCAAAAGAGGAAAAAGAAATCCACTCTTTCCATTCTTGTTCAATATAGACCCAGAATCTCTGCTACAGCAATAAGAGAAAAAAATAAAAGATACAGAAAGGAAAAATTCTATTTTCAGATCACATGATCCTACACTTAAACCCTAAAGATGCCACCAGAAAACTCTGGAACTTCATAAATATTTTTAGTACTTAGACATAAAATCAACCCTAACTAAGCCAACCCCATCCCCCACCCCCATATATCTTTCACTTACTTTTTCATTTTTTATTGTTGCATAAAGGTAAACCTCGAAAGTATCTTCTTCCACAGCACACAGTTTTGCTTCTACTTGGGTAGTTGCTAAATGGCATAAACAGACAAAGAAGTAAGCTGATATTAATGTTTATTTAAATTAAGTATGGTCTCATTGGGTACCCAACAACATTCAGGCCTTTCACATCCCATCATACTCCAGAGCAGTCCTAGCAGATAGGCACAGACACTGGAACAATGGCTGACAAGCCTTAGGAAGATGCTACAGGCATTATCTTACAGCTAAAGACATTTTATATGATTTACGTTAGCAATGATGATGATTACACAAATGTCTACTTACTTACTATCCCTTGCTCAGTAAAAGAAGTTGGGCTTTTCATCAACTGATGGACCAAGAAAATATACACACATTCACTCTGTATCCCCTTAGCACTTATAAACAATCTGAGAAGCAGGGACTGTTACTGTGAGAAAGGTCCTCTACAACAACCAGACAGTTCTTTATTTCAGCTGACAATTACTAACATCCAATTCCACCTTCAAAATTACAGGGGGCATAGTCAATGTGATACCTGGATCTCATGTTTGTAACTTAAGGGCCCTACAAGGAGGGCCAACAATTATGTATGTGGATCTAAGACATATAGCAACAGAAGTGTAAGCCACTATGGGTATCAGCTTAAAGCACTCTGTAAACATACCCTGGTCTTACCTTTTAGAATGTTCTGAAAGTACTGGATAGCTGCACTGTCCCATTTTGTGGCAGGTCTGGAACAGCAAACACATGCAACTTCATTAAGTAAAAACCATAGGCTAATTATACCATTGCAACTTTGTTTGCTGGATAATGGATGTTTCTGACACTAAACACCAAGCATCCAACACAGACAGGAACCTGTGACAGATCTGTGTAAGGGTAAAGACTCCAGATGTATCTGACAACGCCACCTTCACAGATCAGACAGGTACAAAGGCCCTGCAGAAATGATACTCCTCGCCCCCCAGTGCCTATGTATGGTACCTTTTGTCATACCACCACTGTCCCCAGTTATCTACAACAAATCTACTTCCCCACAAACACAGTACAAGTTCCCTGAAGAAAAAGCCTAAGCATGCACCATCCATCACTGGCTGCCATAAAGAATGGCAGCACTGATTAACCAACTCTAGAGTCAGCCAGGGGAAAGCCAGCTGTACCGTCCAGGAGGCCTGCACTCCAGGACTAGTAAGTACTTTGGCCCCAGCTCCTTTTCATCTCCACCAGCTTGTTCTGTTTACACTTCATAAAGACTGTCTGAGGAAGAGGTGTAGGCACTACAAACACAGGACAGAGCAGAGCTTAGAAGGGACAAAAATAAAACTTGTTACTGTTAGGTCCAAAGGGCAGTCCAAATATCAGAAATGGGCCCAACCCAGACTGTAGGAAAATTTCTGGTGAGTAAATAAAAGCCAGAATTCTTTAGGAACATGTGAAACCTGTTCCCCTCTACCAAAAGGGGTCATTTCCCTCACCTCAGGCAGAAGGGACTTAAGGCTACTTATCTGTGGTGCCTATTAGCTTATCAACTGCTGGCTTGCAGGCTCCCTCCCTGTTTCTTATTTCAAAGTTCACCCTGCTAGCTCCCCTCACTGCCTCCCTTCCCTCCACTCCTTCACCATTGCTCTGTCCTCCTGGCAGCCTTCCCTGCTCTACTGCTGCTTCTCACTGTGTGTTCTCTCTTTCCATCCCTGCTATTCTCACCTCTCTTGTACACATCCCTGCTCAGCTCCAGTCCACTGGCCATATTCAGTCTACTACTTTCTTTCTCTGCTCTGGACTCTTCCAGATGCCTCTGGCTATTTTTTTCCCTCCTAGCAACAAGAAAAATCTTCCCTTAACCATCCCAAAGAGCAGTCATATTCTTGGTTTCTACAATTAGCACAAGAAATCTCATGTTTGTAATGCTTTTATTCATCAAAGAGAACCCCATTGCTCTCCAACAACTGCTTTAAAGATCAAATGAGTGACACACATAGCCAGTGCGCAGACATGATTGGTATTCAAAAATATATATTTGATTCTTACTGAGAGATTAAGCACATTACTTTCAGGGAATTGTAAAGGACTTCTAAAAACAGCAAAATAAAGAATGACTTCAGGTCATACTACATATGAAAAATAACCTAGTAACATTTTATAGAAAAAAATAAATTCTTATCAGGCAACAAACTCAAGAGAAAACTCAATATAGCATGAATGGGTGTCTGTCTCTCTTCACACTACTGCTAACATTCAACATTGTGTAGAAAACCAATTACATTTTTTTTTTCTTGTTTTTTTCAGACAGGGTTTCTCTGTGTGGCCCTGGCTGTCCTGGAACTCACTCTTGTAGACCAGGCTGGCCTTGAACTCAGAAATCCACCTGCCTCTACCTCCCAAGTGCTGGGATTAAAGGTGTGCACCACTACTGCCCAGCTGGAAAACCAATTACTTTTAAAGAGAATCTTTCAGGTAATTTATATTTATAGATGGTATAGGTGTGTAATGTGTACACACATGCCTATAGTATATGTGGAAGGTCAGGTCAATGTCAGATGTCTTTCCTGATCATTTGCCACGCCACCCCCCCCCCTTTTTGAGACTATATCATCAGTTTTCTCAGGCTGGCTGGCTAATACATTTCAGGAACCTTGTCACCACTCCTCCTCCTCCCACCCCAGGCTAAGGTTACTGGCACACCATCATATCTAACCCTTTATGTGGGTTCTGGGGATTCAAGTTCAGATTTGTTCGCAAAGCAGGCACTGCACTTTTTAAAAAAATCTTGTACTAGGTATGTGGACGTTTGCTTGCATGTATGTCTGTGTACCACTTAGTATATGCTTGGTGTCTATGGAGGTCAGAGAGGGGCATTGGATTCCCTGGAACTAGGAGTTATAGATGACTGTGACCACCCATGTTGAGTGCTGGAGATCAACCCCAATTCCCCTGAGAACAATTGGTGCTGTTAACTGCTGAGTCATCTCTTCAGCCCTCAAGAAGCACTCTGCATATATACAACAAAGATGGGAGAAGTTGCTAGTCTTTTTGAAGGAAAACTTGATAAGGATTTATAAAAAAATTACAGTGCACATTATTAAGAAAATTATTTACCTAAAATAAAAAGGGGAAAGTGTTATGTTGAAGGTAAGTGAAACCCAATGGGGAGCCCTCTGCTGGTGCTGGGTACTCTAATATTGGACAAGACCAGGAGTGTGCAGAAGGTTCTCCCTGAAAATCACTGCAGTCCTGAACTCAGGATCCTGCAGTGGCAACAGGAAAAAAGAAACAGCTTTTCTGAGTTGATGTGATACGCAGGCTGGTGTCCACCTCATACCTGGAGAACCAGCAGCTAGTGACAGGAACATAGTAAGCACAGGCCACCATCCCAGAGCCTCATTCCAAGTCCCCAAGGGCCAAGATATCTAAGTGATGGGCTGGCTGGAGGGCAGCTACACAGAAAACACTGGCTACAGCCTCTTACCCTGCTTCCATCTCAATAGTTGACCACACATTCCTTTCCCTCCTAATCTACCCCCAACTCATTGCTTTATCCCAGCAGGCACTCCATGGGAACCCACAGGCCACTCTGACCAGGGACTTTACACAGTCTAACTATACATCTTCACCTCTCCCTCCATTCTTTCAAGTCGCTTAGTTCTACAACAGACCTTCTGCTGTGGCCTCTCTTCATTCTCTGCCCAACCCTGGGGGACTTAGCAGATTCTGGTAGAACACCCTGCTTTCCTCCTTCCTGTGAACCACCTCTGCCTGAAACTCAACCTATCCCTATCCATATGTATCAGTTCTCACTACACAGAAACACATTTTACTTGGCATTCCCAATAGCTGCACCTATCGGGAACTCAGAAGAATTTCCTAAAAGACAACTTAGAGCCACCATTCTCTCAAAAGAAAGAGAGGGCAACAGAAACCAAGGAACAAAATACCACCCAACAAAGACAAAACTAAATTATTAGTACCTAGAATTACAATCTTTCTATTCCCAGATGCCTAAATGCCAGTGTAAAACCACTAACAGCCAGGACAATATGTCTCCACTTGAACCAAGAAAACCTTCTACAACAGGCCATGAGTATTCCAAAACAGCTGAAGCACAAAAAACAAAACAAAACAAAAACAAATAAAGGAACAAAAACAAAAAAACCCACCTTAAATAGCCTTTATGAATAAGTTAGACATCTGTAAAGAGGAAACAGACAAATTCTTAAAGAAATCTATGAAACACAAACAGTAAAAGGAGACAATAAAACAGTTCAAGACCTGAACATGAAAATAGAAGCAATAGAGAATATCCAAACTGGGGGAAGTCTAGAAATGGGAAACTAAGAACTCAAACAAGAACCACAGCGGCAAGCCTTATCAACAGAATACAAGGGGTAGTAGAAAGAATCACAGACACTGAAGACACAACAGAAGAAATGGATAGATCAGTCAAAGAAAATGTGCAATTTAAAAACAAAACCAAAAGAGAAACAAAACAAAACAAAAACCTCCTGGCACTGAAAATCCAGAAAATCTGAGACTTATGAAAAGACCTAATCTAAGTATAGTAAGAATAGAGAAAGGAGAAGAAAACAGGACTAAATGCCCTGAAAATATTTTCAACAAAATCACAAAAGAAAATTTTCCTAACCCAAAGAAAGAGATGCCTATTAAGATACAAGAAGTATACAGAATACCAAATAAACTGGACCAGAAGAAAGAGTACCCTTACATAATAATCAAAACAATAAATGTTCAGAACAGACAAGTAATATTAAAAGCCGGAAGGGAAACAGACCAAGTAACATGTAGGCAGACCTATCAGAATAACACCTGATTTTTCAATGGACACTCTAAAAGTCAGAAGGGCCTAGACAAATGTGCTACAGACTCTTAGACCATAGATTCCACTCCAGACTACTTTACCCAGTCAAATTTTCAATCTCCAATAAGACATTCCATGTTAAATCCAAATTTTATCTACCTACAAATCCAGTATTACAGAAGGTACTAGAAGGAAAACTCCAAGGAAAACTGAAGAAGTTAACCACTCAAGAAAACAGAAGGAACAAATAATCCTAGACCAGAAAATCAAAAGAGGGGAAGCACAACTCACTCAAGCACACATATGCATGTGCACACACATACCATGCATATGCACACACCACCACTACCACCACACCCCCACCACCAACATACATAACAGGAATCCACAAACACTATGCAGTGATAAGTCTCAACATCAATGGTCTTCATTCCCCAATAAAAAGACATAAACTAACAGAATGGATGCATAAATCCATCTTGCTGCATCTAGGAAACATACATCAAGGATAGACATCATCTCAGGGTAAGTGGATGGTAAAAGGTATTTCAAGCAAATGGACCTAAGAAGCAAGCTGTATATACATTTTAATATTTAACAAAATAGACTTTAAACAAAAACTAATCAGAAGAGATAGAGAAGCACACAATGCAATCAAAGAAAAATGTACCAATTGGACAGTGCAATTCCTAGCATCTATGCACCAAACAAAAGGGCACCCAAACTCATAAAAGGAACACTACTACAGCTAAAATCACATACTGATCCTCTCACAGAAATAGTGCTAACTTCAATACATTAATAGTTTTTCTCATGCAGACAAAAACTAAACAGAAATGTTGGAATTAACTGAAGTTATAAACCAAACAAGTAAACCTAATAAATATTTACAGAACATTTTACCAAACACAAAAGAATATTCCTTCTTCTCAGCACCTCATAAAAATTTCTCCGGCTGGGCAGTGGTGGCACACACCTTTAATTCCAGCACTTGGGAGGCAGAGGCAGGCAGATTTCTGAGTTTCAGGCCAGCCTGGTCTATAGAGTGAGTTCCAGGACAGCCAGGACTACACAGAGAAACTGTGTCTCAAAAAAAAAATTCTCTAAAACTGACCACATACTTAGACACAAACAAGTACTAACAGATATAAGAAAATTGAAATAATACCACCACAAATTAAAAACCAGATATCAACAACAACAGAAAGCTTACAAATTCAGTAAAGCAGAACAACTCACTACATGATGAAAAATGGGCCAAGACAGAAATTAAAAATAAAATTAGACTTCTTAGAACTGAATAAAGATGAATACACAACAAACCCAAATTTATGGGATACAATAAAGGTAGTTATAAGAGGCAAGTTTATAGCACTAAGTACCTACATTTAAAAAATTGGAGAGATCTCATATTAGTAACTTAATAGCACACCTGAGAAATCTAGAACAAAAGAAAAAGAGAGAATTCCAGCCAAAAGGAGTAGATGGCAATAAATAAACTCAAGGCTGAGGTCAATAATATAGAAACAAACAAACAAAAACCACGCAGAGAGTCAATGCAACTAAGAGTTGGTTCTTTTAGAAAATCAGTAAGATTGACAAAACCTAATCCAAATTAATTAAAAATTAGAGAAAGAATTATCCAAATTAACAAAACTAGAAATGAACAGGAGGACATAACAGACAATGAGGAAATCCAGAGAATCATTAGGGTATACTTTAAAAACCTGTACTCCAAAAAATTGAAGAATTTAAAAAAAAATAAATGTATCACTTACCAAAATGAAATTAAGATCAGATAATTTAAACAGACTCATAATCCATAGAAATAGAAGCAGCCATCATACATATCTCAACAGGAAAAAAAAAAAAAAGCCCCATGCTTTTAGTGCAGAATTCTATCAGACTTTCAAAGAAGATACTCCTCAAATTATTTCAGAAAACAGAAACAGAGGGAACATTCCATAATTCATTTTGAGGTCATAGTTATTCTAATAATCAAACCACATAAAGACCCAATAAAGAATTACATACCAATTTCCCTTATTAATATGGGTGCAAAAATTCTTAGTATTTGCAAAATGAATCCAAGAACACATAAAAAAGATCATCCATCAGGATCAAGATTCATCCCAGAGTTGCAGGGTTGGTTTAACACACATAAATTGATAAATATAATCCACCATATAAAAGACAAAACCCATATAATCATTTTATTAGATGCAGAAAAGGCCTTTAACAAAAATCTAACACCCCTTCATGATAAAAGTTCTGGAGAGATTAGGGACACAGGGCCATATTTCAACACAATTAAGGCAGTTTACAGCTGGCCCATAGCAAACATCAACTTTTTTTTTTTAATAAAAAAAATTGTATTTACTTAGAAGCATTCAGAATGTCAACAAAACAGCTGCAATTTTTTTTTGTTTTGCAATTACAGAGTGGTATTCAGTTAACAGAACAACAATTATCTTCGTATAAGCTGCATCAGAGA
>NW_022196904.1:26681926-26700681 GCF_008632895.1 Mastomys coucha
TTTCTTGCTCTTTTCAGCCTTGACCACCCCCTTTTTCGCTGCATCGGGTTTTCCTTTAGCTCTGTAGGTAGCAATATCCTTCTTGTACTTCTCCTTCAGCTTGGTAGCCTTCTCGTAGGGCTGCTTGTCATCAGCTGCAGTGTTGTTCCACATCTCTCCTAGTTTCTTTGCAACATCACCAATGGATAAGCCAGGATGCTCACCTTTGATTTTAGGGCGGTATTCAGAACAGAACAAGAAGGCCGAAGGAGGCCTCTTGGGTGCATTGGGGTCCTTGAACTTCTTTTTGGTGTCCCCTTTGGGGGGGGATGTAGGTTTTCATTTCTCTTTCATAATGAGCCTTGTCAGCCTTTGCCATATCTTCAAATTTCCCCTTTTCTTTAGAAGACATGGTCTTCCACCTCTCTGAGCACTTCTTGGAGAACTCTGAGAAGTTGACAGAAGCATCCGGGTGCTTCTTCTTGTGCTCCTCCCGGCAAGTTTGCACAAAGAATGCATATGAGGACATTTTGCCTCTAGGCTTCTTAGGATCTCCTTTGCCCATGTTTAGTTGATTTTCCTCCGTGAGGCACAGAGTCTCCCAGTGCCCGTCCGGCTCTCGCTTGCCCCGGTGCTGTCTCTATGGAGCTCAATTACTGCAATCAGCAAACATCAACTTAAAGGGAGAAAAACTCAAAGCAATTCTACTAAAATCAAGAAGAAGACAAAGTTGTCTACCATCACCCCATACCTATTTCAATATAGTACTTGCAGTCTTAGCTAGGATGGTAAAACAATTGAAAGAGATCAAGAGGATATAAACTGGAAAGTAAATCAATGTATGCTTACTTATAGGTGATATGATTATATATGACTCTAAAAATTCCACCAGCAACTCCTACAGCTGATAATCACTCTCAGCCAAGTAGCTGGATATAAAATTAACTCACAAAAATAAGTAACCCTTCTATATACAAATAACAAACAGACTGAGAAAAAAATTAGGGAAACATCACCCTTCACAATAGCATCAAATACTACAAAATATCTCAGGGTAACTCTAACCAAGTAAGTGAAACATTTATATGATAAAAAACATCAAGACAATGAAGAAGGAAATTGAAGACATCAGAAAATGAAATGATCTCTCATATTCATGAGATTAATGAGATAAAAATGGCTATTCTAGGGGGCTGGAGAGATGGCTCAGCGGTTAAGAGCACTGATTGCTCTTCCGAAGGTCCTGAGTTCAAATCCCAGCAACCACATGGTGGCTCACAACCATCCGTAATAAGATCTGACGCCCCCTCTGGTGCGTCTGAAGACACCTACAGTGTACTTATATATAATAAACAAATAAATCTTTTAAAAAAAATGGCTATTCTACCTGTGAATAGGAATGATTAAGACAGAAGTTGGTACCAAAAGTTGGGTAATGCTGTGGTAGACCTGACCATGCCTTTGTTTGTAGGAATACAGAAAACTTTTGAGACTTTGGATTAGAAAAGTGGTTTGGACATTTTAAGTGTTGCTTAATAGTCTATCCTAGTAGGAATATGGAAGACAGGGAGTAATTTGAACTGTGGGAACCCAACTCAAGATGTTCAGTAGGGATGACTATTAATATGTGGTCATTCTTGTGATAGTTTGATAAAGAATGTGGCTCCTTTTTGCCTTTGTCTGAAAAGTCTGCCTGAGGCTAAATTGAAGAATTTTGGATTAATGGTGTTGGCAGAGGAGATTTCAAACAGTTTAGTATTGACTGTATTATGTGGTTATTAGTACACCATTGCTGTCTTCAGATACACCATCAGGCAGCACAGGATCCCATTAGAGGTGGTTGTGAGCCACCATGTGGTTGAGGGGAATTGAACTCAGGATCTCTATAAGAGCAGCCAGTGCTCTTAACTGCTGAGCCATCTCTCCAGTATTAGTGGCCAATCTTATGCAGATCTATAATGAAAAGAGCAAGCTTAGCAAAGAAATAGACAAAATTTACAGTTTGAGGAGAAAGGGGGCATCAGGAAGTATAATGAAGCTTAGTCCTGTGCTCAATGGATAAAAAAAAAATGTTTAAAGCTTGATACTTTAGTAATAAAAATAGCATGGTAGTAGCACATAGACAGACATGCTGATCAATACAATCAAACTGAAGACCCAGACATAAATCCACATATCCATGGACACCTGATTATTTAAAATGAAGCCAGAAACACATTCTGGAAAAAAAAAAAAGCAGCATCTTCTTCTCCTCGCCCCCTTTTTATGAGACAGAGTTTCTTTGTATACCCCTGAATGTCCTAGAACTTTTATAAACCAAGCTGGCCTCAAACTCCGAGATCTGTCTGCCTCTGCTTCTGAAGTGCTGGGATTAAAGGCCTGTGCCACCACTGCCCAGCAAGGTCTTATTAATTAGCTGTTAATTCTTAGTGCCTGTCCCAATAGTGTTCTGTTCAGAAAGTCTTTTCCTGTGTCAATGAATTCAAGGCTATTCCCCATCTTCTCATCTATCAGGTTTAGTGTATATGGTCTTATGTTGAGGTTTTTGATCCATTTGGAGTTGAGTTTTGTGCAGAGTGTTAAGTATAGATCTATTTGGATTCTTCTACATGTAGTCATCTAGTTTGACCAGCATAATTTGTTGAAGATATTGTTCTAGCACTCAGGAGGCAGAGGCAGGTAGATCTCTGAGTTCAAGTCCAGCCTAGTCTACAAAATGAGTTCCAGGATAGCCAGAGCCATGCAGTAAAACCCTGTCTCTAAACAAAACAAAACAACACAACAAAAAGGAGGGACTTCGTGGAACTGAAAAGCTTCTGTAAGGCAAAGGACATCACCATTCAGACAAAGCACCAGCCTACTAAATGGGAAAAGATTTTCACTAACTCTATATCAGACAGTGGGATAATATCTAAAATATATAAAGAACTCAAGAGCCGGGCAGTGGTGGTACACGCCTTTAATCCCAGCACTTGGGAGGCAGAGGCAGGCAGATTTCTGAGTTCAAGGCCAGCCTGGTCTACAAAGTGAGTTACAAGACAGCAAGGGCTACACAGAAAAAACCTGTCACAAAAAAAAAAAAAAAAAAAAAAAAAAAAAAAAAAAAAAAAAAAAAAGAACTCAAGAAACCAGTTAGTGCTCTGCTACTGTGAAGAGACACCATGATCATGGTAACTCTTTTTTTTAAAAAGAAAGCATTTAACTGGGGCTGGCTTATAGTTCCAGAGGTTTAGTCCATTATCATGACAGGAAGCATGGTGGCACACAGGCAGACATAGTGCTGGAGTAGTAGCTGAGAGTTCTGCATCTTGATCCACAGGCATCAGGAACACAGAGCCCTCAAAGGCCACACTCAGTGATTCATTTCCTCCACAAGGGCCATACTTATTAAACACCATACTTATTAAACCTTTCATATAGTGCTACTCTCTGGTGACCAAGTATTCAAATCTATGAGCCTTTGAGAGCCACACTCATTCAAATCACCACAACTAGATAACAAAGAACAAGAAAACAAATAACTCAATTAAAACGTGGGATCTAGATCTAAACAGAAAATTCTCAAGAGAGGAAACTCAAAAACGGTTGAGAAGCACTTAAAGAAATGTCCAGTATCCTTAGCCATCAGGAAAATACAAATTAAAACTGCTTTGAGATTCTATCTTATACTCCTCAGAATGGGTAAGATTAATAAAACAAGTGACAGCTCATGCTGGTGAGGATGTGGAGCAAGGAAAACACTCATCCATTGCTGGTGGGAGTGCAACCTTGTACATCTACTATGGAAATCAGTGTGTTGGTTCCTCATGATCTACCTCAGAACTAATATATCCCAACATCCAGCTATACCACTGTTGGACATACATCCAAAAGATGTTTCACCTTACTACAGAGATACCTGCTCATCCATGTTCATAGCTTCTCTATGCATAATAACCAGAAACTGGAAATAATCTAGATGTCTCTCAATAGAGAATGGATTAAAAAAAAAAACAAAAACAAAAACTATGGTATACTAACACAATGGAGTTTTAGTCAATTATTTTATTTTATTTTATTTTATTTTATTTTGAGACAGGGTTTCTCTGTGTAGCCCTGGCTGTCCTGGAACTCACTCTGTAAACCAGGCTGGCCTTGAACTCAGAAATCTGCCTGCCTCTGCCTCCCAAGTGCTGGGATTAAGGCCTGCGCCACCACTGCCTGGCAAAGATTTATTTATTTATTATATGTAAATATATTGTAGATGTCTTCAGACACTCCAGAAGAGGGTGCCAAGTCTCCTTAAAAATGGTTGTGAACAACCATGTGGTTGCTGGGATTTGAACTCAGGACCTTTGGAAGAACAGTTGGTGCTCTTAACCACTGAGCCATCTCTCCAGCCTAGAGTCAATTATTTTAAAAAGACATGCAATTCTCACATAAATGGATGAAATTAGAAAAAAAATCATCCTTAGTGGGGTTGTCTCAGACTCAAAGACAAAAAATGGTACATATTTACATATATGCAAATATTAGCTGTTAAATCGGTGATAACCAAGCTACAGTCTGTAGAATCATAGAGGTTAGGTATGATTAGGGACAAGCAGATCTCATTAGAAAGGGGAAACAGGATAGATTTATGGATTGATGCAGGAGTTGAAATGGGAGGATCAAGTGGAGAAGGAGAGGGAACAACAGAGGGAATATTGGGGAGAAACAATTAAAATTAAGGGCCACTTGAGTAGTAGTATGGAAACATAGTACAGTTGAAGCTTTCCCAAATATATGAAGGTAATCTAAATGAAATCCTCAAGTAATGGGGGAGACAGAGTACCAACTGACTATCTCTTGTCATAAAATGAAGTTTTCTGTACCAGGATTGAGTTACATCAAATTAAGTTGTTGGCCAAATGGGGCTCATGAAAATCCCCAAACTCCTCAAGCTGTTGCCAAGACAACTGACAGAAGACTCCATTGCTGAAGACAACACCTATGCAACTCACTGAACATAAAGAAGTCAAGCTGGTGCCTAAATGGCACCTTCAACCCCTATGTTCTAGCATCTTTGGTGCAAGAAGGTACTCTACACTACCAAAAGAGAAATGTAAATACAAACCCAGTCTATAGTGGGAAAATTAGGAAAGCTGTTGTATCTGTCATGAACACTGGAGTGCTGGGATTGTTTTTATGTGGATCTAAGCCCTGAGGAAGTCTTTTGGATCTGATCAGTGATTGTTTTTTGAGATTTGTGGGGGCTGTATTTCTGAAGTAGCTTTATGGCCCTCACAGGACTTCAGTCACATGACATTCCTGGCAAGCCTGGAATTCCTGTATTACTGAGTACTGCAAACAGTGCATAATAGGGACTGACTCGTGTGTGGTTCATATGTTCCTTCAGGCAGCATATAGATCAGAACAGACGCTCTGGTATGAACAACTTGACTTCCTGTAAAATTAACTTTTGGGTAATAATCAACAAATACGCTTCTGCAAAGCTACTGCGGGTTCAGCCCACAGAGGCTCTTCTCTCCCTGTTGCTTGCAAAGACTTATTTCATTCTTGAGTGTCTTTCTTACATTATCTTGCCTAGCTAAGAATACTGACACCAGCCATAAATGCTTTAATCTACAATGGTGTTCTTCCTGCAAGATATGTTAGCGCAATAGTGGTACAAAGCTTGTGGGAGTAACCAACTAATATCTGATTTGACTTAAGCCTCACTCCATGACATGGATCCTATACCTAACACTGCTCGGGTTACCAAAAACCTAAGGCAAAATAGCTCAGGAACCCTAAGATAAAAGCAAATACTAGTGTTCTTTTCTAATCTTTTTTGGAGACAAAGTTCCAACTCTGGGTAACCCTGGCTGTCCTACAACTCAAGAGATCTACCTGGTTCTGACTCCCAAGTATCTTTTTTAAGGTAGTAATAAAATGACATTTGCTATACTCATAGATCAGTGCTTTGCTCAGCCATCATCAGAGACACTTCTTCCTATAGCTTATGGGAATAAATACAGAGACCTATAGCCAGATATATGGAAAGTGTGAGAGACCTTAGAACACTCAATTTTAAATGGAATGACTATCAAATCACTCCTTGAAAAATTAGAGAACCCCAAGGAAAAGGAGGCAGAAAGAGTTAAAGAGCCAGAGGGGATGGAGGACACCAAGACAACAGGCCCTTCAAATCAGCATGAGCAAAGGTCCTATGAACCCAGAGCCTAAAGCAGCATGCACAGGGCCTGCACAGGTCTGCACCAGGCCCTTTGTGCATTTGTAATGGCTTCCAGTTTAAGGTTTTTAATGGGATCCCTGAGTGGGAACAAGTGGGTCTCTGTTTCTTGTGCATTCTCTTGGGCTTTTTTTTTTTTTTTTTTTTGGTTTTTCGAGACAGGGTTTCTCTGTGTAGCCTTGGCTGTCCTGGAACTCACTTTGTAGACCAGGCTGGCCTCGAACTCAGAAATCCGCCTGCCTCTACCTCCCAAGTGCTGGGATAAAAGGCGTGCGCCACCACCGCCCCGCCGACAGATTTTGTTTTATCTATATTTTATTATTATCTCTTAGAAGCCTGCTTTCTAATGAGAGACAGAAAAGGAGTGGTTCTGGAGGGGAGGAACTGAGAAACTGTAATCAGAATATATATTATATAAGAAAAAAATCTATTTTTTAAAAGGGGGGAAATTTGAGGCTCAGTCAGTTTCAAAGCAATTTGGTTACGTTGCCCGAACACTTGGGAAAAGATTTGGTAACAAGATCTCATTATAAATTTCTCACAAGAAAAAAAATGACAAAAATAGAAAATATTTACTCATTTTTAGTATTACAGTTATCAAAACTTATAGTGAACTGTCTTATGTTCTATATTGTTTCTGCTTGCTTTTGAGACCAAATCTCAGTTATCACCAAGGCAACAAGCTGTTGTCTCGACTCAGGCTCTGCAGTATGTGGATTTCAGGAATACACCACCACATCAGGTTTTATTAGATTATCTTCTTTATCACACCCTGATTTTCCTGTTTTTAACTTTAGAAAAGTTCAGAAGTAAAGGAGCTTATCACAGCTCTCCTTGCTAGCAAATAAACCTAAAGGGTATCAAAATCACTCAAAATAAAAACAGAAGGAACTGGAGAGCCCCCACATACAAAATCTGTACTCATGAACAGCTATTTTATTGATTTCAGAAACAACCAAAGGGATACATTAAGATGCCTCATAAGATTAATGTCAATTTCTTTGAAGAAAAAAAAAAACAAGAAACAAAAAGAAATTCCTATTATTCTTATCTCAAAGGTCCTGACATCAACCAAGTTCTTTCATTTCAGCGCATTTCATTGCTTTCTCATCTCATGTTCCAAGCTGCTAACCAGGAAGGAGAATTTAAATACGGCAAGGATTCTGTGTCAACAGGTATTGTCTTTTATTTCTAAGATAACCAAGGCATCAAACCCTATCCCCCTTATTCAATGAGTTTGTTTTATGTCTTATCTGGAAGTGTACAGTTGTTGGGAGCACAACAGGAAGGTCCTTGTGCCCACAGATCTTTAGAGAAACCAGGAATGTTAAGCACACAGGATTGTCTTTCCAATGGTAAAGATAAAAAATCCTGTTCTTCCATCCAGAAAGCCAAGAATTGGAAGCAATTTGTAGCCTGGTGATCTTCGTTATCTGTTGGGCTAGGCCACATCAAGCTCCTACAACCAGGACTGGAGGTAGCTAACAGTACAAATGACCTCTATGCTATCTGCATGATCAAGACCTGCCCAGAGCCTTAGGCCCTTAAGTTAGTACTGATAGCCTATCTCTAGAACCTACCTTCTTGGGGGAAAATGATATGTAGCCTGAGTTGAGTTTCAATGTAATTATGCTTCTTTGTGCACCAGGGATTGTATTTTACCAAGGCCCTCTTTTTTTTCTCTTCAAATTACACTGGGCTTAAATACATTAGGAATAAACCACCTGTTATTAGACTCCATGAAGTTCATCTAGGTTGATAAATTCTATCTACACTGGATGTCTTCACAATCCATTTCCTTGTATGACATCTACAGGGACCCCCCTAAAACAGTGACCTCATGATGCCACACCACGGTATTACAGGGCTACTAGATCAAACTTGCATGAGAGTGGAATCAATTATTAATTAACTAGATTTTGCTTGTTCTCTGACTGTGATCTTTATAACAAATTAAAATGGAAACACATATAGAAATAAAAAGGGTGGCAGTATTTTAAGCTTCAAAAAAAAAAGATATACTTACACAATCTCAGCATTGTCTTCACAGAAGTCAATGTGCAATGTCACAGGTTTTGTACAGTAAAGTCTGAACTTTTTTGCTCTGTAAGGAAGCTGCATAAAAGACTCTACTGCAACTCGAATGCTTAAAGGTAAAAAACAAATAATTTTATTGTAAGTAAAAGATATATATATAACAAATTCTCTTAAAGCAAACATATAATTAACATATTGTTCACTAAGGAGCAAAAGAAAACTTAAGTTTTATGTATAAAGGTCTATACACTGACTGGGCGGTGGTGGCACATGTCTCTAATGCCAGCACTTGGGAAGCAGAGACAGGCAGATTTCTGAGTTTGAGGCAGTTCCAGGACAGCCAGGGCTACACAGAGAAACCCTGTCTCGAAAAAAAAAAACAAAACCAAAACGTCTATACACTGCACATAATCTATGGTATTAATATTCTGTGGCATAGGAGTTTAGGCAAAAATATATCTATCTAGTGAGGCTACAAATGGTGAAAAATACTGCATAACAACTGAACTTGTGAAGGGGTCTAATTTTTATTTTTATTCTTTTAGATAAGGTCTCAATATGGTTCAGACTGGCCTGCTTCCATGTCCCAAGTCCTAGGATTTCTGGCATGTGTCACCATCACCATGCCTGGCTACTTACTACTTTTAAATATCAAATCCAGGCAGGAGAGGTGCCTAGAGGATTAAAGCACCAGCCACCAAGCCTGATGACCTGGACTTGATCTCTGAGACCTACATGGTGGAAGGAAAGAACTGACTCCTGCAAGTTGTCCTCTGACCTTCACACATGTACTGTGGCTTGAGTATCAGTCTCAGCACGCAACAAATAAATTCATGAAATGCCAACTTTATCATATGATCAGAATCACACAAAAGTTTCTTTAAGGGCTGGCGAGATGGCTCAGCAGGTAAGAGCACTGACTGTTCTTCCGAAGGTCCTGAGTTCAAATCCCAGCAACCACATGGTGGTTCACAACCACCTATAATGAGATCTGATGCCCTCTTCTGGTGTGTCTGAAGACAGCTACAGTGTATGTATGTATACTAATAAATAAATCTTAAAAAAATTAACACATTTCAAATGTCAACTGGTTCTCTTCCTAGGACCCCACTCTCCACAGGCAACCATACAAGCTGGTTATCCGAGACAGGTTAGACAGTACAGGTGGCTGTACTGAACTTATTACACTCATGTATCATGCAGTTCTCTTGCCCTAAATAAACTAACCAAGGAGAAAAATAAATAAACAAAGAGAAAAGTTCCCAACAGGTAAGTTCAATAGTTCTTTTGAAACAAACAAAATATAAATTAAAAGCTGCAAAGCTCTGAACACAAACTACTACTTCCTATACTCTCTGTAAACCCTAATGTCCCATTTGCCACATGCCTCTAATAGCTACTATAGCTTGTCTGTTATAGTGCCTTATTCTGTGGGAACAAGGGTCCTCATGTTTAACTGAATACCTTTTACTCCAGGAAGAAAACTTGACAGGTTGCCACAAAATGCAAAGACTTATTAGTTCCAGTAAACTGTAACATGTGGTCCCAAAATCAGAGCAGCCTGCCCGATGGACATTTGGCTCCTGTGTCCTACGTTAAGAGACAGCTAAACTCTCTCCTTGTTATGCAAGAGAATCAAGAATGTATGGTTGCATAGTTTGCCCTGTATACCCTAACAGTGGTCTGCATTCTCCTTTTCTATGAGACAAGAAAAAAAAATTCTACTTCTTGGCAGCATCTTTCCTGAGTCATATCTCCCTCTAAGACCTACTCTGTCCATGAGCAAGCTAAGGGGACAGACCAGATGGCAGCAGTACAAGAGATGCAAACAGAACAGCTTGCCCTGCCCTTTCAGGAAAGAAGACACGTGTGAGCTCATTCTGACTCTCTGTGCTTCCAAAGTCTCTCCTTACTTTAAAAATCGACATTGATTTGGCTGGAGAGATAGCTTAGCAGTTAGGAACACATGCTGCTATAGCAGAGGTCCTGTATTTGGTTCTCAGTACCCACATTGGGTGGCTCACACTGCCTATAAGGATCTAATGGTCTTCTAGTGTAAGCACACATGCATGCACATACCAACACACAAAACACATGTACACATAATTCAAAATATATCTTTAAAAATGTTTAAAACAAGAATGTATTTACTTTATTGACATTTTACTTTAAAACTGCCATCTGTCTCTTTAAGGCATATAAGACAAAATTAACACATATGTACTTTTTAGATTTTACTGGAATATACTTGGCAAAATCCACAAGAAAACACTCTGCCAGGTAATGATCTGCAGAAGAGATGATCGACTTAATCACAGCCCTGCACCAACACTTCAGCTCCTGACAGTATACCACACACACCTGCAAAATGAAAACAAGCTCAGGGTTAACTCACACGTGAGAAACGTAAGGTCCCTCAGCGACCACAGGGCAGTGGCGGGGAGCTGGGCACACCCTCAGGAAGCAGTGTCCTCAGGCAAGAGGGTTGGGATGAGTTTTCTTACTACAGTAGTTCCCATTAGCAACAGTTTCTGTTGCTCACAGTTAAAGATAGTCTGAAAAGATTAATGAAAGTCCCAGAAGTCAACAATTTCTAATTTTAAGTATCCTCTGCTCCAGGCAGCATAAGGAATTCTTATACCACCTTGCTCCACTGAGCCCGGAACATGAGCTGCTCACTTGTGCAGCACATACTAAACGAACAGTACTGGCCTCTTAATCGCCATCCTGTCTTGGATATCAGGCCAGCTGTCATAGGACTGACATGATATGCTTGGTTCAAATAACCTTTATTTCCCCTAAAAATGGCCTTACAGATGATTTTTATTATAGTACATTGTCATAATTATGCTAATTTATTATTGTTGCCAGTGTCTTCTATGCTTAATTTGTAAATTAAGCTCTGCAGTAACTCATATCTCCACCTAGACCCAGAAAGACAAATATGGTATGTACTCACTTAAGTGGATGTTAGCCATAAAGTAAAGGATAATCATGCTGCAATCCACAGACCCAAAGAAGCAAAGTAACAACGAGGGCTAGAGGGGGCTGGTAACACATGAATCTCACTGAGAAGGGGAAACAGAATTGACATCAAGGGTGTGTGGGGAGAGGGGCCTGGACAGAGGTGGGAATGGAAATGGAAACAGGAGGTATCTCTGGGACAAGCTAGAAACCTAGAGCAATGGAAACACCCCAGAATCAATGAGGGCAACCCTAGCTAAAACTCTTAGCAATGGAGGATATGGAGCTTGAACTGACCATCTCCTATAACCAGGAAGAGTTCCAGTGGAAGGATTGAGACACCAACCGAGCCATAAAACCTTCTACCTACAATTTGTCCTGCCTACAAGATGTGCTGGGGTAAAGGTAGTGAAGAAATTTTGGGAGTGGCCAACCAAGGAGTGGTCTAGCTTAAAACCCATGCTACAAATAGAAACTCATCCCTGACACTGCCTGGAAGGCCAGGAGCCAGAGGCTGGATAGGATAGCCCAGAGACCCACAATAGAACCAAACACAAATGAAAAAACAAAACAAAACAAAACAAAAAACAACAACAATGAAATGGTTAACTAATGCTATTCTGCTATACTCATAGATGGGCATCTAGCTTAATTGTAATCAAAGAGGCTTCACCCACCAACAGATGGAAACAGATGCAGAGATCCACAGCCAAATATTAGGCAGAGCTTGGGGAACACCTCTGAAGACAGGAGGAAGGATTATAGGAGCCAGAGCGGGTCAAGGACACCACAAGAAAATCCACAGAATCAACCAACCTGGGCCCATAAGGGTCCACAGAGACTGAACTGCCAACCAGGAAATCTGCATGGGACTGACCTAGGCCCTCTGCATACGGACTGCAGTTGTGTAGCTTGGTCTTCTGGTGATACTAATATCTCTGACTCTGGTGCCTGCCTTTGGGCACCTTTCTCCCTACTAGGTGGCCTAAATAGGAGATGCCTAGTCTTACTGCAACTTCATATGCCATGGCTGGTTGCTATCCATCAAGGCCAGCCCTTTTCTGAAGAGAAATGAGGAGGGGCAGATAGGATTTGGGGGTGGGTTGGGGAGGAGGGCTGCAAGGAGAGGGGGGAGGGAAAACTGTGGTCAGGATGTAATTTAAATAAATTTCTTTTTAAAAAGAGAACCATTTTGTTTACACTACAAAATCTTTTCCTTTTGTTTTTGAGATAGGGTTTCTCTACATAGCCCTAGCTGTCCTGGAACTCACTATGCACCAGGCTGGCCTACCTGCCTCTGCCTCCTCCTAAATGCTGGGATTAAAGTCATGAGCAGCTAACTATTTCATATTTTATTAGTTAATAAATGAGGAAAAGTTCTACATAGATGAATCTTAACTCAGAATGCAAAGGTGTGGGGAAAAAAATCTCATGTCAAAACCACAAAGGAAAGACCTGATGGTCACTACTGAACGGAGAGACCACTTAGTGAAACACTGTTGGCGATATGCAGGAGACCAGGCTGTTGCAACCTCAATCCACGGCATCTTAGCACCTCTCAGAGTCTTGCCTTCCAAGTTAATATAACAGGAAGTTCACAGAAAACATATTGAGGGATAGACCTCAAATCCATCCAAAACATTTAGCTGTGCTTATTAGTCTATACAAAATATAGAGGACAAATGGAAAAGTTTAAGCAGACAGACTATCTGAAATATACAGACACAAGTGCACACACATTTTCAAGGACAAACTGACCTAACTTCACTTTAGAAGCTAACATTTAGCTAACATGAAAAACAATACATCATGCTACTAATGATGATGGGGGTAGGGGAACTCAAGTGTTTCCTGTTTTTTTTCCTTAAAACACTCTTATAAAAATCTTTCCTACCATGCTATTATAAAAAATCCACTCTCCTGGAAAAGGCCTGACAAGAGGGCCAGATTGTGGACAGTGGTAGTTTATGTTGTGTTGGGGTCCCTCAGATGCAAGACGTCGGAGTTAGCCACTGCAGACTCAACTCATGCCTGCTGTGCGCCTGCTGGCTGGCACGTATACAACCTGAGGACATCTGTTGTTGACCTCCTCCCCCACTGTGGACTGCGCCTCCAGCCACTCCCCTGAGCTGAGACCTGCGGGATGTCCTGAGTCTCCACCTTCAGCCCAGCAGCCAGCTTCCCTTGGACTTCCCCCTTGACTTTGCTCGGACTCTTCCTGACTCCTCCCTAATTCCTTATGTTATTCAAATGTCGTTGTAACCAGAGATTCAGTATGTTCTCTTTTATATAACTGCTGAACCCCCCAAGTAAAGGAGAGCCTTGATTGGAAACCCTCAACTTGGCTCCGGTGTCCTTTTGTTCTCAAACTCTGTGTTTCAGGTCGCCTTTCTCCCTTCGGTCTAGGCAGAACCCAGTTCATGAAACTGCGGGACAGTTTCAATGTTGCAAGAATACAGAGGGGCCAAGATATGGAACAAGTAGAAGAAAGAAATATAAGTTTCCCAAAGCCTAAGTAATTAAAAAACACAAACACAAACAAACAAACAAACCAGGCAGCCCAAGCCCCATGTCTTGCTTGCTAAAGGCCTGCATATACATTTTGGGCCCTGAAGACCATGTGCTGTCTCCTATGCCCATGCTATAAAAAGTCAGTTGACTGAGCTATCTCTGCCTGTAAAAGTCCCTGCTGCCAAGACCCAAGTTTGATCCCTGGGGTGAGAGGACCTTGCCTAACCATCCTCTTCCAAGATGGGGTTCTAGCATGTGCAAAATAAACCAATACCAGGTAATGATAGAAAGAGCTAAAATATTCTAAAACTTTTACTATTTAGGTATAGAATATTTTGCATTTTAAGCTCTGTTTTAAGACCCTGAGATCAAAGCATATTTAGGTACATACCTGCCCTTCTTCCAGCATTAATGGTTTTATTTCTATATCTTGACACATGCTGTTATAGAAGTCATTCATGGCACTGTTTAGTTTTTGGTAGTCAACTTCTTGTTCTAAAAAATGACTACATCCTTTTATAATTACCCAGAAGCAACCTGGATCTTCAATCTGTAATATTAAGAAGACAAAACAATGCATGACTTAAAAGTAGAGTCATATGACATAAAGCCTGTTTGTAATGTCAGTGATCTAACAAATCCTTGACAAGCACCTTTGTCTTAAATGGTCAGATTGAAGCAGCCAGATGGCACATTTATGTGAGTTTGATGACAGCCTGGTCTACATAGTGAGTTCCAGAATAGCCAGAGCAACAGAAGTAAGACCCTGCAACATAAACTGCCACTGTCCACAGTCTGGCCCTCTTGTCAGGCCTTTTCCAGGAGAGTAATTTCCAGGAGTATGAGATCTGATACAAGATAAAAATCCCAAAACACATAAATAAGAATACGCAAACAATTCTCAATTATGTGTGCAAATCAAAAACAAACAGGATAGTGGGCATGGTGGAACACATGTATAATGGTAATACTCAGGAGGCTGAGGCAAGGTGATCACATGTTCAAAACCAGCTTAGACTATGAATCTAAAACCTGTTTCAAACTCTGGCACCCCAAAGGCAAAGAGATGCCCTTGATCTCCAATATTTAAAAAGTATACATGATATATATAAGCAAATTACAGACAGTATTTATAACCTGTTAAGAAAGAAACAACAACAAAAACACAAAACAAGAACATAAGTGTGGGGAACCAAGTAAGGCCTGATTGAGTCTGTAAGGAAAAGATAAAATCCTATGTGAATGTCTTGACATGGGTACAGGCATGTCAAGGATACCAATGTCTCAGACCCATGGGAATTAGCAGAGCCTTCCTCTGGTCAGAGTGTGGATGTGGACAGTGTGTAAAGAATGAGCAACTACAGCTTCCTCCTCCTGGGTGACTGCAACCCTTGATGGTTCCCCTGCAAAGACTCCCATTGAGACTAGCTAACCCCTCATTCTCCTGCTGTACATAATGAACTCACTGAGGTTCTGCTGCATAGTTGGTACCATTCCATCAGAGTGCACACAACCCACCATCTCCCAGCCTTTCAGTTTCCGTGTCTGTGTATCTAGCTATCCTTTCTTCATTCTCTATCAGGTTAGGTCCAAAGTCATGCAGGATGTAGTGCATATGAAAATTCTATTATTTAATCAAAGAGGAGATGGGGGAAGGAGATGTAGCTCAATTGGTGACACACTTGCCCAACATATATGACACTTTAGTTTAACCTGCAGTATGTCATGAAATAAAACATTTTGACACATATCTGTAATCCTAGCATTTGGAGGTACAGGGAGAAGGATCAGGGTTCAACATCAACCATAGCTACACAGTGAGTTAAAGGGTCAGTGCAAGGTACAATTCAACATCTCAAACATGGGCTGGAGGGAGAAGGAAAGAAGAGGAATGAAAAACAGCGATGAGGGGCTGGGGTCCAGCTCTAAGGCAGAGCACTTAACTAGCAAGTTACAAGGCCCTGGATTCCAATCTCAGAATGATCCGCTCTCCAAAATAGCTGGGGGAAGATAAATGATAAATCAAACAAACATAAATTATTACATAGGGAAAGGGAAGAGTGGAATAGAAGATCAAAGTCAGAGTTATCTGAATTTATCTTGGAATATATTATTTTTAAAATTATAAAAAAATTATAGCTCAGCTATAAAGGTGCTGCAGCTACGGCTGACTATCTGAGTTGTTTGTGCCCTGGAACCCATAAAGTCAGAGAAAAGTTCCACAAGTTAAGCTGTCCTCTGACCTTCACATGCCCACTACCATAAACACATGTACAAAATAAATAAAATGGAATTAAAAGACCCACAAAGGGTTGGAGAAAGATCAGAAGCTAAGACCACTTGCTCCTCTTCCAGAAGACCTGAGTTCATTCCCAGAAATCAGGCCAGGTAGCTCAAAATGCTCTGTAAGGCCAGTTCCAGGTGATCTGATGCTCTCCTCTAGCCTCCAAGGGTAGCAGAGCAGCAAACACATGGTGCACGCCCACATGCATACTGTCTTAGCGCTCTAGTGCCACGAAGAAGATACCATGACCACAGCAACTCTTATAATGGAAAGCATTTACTTGGGACTGGCTTACAGTTTCATTAGTCCATTGTCATCATGGCAGAAAGCATGATGGCATGCATACATGCAGACACAGTGCTGGAGAAGTAGCTCAGTTCTACATCCAGATCTGCAGGTAGCAGTACTTCAGGAGCTTCTCTTCTTGGGGCTTTGAAAACCTCAAAGCCCACTTCCAGTGACACATTTCCTCTAACAAAGCCATGCCTCCCTATCTTTTCAAATAGTGCCACTCTCTGGTGACCAAGCATTCAAATCTATGAGCCTATGGAAGCCATCCTTACTCAAGCCATCACACATATAAAAAAAATTTTAAAACTCCACAAAAGGACCATTTTTAGAAATAAGCTAAAAAAAAAAAATAGAAAAAAAAACAGTTAAATTTGAATTAAAAACATCAGTTAAAACTACCATTGATTTTTCAAATGCATACCCTACCTCTGCCTACTGAGAGGGTCAAGAAGCAGTAAGACACAACTTTGTATCCTACACACCAGAAGGCAGGAATACAAGTGTTTGCTTTAGTATTTTTCTACTCTTACAAATTCTTGATTTTTTTTTTCTTTTTAAAGACCAGATTTCACTATGTATCTTGGCTGGCCTGGAACTGGCCATGTAGACCAGGCTGGTCTCAAACTCACAAAGATTTACCTGCCTCTAGCTCCTAATTACTGGGATTAAAGGGGTGCACCATCATGCTTGGCTACTTGGAGGTTTTTATAATAACTGGGGAAAAGACAGCAGTTATCCAGGTTTTGTTACTGCAGAGTAACATATACTTAATTAAACTTATACATAATTAAAAGTAGTCATATACTTAATAACATAGATATCTCCATGTTGGTTGCAATAAGGAAGGGATAAAGCAAAGCCCAGTAAAGCCAGTTACTAGACATATGAAGGAATGAAACCATGACAGACGGCCAAGAAGGAAATCACTAGACAGTGACCCCAGGACTGGGGATGTAGCTCAGTGGCACACACTTGCCTAACATCTCAAGGTCCAGAGCTCTGACCTAGAAAGGGAGGGAGACCAAGCTGCTTAGTTGGCAAGGACTTGAAAGTAGCTATTACAAGAATGCTCAAGAACTTAAGGACAAGATGGTTATAATAAGCATCTAAATAATGTTAGGAAATGGGACTTTGTTGTCGTTTTGGTTTTTTCAGCAGGATCTCCCATAGCTCAAGCTAGTCTCACACTTGCTATGGCAGAGTTTTAATCTCCTGCTTCCATCTCCTGAGTGCTAGACTTACAAGAGTGTGCTAGACCCCCTGTATTAACAAATGAGATCTATTATTAAAGGACGGGAAGTAGGACTGGAGAGATGGCTGAAATAGCTAAGTGGTTAAGATCACTATTCTTCCAGAGGTTCTGAGTTCAATTCCCAGCACCCACATGGTAGCTCACAACCATCTGTAATGGGATCCGATACTTTCTTCTGTCTGGTATATCTGAAGATAGCTACAGTACACTCATATACATAAGATAAAGAACTCTTTTAAAAATACACATATACACACACACTTTTTTTAAAGGGCAGGAAGTAAAACACAGGAAATAAAAATCCAATAGTGGTGTACATATCACTTTCTTCAATATTGGCTGGAGTGTGCTAGATCCTACTGTAAGAGAAGACTATCAGGAAAACTGACAAGAAATAAACACTTTTTTATTTTGTTTATTTTTCAAGCTAGGGTTTTTCTGTGTTGTGCTGGCTGTCCTGGAATTTTCTCTGTAGATCAGGATGGCCTTAAACTCAGAGACCCACCTGCCTCTGCCTCCTAAATGCTGGAATTAAAGTCATGCAGTACCACTGCATAGCAACTTGCCAGCTTTTATAAGCATGACTGTCTACATAGAAAATCCTAAAGAGTCTATAAAAATATACTACAATGAAAAAATATAAAATTACAATAAAAGAAACAGAGTCAAAAATACATGGAGAGACAGAGCACATGTCTTTAATCCCAGCACTCTCAGGAGGGAGACAGATTTAACATTCAAGGCAAGCTTGGTCTTCATAGTGAGTTCCTGGCAAGCCAGAGCTACAGTCAGATTCTATTTAAAAAAAAAAAAAAATCATACAATTGGAAGATTTAATATTGACAAAAATTATTAATATTGATTTACAGATTCAATATTTATCACTAATCAGATCCTAATGGCTTTTGTAAACAAAATTTTAAGGGACCCTAAGTAGCCAATAAACCTCTAAAAAGAATGAAGCTAGAGCTGGGCGGTGGTGGCGCATGCCTAATTTAATTCCAGCACTCAGGAGGCAGAGGCAGGCAGATTTCTGAGTTCAAGGCCAGCCTGGTCTACAGAGTGAGTTCCAGGACAGCCAGAGCTACACAGAGAAACCCTGACTCGAAAAATAAAATAAAATAACGAAGCTAAAGTACTGGGTATGTAGTTTAATTAGTAGAATAATTGCTGCTTAGGGTCGTGCAGGAGGAATGATAAATGGCTTTTTTTTTTTTTTTTAA